>NC_079225.1:32171407-32478907 GCF_029633865.1 Lampris incognitus
TCAATGATGACAGTGTAAAAGTGCACCATCATTGGCTTTGGCAAGTTGGACTTCAGCTGCCACAGGAAGTACATCCTCTGCTGTGCCTTCTTGGTGAGGGGGCTGAGGTTCAGCTCCCACTTGAGGTCCTGGGTGATGATGGTGCCCAGGAAGAGGAAGGATTCCACAGTGCCGACCAGGGAGCCACACAGGGTGATGGGGGCGGGTGGGGCTGGGTACTTTCTGAAGTCCACAGCCATCTCCACTGTCTTTAGAGCATTGAGCTCCAAGTTGTTTTGGCCACACCAGGACACCAGATGGTTGTTTGTCAGTGAGCAACACTTTTCAAAGTTAGCGTTTGTAGTTTTTGTCATGGTTGTGTTGTCTGGGTCAGTTAGGCTCACCTGTTTCCCCATTTTCTGATTTGGCTTGTCATTTCAGCCCCTGCTTTGCCCCATGATTGCCCCATTTACCTGATTGCCCTTGCTTTACTCACCTGTTCCCCTTTCATTGATTGGCATCTCTGTTCCTGCCCTGCTCACCTGTGCCCAATCTCCCTGATTGGCTCCCCAAAGTTATATATTCCCCCTGGTTGCCCTGGCTCATTGTCGGTTTGTCAAAGTTAATGTATGTTAACTTTTGTTAGCCAGGTGCTTCATGTGTTGTCTCGAGTCTTCCTTGCTGTCTGTAAGTCTGTTTTGCTTTTATAAATCATCGTTCTAGCCCAGCCTGTCTCCGCTGTCTGCATTTTGGTCCCCTCTTCCTGCTCCTGGCGTGACAGTACAAACCAACAATGAGTAAGGGCAACCAAGGGCAATATATAACGTTGGGAGCCAATCAGGGAGATTGGGCGCTGGGCAGGGCGGGAACAGAAATGCCAACCAGGGAAAAGGGAACGCGTGAGTAAAGCAGGGGCAATCAGGTAAATAGGGAAATCATGGGGCAAAGCGGGGCCCGAAATGACAAGCCAAATCAGGGAATGGGAAACGGGTGAGTCTAGGTGACCCAGCTCATACAACCATGACAGCTTAAGTATTCAGGGTAAGAGCAGCTGCTGGCGAAGAACATATAGGCGTGCTCTGTCCCTTTTTAACGTTTAAGTGACATTTCATTTTGTATGGAATGGATCCAAAACTATTGGGAATTAATACATTTTTTGCCCTGTCTTGTCTCTGGCTTGTTCAATGTGCTAGCTCCATTATTTTTCACAATACAGCTGCTATATTTCTCTCTGATTCTGGTGAAAGACCAGCAATAAAATCAAAGCGGGCACGTTCAGAACGCCGAGCCAATGGGGAAAGCCATTACAAATATAGCACCCGCCGAACAAAACGTAAATCATGTGAATGAACCAACTGTCTTGACTTCTTATCCAGACATGAGTGAAAGATGGCATTATGCAGAGATTTAAGTCTGCTGGGCTGTGTAATGCCATGTTGATTAGTTTTGGAGCCCAGGAAAATAAAACCGTCAGATGGCATAAATCATGATTAATTGTAATTAATGGAACCCGTTTTCTTCTAATCATCACATAAATCTCAGAGCTTATTATTGGTGAAAATGTCACTACTCATGCTTTGTAATTGATGGCTTCTCGGAACACGCTTTGGGTATTTAATCATCTATGTAAATCGAACGCATTACTCCGGATGTGATTAAAACAGAGGGGACACTACTACTGTGCAAACTATAACAATTACATAACTAATGGATCCCCTACAATGATGAGCTCGCAGAAGCTGGGCGTAAAGGAACACTAATGGGGGGCGTCCGGGTGGCGTTGCGGTCTATTCCGCTGCCTACCAACACGGGGATCAGCGGTCGAATCCACGTTGTTACCTCCGGCTTGGTCAGGCGCCCCTACAGACACAACTGGCCATGTCTGCTAGAGGGAAGCCGGATGTGGGTTTAAGACCTGGTCGCTGCACTAGCACCTGTGCTGGGGGGGGATAGCGTGATCCCCCCACGTGCTACGTCCCCCTGGTGAAACTCCTAACTGCCAGGTGAAAAGAAGCGGCTGGCAACTCCACATATATCGGAGGAGGCATGTGGTAGTCTGCAGCCCTCCCCAGATCGGCAGAGGGGGTGGAGCAGCGACCGGGACAACTCGAAGAGTGGGTTAATTGGCCGGATACAAGTGGGGAGGGAAAGGGGGGGGTAACACTAACGTGGACTGAAGAAGCTGACTGGGTAAGAAAAAAAAAATCCTTCGCCAAATCATCATGGAATTAGGCTCCAGCATCTCTGCGACCCTGAGAGCAGGATAAGCGGTTTGGATAATGGATGGATGGATGGATATATGTTTAAGTAAAAAAAATGTAAAAAAATACATAGCCATCTTGATTCCACACAATATGAAATTTATTTAAGCTGGTAGTACTGCAGAGGAAATGGATAGCTGGTTTGCTTTTTTTAAATCCCAACAGTAAACTTGTGTACTTTCAATATGCTTAAGATCAAACAAATAGTGATCAAAGTGGTATACAGGAATGCTATACATATCTGGTAACAAATAAGGGCCATAATATTACTCACAAATACACCACTGGCTTAAATAAACAGTAAGCACATAATGTTGCTCGTAAAACTGTGGGACATCAAAAAAAAAAACGTCGAAAAGGTACATTTGAACAGTCCCTGCCAGGTGTCTGGTGGTTTCAATCTAAAAAATAAACACAAACAAAACTAAACTCTATACATTTCTAGTAATCAAATAACAATATTATTTGATTAACTGATAATTCATTCATCATTTCATAATTTCAAATAATACCATTCACATCTGAAACAAGCAACATTGAAGAAGCTTCCAGATGCAGACGCACATCTCCCACAGAACAGCTCTCCCTTTACCCTCATTTCCTAGGTATAAAAAAAAAACCCACACATTTTGAGTGGCGCCAAATAAAGAACACAATGGGGGAAAAGATCAGGCAATTTAGAAGCTTTCTTTCAAATTGAAAGGAAAGAGAAAATGGACCATTCCTGATAGAAACTCGTGGGTCTTGGATCACTTCTTGTCACTCCGAGCAGACAGAGCACCTCAACACCTTCTTGGATTCCAGCAGCCCCCTTAGTCGGCCTCTGTGTCCTCTTACTCCTTCCGGCGTTTCTTGTCATGGTAATCCTCCTTGGAGCGGCCGCTGGTGGACGGCCTCTTGGAGCCGCCGTGCTGCTTAGCCTCTTCCAAGAACTTGTCCAGACCAAAGGGATCTTCCTCAAACTGCACCGGTCCCTCTCTCCTCTGGCTGTGGTCAGTGCCTGAGAACTCTCTGTCAGGGACGAATCTGTTGGAAGTTTAGATGGATAGGGAAGAGAATGAGAACATGCTGCATATTTCCAAACTTTTAGTTTGAAGGTCTCTGGGCTGAAAGGACAATGATGTGAGAACCACTGAAATGTCTGACAAAGTGGTGTACTGCACATTTTTGATAAGACAAATTAAGGGTTTGAGACCTATCAAAATTTGGACAGATTTTAGCAATGGTTGACTTCACTGCTGCCAAGTACTTCCATTTTAACCTGGCATTGGTCCTATTACTGCAAACAGGGCACCCTTACTAGATATCTTGAATTTAAAACTGCTGATATAAATAAATGATCATCTATATTTATATGGCATTTCTCTCAACAACAGCTACTCATTCATCCTTCCTTTAGGTATTCTAAGTACAGTGGTTAGCATTTCTCATTCAAACAAAATAGGTACTGCCAGCTGCAAACTGCGTGGCCTGCTGACTATGTTAGCAAGCTCGGAATTAGTCAATGAGCGTGTAAACACGAAAGCGCTTTCACAACAATGCAAAATGTACCCAGTGGGGGGATTAAAGACACAATTTTTTTTATTAAAAAAAAACCTCAAAAACATTTCATGGATTCAGAATGTTTAAATCTTCCAGGAAACAGAGGATTTATCACCTTAAGACAATAGTATTTCAGGCATGGATTTGTTATCTTATGGGTGGTGTAATTGTGTAGTAAAAACATTGCAAGGCAGCAAGCTATTCCTACAGGACATTGACAAGCTGGCAACTTAACATATGGGGCAGGTTATGCTTGGTCAGTGATGTGTGGCGCACACCAGCCCCAAGGACAAGGGCTTCTGCTGGGATATCACATCCACACTTGCTTGGTCTCTAGTAATGAAGCCATGACCTTAAAAAGTTTCACATCTTTATAAAAGCTTTTTTTATTTTTTTTAACCTGCCCGAAGGATTCAATTTGGAGTGTTAAGAGTGATGTTGGAAGTCAATCAAGAGCTGTCCCGCTCACTGCTCCACCCCCTCTGCCAATCTGGGGAGGGCTGCAGACTACCACGTCTCCTCCAATACATGTGGAGTCGCCATCCGCTTCTTTCCACCTGACAGTGAGGAGTTTCACGAGGAGGACATAGTGCGTGGGAGGATCATGCTATTCCCCCCAGGTCCCCTTCCCCTCCGAACAGGCGCCCCGATCGATCAGAGAAGGCGTTACTGCAGCGACCAGGACACATGACCACATCCGGCTTTCCACCCACAGACACAGCCAATCGTGACTGTAGGGATGCCCGACCAAACCGGAGGTAACACGGGGATTCGATCTGGTGATCCCCGTGTTGGTAGGCAACGGAATATACTGCCACGATACCTCGACGCCCAAGCTTACAGAATGCTGACAAATTATATTTCCCACATAGCAAACATCGTCTCTAGTCTCTGCATCAAATGTTCACTTGTGAAACAGTTAATATGTTCAGTCTGTAGGCTATCTTCAATAATTTGCCAAGAAACAGCCACAGAGGGAACACTGAAATATTGATGGTTACTTGCAATTCTGTGCGTGCACATTTCAGATGGGAGTAAGAATCCTTTGGTTATAAGTGGTCACAGATGCCAGTGATTTAAACTCGATTAGATCCCACCATTTTATCTATATTTAAATGCATTGTACTTAAATGAAGTATTGTGCAGTGTGCAGTATCAACAGTTGTATGAAATGGAGAAATATTGAAAGTGAAATTGTTATATGTCAAAGAAAAAGAACAAGCCAATATAAACATTAAATACAAGTAAACATCAATCCATACAAATTACAAACACACACACACACCCTGAGGAACACTCAAAAAAAATCATTCAATCTATCAGTGATACCTGTTGTTTTGTATGAGTGAATCAAAGTCATCCGAGTGGAAGTCCTTTTCCATGTTCTTGCTGGGCCTGTAAATATTCTGGGCCATGTCTCTGCCACTTCGGAACGGCTGGTCATAAACATTATACGTCTCATCCTCACCACCTGCAAAACCACTATCCATACCCTGGGGAGAGAGACAGAAAAAATAAGAATAAGATCATTTTGTAAAGAAGTAGTTATAGTGCATTTGAATCTTACTGACTTGGTTAGTCATTTAGACCCAACGTGTCGTGCAATGCTGTGTGTCCCATCTTTTCAGTGGCTTTGGATTAAAACACACTGCTGTCTTTTTCAGTGCTTTAAGTTAATTTTTTGAAACCATCTTGCAGTTTCTGATAAAGGCCTGCCTTTGAAGAAGCCTTCAGCAGCTCCCCATTACAAAAGAAAACCCACCTACTAGCAATTTTATAACCTAAGACTTCTCAGAAGTGAAGAAAACTTTTGAGGGAAACCAATAACCTTTTTTATGCATTATGTCTGACAGCTCCATGTAAACAACTGACAAAGTCACATTCATCCTCTTTGAAAACTTATTTAGTAAGTAAATATGTTGCTATTCCGAAATAGAAGTGTGATGAGCCCCAGGTATGGCAAGGTAGCTCCATCTAAATCACTAAGGTGTAAGAACAGAAATTCTCCTTTGTCGAAATGGTTTTTTACAAGAGAGAAACCCGGTAACCACTAAATGCTGACTAAAGTTAATTTTAAAACTGTGTCCACATTCTGTATAAGTAACCCCAATCAAGAAAAGGCCAGTTCATAGTTTGGTATTTATTTTATGTGGATATTCTCTCACCTTGCTCTGGTTGAAGAGTCTCTGGTCGTATTGGGCCTCGCTGGAGGAACGGGGATTGGGCATTCCCAGAGCGATGAGTTCGCTGATGTCCCTGTCCTGGTCCCTCTGGAGCTTTGACCTGAAGACAAATACACACAAACACACAAAGAGGAGGGTGAGGTGAGGCAAAATTTTCAACAGTTCTAAGATAAAGGTAGTCTGTGTCTAAGGTAAAGGAATTATTGGCAGAGGCCTGGAGGGCTGACACATTAGGGAGACTTAGCAGCTAAAGGCAGTTTGGAGAGTGAATGACAGCACTAGAAGAAACCCTACAGGGAAAATGAAAAGGTAAGAGGCAGCATATTTTTGCAGACTAATTTGTAATTACACAGTCCCTAAACCTGAAATAATTTTCACCCTGTAGAATCTAGAAATGACTAACTTCTTGACTAAACGATCCTTGAACAAACCGCTATATTGAGATTAAACAGAGGGTAATCCAAGATGATGTGGTTTCTTTCCTCCAACAGTTAAAATTGTCACTTTGATTAGTGTCTTTACACATGCTCAATAATCCAGGTAAGAAAATCAAAGAGAGTTGAAAGTTCATCTGGATACGTTTATTGACAGAAATGTTTCATCACTCATTTAAGTGACATCTTCAGTCTAAAGTGACTGCAGGCATCCCCACCCTTATGAGTAATACAGTTGCATAACAACCAAAACTAATGATCAGTTTCATATGAAAATAGGCGCGACCATTAACTATTTTCAATAGCCATGTGTACTATTCACAGAGGATTGGGGAATGGTTGCAATCACAGCATTGTAAAATGCTAACAGATGTACTCTTAGGCCCCCCCGCCCCTCGGTTCAGGGATGGTCGTTCCCTCTTCACATAGATGGCCTCTTTGACTCTCCATTCAAACCAGTGTTCCTCCTTATCAAGGATGTGCACATCCTCATCCTTGAAAGAGTGGCCAATGGCCTGTAGCTGGGTGTAAACTGCGGAGTCCTGGCCTGACGTGTTGGCTCTTCTGTGTTATACCATCCTCTTGGCCAGCGTCTGTTTGGTTAACTCCATGTACAAGTCACAGCAATCCTCCTGGCACTTAACAGCGTACACTATATTGCGCGGTTTGTGTGGGGGGGATCCGATCATTGGGGTGGACCAATTTCTGGTGCAGCATGTTTTGGGGTTTGAAAGCAACCGAGACGCAGCGTTTGGAAAATATGTGTTTCAACTTATCCAACACTTCCGCCACATATGGAATCACCATTTTTTACACTTAGGTAGCCGTTATCTTTCGCCTCCCTTCAATCGGCTGGTGCACTGTTTGGGTATTTTCCTGGCTTTGACAAACGCCCAGCTAAGATAACCACACTTATCCAGGGCCTGTTTAATGTGGGATTTCTCCCCTTCCCCAGCTGCTGTGTCACTGGGGACGTTGTCAGCCCGGTGGTACAGTGTCCTGATGACTCCTAGTTTGTGCTCCAGTGGATGATGAGAGTCAAACCTTAAGTACTGATCAGTATGTGCTGGTTTATGGTAAACATCAACAATCAAATGTCCCCCATCACCAACTGCAATTTCACAGTCTAAGAAGGCTAACCTGTCATTTTTCACATCCTCCCTGGTGAACTTGATGTGGTTGTCCAGAGATGTCTGTGAATGTTCTCATTCATCCAGGTCATGGTTCTCCAAAGGAGTTGAATCAAGTGCAACTGGACTTGGTTGTCCAGAGAGTTAATCCTCTGTGAATAGTACACATGGCCACTGAAACTAGTTAATGGTCATGCCTATTTGCATATGAAATTGATCGTTGGTTTCAGTCGTTATGCAACTGTATTGTTTATAAGGGTGGGGATACCTGCAGTTAGTTTAGACTGAAGAGGTCACTTAGATGAGTGATGAAATGTTTCTGTTAATAAACATTGTATCCACATGAACTGTTTCAACTTTCTTTGACTCACTTTAATTAGTGTTCCCTTAATTTTTTCCACACATGGGATCAATCAACTGCCAACCTGACAGAAAGCACACATTTCGTAACACACACAAATCATACACAGTTTTGAATCACTGTAGTCAAGGTGTCAGGCTTAAGCACTGTATGGGTTCCTGCCGTGTTTGTTCAGTATAACCCCTGACCACATGAATGATTCAGCAGTGATGAGTACATCTGCATGTGCATGTGTGTGAGTGAGTGTGTGTATTTGTAGGCGAGCTAGTGTTCATGTTGGGGGCTGTTAAAAGTGCATGTTCAGCACCTCTTATCAGGAGCGGCTCTGGAAATGTTCCGGTCGTGCTGTCTCTCTTTCCTTCTGTCGTGGCGGATCTCGTCACGCTCTCTGGCCTCGCTGTCTTCACCACCTGCTGCGGGAGCCCAGAGGATGGCAGGATTGGGAGGGGAAAAGGAAGCAAGAGGGAAATGCAAAGATGGAGAGCCGCGGAGAAGTAAAAGAAGCATGATGCCATGCGCACACTCAGTAATACTTTTTAGGAATGCACCGATACCAGTATTGGATATCAGGCCAATACCAGGGTAAAACTGAGTGCTAGTATTGGAAATTTGATGCCAACTAAAATTTAATACAGAAAATCATTATTACCATGTCATAAATAAAAGTAAAATGAATTCATTTACTGTACTGGTGCACATAGAAGCCTGTATTTCTTTAGTGGTGGGAGGAAAAAACGTGACTGCATTTGAATTATTTAGCCCATTGAACTCAAACTAAAGGTCCAAGTCTGCACTGTTCAGCAAAAGTAATGGATAAGATTGGTACTCACTATCGGATATTTAATTAAAGATTCAAACTCAGAATTGATACTGGTAGTGAAAAGTGATATTCAATTCAATTCAATTCAATTTATTGTCATTAAAACGTGCAGGCACGTAAAAACGAAATGAGGGATGCAGCTTCGCCAAACAGTGCAAGACAGACACAGACAAACATAGCAAACATATAAGATACAATATATGGACAAAAGTATTGGGACACACCTGTTACTCACTGAACTCAGGTGTTTCATTCAGACCCATTGCCATATGTGTATAAAATCAAGCAGCTAGCCATGCCGTCTGCATTTACAAACATTTGTGAAAGAATGGGTTGTTCTGAAGAGCTCAGTGAATTCAAGCAGGGTACACCTACAGGAGCTTTTATGACATCCCATTCTAAATACATGGGCATTAATATGGAGTTTGTCCCCCCTTTGCAGCTATAACAGCTTCCACTCTACTGGGAAGGCTTTCCACAAGATTTGGGAGTGTCTGTGGGAATGTTTGCCCATTCATCCAGAAGACCATATGTAAAGTCAGGCACTGATGTTGGACGAGAAGACCTGGCTCGCAATCTCCGTTCTAGTTCATCCCAAGAATGTTCGATAGGGTTGAGGTCAGGGCTCTGTGCGGGCCAGTCAAGTTCTTCCACACCAATCAAACCCAACCATGTCTTAATGGACCTTGCTTTGTGCACTGGGGCAAAGTCACGCTGGAACAGAAGAGAGCCCTCCCCAAACTGTTCCCACAAAGTTGGAAGCACAGAATTGTCCAAAATGTCTTGGTATGCTGAAGCATTAAGAGTTCCCTTCACTGGAACTAAGGGGCCTAGCCCAACCCCTGAAAAACAACCCCATACCATTATCCCTCTTCCAACAAACTTTACAGTTGGCACAATGCAGTCAGGCAGGTAACATTCTCCTGGCATCTGCCGAACCTAGACTCGTCCATCAGACTGTCAGACAGAGAAGCATGATTCATCACTTCACAGAACGTTTCCACCGCTCCAGGGTCCAGTGGCAGTGTGCTTTACACCACTCCATCTGACGCTTGGTATTGTGCTTGGTGATGTAAGGCTTGCATGCAGCTGCTCGGCCATGGAAACCCATTCCATGAAGCTCCCGGCACACAGGTTTTGTGCTGACGTTAATGCCGGGGGAAGTTTGGAACTCTGTAGTTATTGGGTCAACAGAGCCTTGGCGACTTTTACGCACTATGCGCCTCAGCACTCGTTCACCCCGCTGTGTGACTTTATGTGGTCTGCCACTTCATGGCTGAGTTGCTGTTGTTCCCAAACGCTTCCACTTTTCAGTAATACCACTTACAGTTGACCGTGGAATATCTAGCAGGGAAGACATTTCACGAACTGACTTATTGCAAAGGTGGTGCCCTTTGACAGTATCACGCTTGAATTCACCGAGCTCTTCAGTATGACCCATTCTTTCACAAATGTTTGTAAATGCAGACTGCATGGCTAGCTGCTTGATTTTATACACCTGTGGCAATGGGTCTGAATGAAACACCTGAATTCAATGATTAAAAGGTGTGTCCCAATACTTTTGTCCATATAGTGTAGATGTAAATCAAGTGCAAATAAGAGGTCACAAAAAATTGATATTTTCATTCCATACGACCTTTAAAAGGCATTTTTTTTGAGTCCCTCCCAAAACCCTCAACATCAAGGCCTACCTTTGTCACTGTGACCTTTGATTCCCGCCCTGCGGTCTCGGGCCATCTGGGCCAGTTCTCTCAGCTTCTCCTCTTTCTTTTCCTTCTCCTTCTGGGCCATCTTCTTCTCTACCTGGGCACGCATCTCCACTGCCTCTCTGGCCTACAGACACATTAAACACAAGGTCAAATTCAGCATTGAGGCTATCAAGTGGACACTGAAGTATTACAAGATTTGAATTTAAATCTACGCTGTTTAGCCGAGACCTGTATGAACAGCAACTTGTGGTTGAGTGAAAAGTCAAAATAAAGCCCCTGATCAGCACCATTACAATCAACCAATTGCAAGAAGCAAAGTCAAGCGTTTCTTTGTTCCCATAATGGAAAACCCAGAGACAACTCACAACTGTAACGTCAATATCATTTACAAATTATTTTGGTAACCCTTTGTATGACCATTAAAGATGGATTATTCAAACATCTTATTTGAAGTGCTAAAACCACCACCAAGTATACAAATGGAATTTCTTTTCAGAAAACACAACACTGGACAACAGCATAAAAATCAAGATTTACAGGGGCCAAATGGTACAATACCTTTCTGTCAGCAATGTAGAGGGCCTCGGCCAATTTGGCAAAGTTCTCATTGATGTGAACCGTTTGAAGCCCTCTGCCATCTGCAGCCAGACGCTTATCCAGAGGAATAGTATACCCCTGGAGGACAAGAGAGATAGAGACAGATAGAAGTGAGCAATATACATAAAAAAATTAGCAACTGATAAAATATCAAACTGTGAGCGGTTTTTTTTTATACAAATACCGTCAAAAAAAAAAAAGAAGAAAGAAGCAGAAACAGGAGCTACATTCCTGTGAGCTAATAACTAATCCTAACTACCCAGTGAGTTTTCCAGAGTGCTGTGATATATGCTAATTGTTCCAAGGAAAGCTTATCTACTGTGTCATCATACCTTTGCGTTCTTCCAGTTGGATATACAGGGGGGGATCTTCCACTCCTGTTGCTCTTTGACAGTCATCTAAAAACAGTTAAGAGAAGGGTCTGTCATAGCTCAATTTCTACTGGAGACGGTAGGAAAAAAAATTAATTGTTACTGCTGTAATCATACTTGTTTGTCACAGTGGGATAACTTGTTTCTATGGAGAAAATGTGGATATGCCAAAATTTAATTCAAATGGTTCAAAATGTAAAAGTGATAATTGAAAAATGTGTCAAAAATTAACTGTGTAACTTAAATACGTTGTTCTTAAACATATTCTCAAATCATTATTCTAACATGATCTTATTTATTTTTGCACTTTAAAAATAAATGTTCTGTAAACCCAACTGTACCTTCCTGCTTGGGGAGTGCATGACAGGGGCTGGAGGAGAGGGGGGTCCACGAGGAATTTTCTTATTGATCCTGAAACATTAACATAGTGTTTCATTTTCTTCCAGTGTGATCAAAGGCCTCACCTGAACTTTGTGCTATGAGAAACACTGACCTTGGAAGGATAAGGTTCAACATGTGGAATTATTTTTAGCATTGTGTTTACTTACTTGAATCGCGGGGGCTCCATGGGGTCTTTCTGCATCTCCACCATGCGGATGACCCTCTGCTTTGCTCCTGAGTTGAACGCCACCCCTTGCTGTGATGGAGTGTACCTGAGGGAGGTGGAGGACAAGATGTGTCACCACACATAGGACTTTCTTTAAACCTAGTTGATCTTCTCATACTTACTTATACATACACAAGCATGTTAAATATAAAAAGCTTTTATTTTTCTATGTCAACATCTATGCCATGAAGAAGATAAATACTAATTGGACTGATGAGCTGTATTTCATTCCAAAATTTAAAACAGTGCATTGCGTTATCTATTGCTAACCTTTCATTTGCCTTATCTATAGTACTCAAGAGTTTGCAATATCCTAACCTCCTTCCTGCATGTACTAATGACTGGCTTTGTCTAAAAATACCACTGATGATTGCTGACAGTTGTCTGCAAGAAGGAAACACTGATTTCATAAATTTAGCAAAATTTAGGCTGTATTATTTAAGGCAATATTACCTGATAATGCATCATTTACAGCCATGCAAATGAAAAACAAACCAAGACCATTAATCAGCTGCCTGCTTACTTCAAGTCACCAGCGATAAAACCAAATACGCACAGTGGTTGTCCATTATCGTGTTTAATTATCTTAATCTGTTTAAGACTTTGTGTTCTATGAAACATGTCAATAACTAAAATTTATCAAGTGAGTCATTATAAGAAGAAAAAGTAAAACAGTGACTAAGATGATTATCAATATGGTCTAACAAGGTAGCAACATCTATCTAATCAAATTGCTTGGATGGAAGTAGCTGTAATATTTACCTGATGTACTGTGCAGGGGCCTGTTTGTCTGCTGCCCTCACAGGCATGGCAGCGGCAATCTTCTGAGACACCTGCTTCTCCAGGGCAGTACGTGTCTTTTCTGTCAGCTAAGGGCAAAATGGTGACCTTACTCAGTGCCAAACCGATGAGGGAATAATAACTATATTTACATAAATTATCAACTCCAAAAAAAACCTCACTGCATTATTTTGGATGAAAAATATATGGTTCAAAAGGACTGAGGCCAGGTGGGTTATCTTTTTTTAATTTTGCAGAAGACGACTGATCTGTGATGGAGTAACACACAAAATCTAGTCTACCGACTTTATCTTTGTTAATACTCTCCAAATATTTGAATAACCCATGACATCAGATAGCACCAGGTCTCACCTCTCGGACAGCCTCCTCATCTGGCTTTTGTAGTTCTGCAGCTTCGTCATTCAGAACTTCCTTAGGAAGCAGGTCTGTGTACTTACTAAAGATCACCTGCATAGATTAATGACAACAGCACTTTAAAAAATTGTAGCATATTATTGCAAAATGCTCATGCCCGATATTATTAGATCTGGAAGTTATAGTTACAACTTGACTGGGTAGTGTGGTTTAGATGTCAGTGAACTCAAAGAAAGAAAATGTGTTTTTGACTATATATGCATAGTGTGTGCACAACATAAAACAAAACCAACTTTAAATAGGTCATAGTTTTACATATATATCCATCTATCCATTAGCTACACCCACTTATTCCAATACAGGGTTGCAGGTGGCTGGAGTTTATCCAAGCAGGCATTGGGCAGAAAGGAAAGGAGAAACTCTGGATAGACTGGCAGTCCATCAGCGGGCTCACACCCACACCATCACACCTATGGGCAATTTAGAGATTCTGGAAACCAGAGTACCTGATAGAAACCCTAACAAACAAGGGATGAACATGCAAACTCCACACACATAGGTTGGAATTAAGCTCAAGACCTTCTTGCTGTGCAATAACAGTGCTAACTACTAAGTCACTGTGCCAGCTGCAAATACATCTTAATGTAAACCGTGTATAGTGAGAACATGTGCTCCGTCTCACACAGCACTCATTAGTACCTTTTCCTTGCCCTGTCCTTGTCTGGCTATGGCATCATATTTGATCTTCCCCTCTGCGTCCACCTGCAGCGCCAGGGCATTGGACGTCTTTTTCTTCCTGCCCATCTCAAAGGGAAACTGGGCAACATGGATCTCTGGGAAAGCACCGCCATCTCCAAAGTCCTGAAGCAACACAAGATTGTGAGGGTAAAATGGGATTTTAACAGGGTGGTCTGACTTTACTTTATGACTCAAAGGCAGCATAAAGCTTGCCACAACATTACATTAACATCTATCACCACTGCTTAAGTGAAAGAGATCCATCTAGATAGAAATGTAAAACGCTGCACAATCTTCACTATGATTAGACATAAATGACTGGGGGAGCAGAATACAAATTGTTACTTAAATCAGTTTCACCGGCCTATAATGGAGCTATCACTGACATGGATATAGCGTTACCATTAGAATTAACCTCATATAAAACAAAACACATGACCCACTGATCCCCGCAGAAACCCAAATTTACTTCTTTGAAACACTGTGATTATTACCTACACAATGGCATGGAATACATAGCAGCAAGTGACCATAACAAGAAATTTACCTCAAGTGAGCGCGGTATCCAGCCTTTCCTGTGGCCGTAGGGTGGAGGCTCTCTGCGGGATGAAACCAGGGCTGTGGAATAGGACTTCTGTACCCTGAGTCTCTCTTCTGCCTCCAGCTGATCCTGCGACAGCTGGATTGGCGCTGGTAAAAAGCTGCAAAATATATATAAATATATATATATATATATAACCTCAGAATCAAATGTTGTCACTGCTGTTGGCTAGCTCACAGGTCGCCAGGCCTCGTTAAAATTACTCAACTTTGGCTTTAGCTTAGTTCTGTTGTTAGCCCGATGTTATAGCGGCTGACGACTCCACTATCTCTGGAAAACGTATACACTACACGCAAGCAAAATTAGCCAACGATGTTGCAAGTACATGATTAGAAATACTAAGACTCACAACTAATTAATCGCCTATCATCTTAACGCTGATGATACAGTTCTGATAGACAAGCTACACTACAAACACGACAACGTGCTAACTAAATAGTAGTTGCGCTAACACTGAGTTTAGGTGCTAGCTAACGCTGTTAGCTCTGATCGGACTAGCAAACACCGCAAACTGACCAAAAACATCTACACAAATCCCTAACCAAGTTTTAGCTCACTAAAGGTTTCACGCGTATAAGAAGGATTATAATGTCGCTAAGAATAACACTCGATCACGAAATTACAGGGCGAAAAACATAAACAAGGCCTTGTCGCATGACTTACCTCGCAAGCGACATTTTCCGTTCTTCCCTAGCAAAGATATGAGCATGCGCAGTAGCAAACGAATCTTTCCTCTAACCCTGCCATTCAATTTTTAAAATTTGTTAATTGATAATGTTCGTATCTATAAAATAAAAAGCAACCGCTAATTATGGTATTTTTTAAATAAAATTGTATATTATAATCTCACTTTATCACCAGCTTTGGAGCCTTTGAGATAATTTAAGTGAGATATCTTTTAAACTATTAATCTGGATGGTTCCTGTTTTTTTCTCGGTCCCTGCCTAATGGGTACATCGTTTACCAATATGGCCATGAACGCTTACAGTATTCTGACACATGAGTAAAAAGCATTTGTCGAGAAACAAGTTTGTCACTTCAAGGTGCTATAATTTAAATTTTCCTTGAATCCTCAGCGATGCGAACAATAGCACCAGATCAAACGTGACAAGAAAAATTCAAACAGAAAGGTAGTTTCAAGTTTATTGCTCATATATGAAAGAAAGTTTCCACTTATTCTAATGATTAAATGCTTATTTTGCTGGCTCAACAAACAAGTGGGAAATAAAATACTCATAAGAGTAATTGGAGAAGTGTAAGAACAGGATAGCAATGCAAAGCATCTGCCATTTTCAAAAGTCCTCAGTAAATATCTTTCCCATGCTACATTACATGCAAACAAGAATCCCGTTTGTATTCAGGATACTCGATGATATGTCCTTGAGCTGGTACATACAGTTACCCATTTACAATAGACCAGGAGGTATTATACCAATTATGTGAAACCTACATAAGACCCCTGGGAAATGTCAATAGTAAATGGGACACTTTGTGTAGTATATAGACTCTGTGATCAGTGCAGTGTGGAGAGGACTGCAAGTGAGTCAACTCTTTTGCAGATATCTTGGGAGTTCGGGGCTGTGATCCTCTATTTACTCTAGCTCTGGTGAGAAAGAAAACAGAAGAGTTCATCCATCCATCCATCCATCCATCCATCCATCCATTATCCAAACCGCTTATCCTTACCCAGGGTCGCGGGAATGCTGGAGCCTATCTCAGCAGTCATTGGGCGACAGACGGGGAGACACCCTGGACAGGTCGCCAGACCATCACAGGGCTTATTGAAGAATAACCACTAAGCTTTATAACACTATAGCTACAAACACGTAGTACTCTCCATAAAAAAATAAAAATAAAAGGAAAATGGTGTTATTATTATTATTTCTTTCACGTTTCCTTTTTGACATCCTGTAGAGCCGGGTCCAAACTATGGACCTGGGGAACTATAGGGTAGATGTCACTTGATTGAAAGTACTCTTTGTAATATGTGGGCTGTTCCGAGGAGGGGGATCTTCTGGACTGCACTGATGTTGATTTTTCCTGGGATACGGTTGGTGAACTTTTCTATTCCCTTCTTCATGAGTCCTAGAGCTCCAATGACCACTGGTGTTGTTTCGGTCTTCATTCCTCACATCCTGTTGATTTCAATCTCCAGGTCTTTGTACTTGGTCAGCTTCTCCGTGACTTTCACTGAGGTGTTTTTTCGGATGGTATTGCCATGTCAATGAGCATACACCTCTTTTGCTTCCTGTCCTTGATAACGATGTCCGGCTTGTTGGCTTTTATCTCTCTGTTAGTGTGGATGGGCATGTCACAGAGGATGGTGACATCATTGTTTTCAGTGACCGTTTTTGGCTGATGTTCGTACTACTTCTCAGTCGTCTTGATCTTGTTACTCCTGCAGATCTTCCAGTGCAGGTATGCTGCTGCCTTGTTGTGCCTGTACATGTACTCGGTCTTTGCCAGTTCCGGGCAGCCTAAGACAATGTGGTCGATGGTTTCTTCGTACATTCCACAGATTCTGCATTTTGGGTCTTTTCCATCTTTGATGATGCGATGGTGATAGGATCTGGTTGCCAGGCTCTGGTCTTGTGCAGCGATTATCAGGCCCTCCGTCTCTGCTTTCAGCCTGGTGCTCCTCAGCCACTGGTGTGTCTTTTGTTGATCGACGTCTGCATCTTTCATTATTTTTTGGGTATTTCCCGTGCATTGCTTTGTCCTCCCAGGTTTTTTGCAGTCACCGCTGGCCATGGTGTTTTGCCTTCTGCCTCACTCGTTTGGCATAGATGATAGATGCCTCATTTTCTGTTGGTGGGGTTTCTGGGACATCAAGGTCTTTCTTGAATTGTGCAGCTTCTTTATTGATGGAGTAGATCTGATGTTTTACTATTCGGAGGAGTGGGTCATCTGTTTTTGTCAGGTATGCATCCAGCCCGATAGTCGTAGTCTTGAAGGTCAGTTCGAGTTGGACTAGGCCTCATCCTCCTGAAGCTCTTGGTAGGTACAGCCTGTCCACATCTGCTTTCGGGTGGTGCATCTTCTCCATGGTCAGCATCTTTTTTGTCTTGGTGTCTAGTCTCTTGATGTCGTTCAGTTTCCAATTGAAGATGTTGAAGCTGTACGTCACTACAAGTATCGCTAGGTTGTTGATAGCTTCAATTCTGTTAGCCACATTGAGTTCGCTCTTCAGTACCATATGCACTCTCCTGTGGTACTCTTTCTGGATCTTCTCCTTCATGGTTGAGTGTTGTATGCCGTCTCCTTCGTTCACTCCTCGGTACTTGTATGTGCTATCTTGGTCTAGCTCTTTGATTATAGTGTCAGTGTCAAGGTCTAAGTCTGCAGTCTTGGTAAGTCTTCCTTTTTTGAAAGTGGCTTTGGCACACTTGTTGCTTCCAAATTCCATCTTGATGTTGTCGCTGAAGGTCTTGACAATGGTGAGTAGACCCTTCTGCTGATTTTCATCCATGCTAAATGCCTTGAGGTCGTCAGTGTATAATAGGTGGGTCAGTTTGCCATTCTGTGATTTGTACCCATAGCTGCTGTTGTTCAGTAGATTGCTGAGTGGTGCTAGTGCAAGGCAAAAGAGCAGTGGTGATAGTGAGTCCCCTTGGAAGATTCCGCTTCTGATGTTGATCAGTCTCGATGTTAACGACCCCTCTGCATGATGGAGATTCAGGGTGGTCTTCCAGGTCTTCATGCTCTCTGTGATGAATTTGACAGTTGTTGGGCAGACTCTAGATCTTGAGGCTCTTCTCTATCCAGGAGTGTAGCATGCTGTCAAATGCCTTCCTGTAGTCAATCCATGCTGTTAACAAGTTATTTTTCTTCGATTTGACCTCTTGCAATATGGCTTTATTGATGAGTAGCTGGTCCTTGCATCCATATAGCTACCTTTCTTACATCCCTTCTGTTCTGCTGGTAACAAGTTGTTTTTGTCGAGGAAGCTATAGGACCGCTCTGTAATGATGGAGGTGATGATCTTGTACATTGTTGGTAAGCAGGTGATGGGTCTATAATTCTTTGGGTTCTGTGTCTCCTCTGTTTTCGGGAGCAGGTACGTGGTTCCCCATATGAGCCATTTGGGACATTTCTTTGGATTCTTGATGGTATCATTGTAAGCCCATGCGAGGTCTTTGTGGATGCTGGGCAGGTTTTTGATCCAGAAGTTGGCAATTCTGTCTCTCCCTGGTGCCTTCCAGTTGTTGGTCTTGTTGATGGCAGCAGTGGTCTCAATGGTGTTGATGTCTGACCATTCTTGGTGCTGTATATGTTTGTACTGATCCTGTTGTTGCTGGATCCATGTAGCTCCCTCATTGTGTCTTTTGTTGTTCTCCCAGATCTTACTCCAGAACTCCTCAACTTCTTTGATTGTAGGTGGTTCATTGACATCAATCCTCTTCTTGCTCAGCTCACGATAGAATTTCTTTTTGCATCTTCTTTGATGATCTTGTTTTGCCAAAAGAACTTGCTCCTCTTATTGAATCTCCTCAGTCTCTGTGCCTTTGCTTGAATCTGTTGTTTTAGCATCTCTTTGACTATTGGTATATCATTCTTCTGTTTGATGTTGAGCTTTCGTTCCATTTGTTTCCTTTTTTTCTCTTTGATGTTGGAGTTTTTCTCGACTTCACTCAGGAGTGATAGTTGTCTCCGCAGTTTCCTAATCTCCTTCTCAATTTTCTCCTTCCAAACTGGTTGTTTTTTCTTCTGTTTCTGTTGTTGTCTTGGTCTTTTTCCTACTGTGTCTGCTATGGCTGAAGTGGCCGCATATATGAGCTGGTTGATTTCTGTTAGGTTCAACGGTCTTGTCATCTCGCCCTTGATGTTTTGGATGGCTTCGTTGGCGAGTCTGATGGCTTCTTTGGAGTGGTGGTCTTTCTTGATCTTTGGGAGTATTAGTCGTTCTTCGATAGGAATTTCTTTTAGGGTTTCCCATCTCTGCCCGATACTTAGTGTCATTTCTGCTTCTTTCTCGTTGTATTTCTCCTGGACTGTCTCTACTTGGTGCTGTACTTCTGAGGGGTCCGTGATGGTGGTTTCTGCTTGTTTTTCTTCCTTTTCACCAGTTGCTGTTGTCTTGTCTGGTTTGTTGATATTTAACTCCTCAATGCTCGTGTTGGGGGGGGGGCTCTCTCTGATCTTTTCCCGTATGTTTTTGAGTTCCAGGTCTGTTAGTCTTTGGTTTTTAATGATGTCGCTCCTGACATTGGAGAGTTTGTTGGCATCCAGATTCAATCTGTCCGTGGGGTGTTTTTCTTGCCAGATGTTGTAGGCAGCTTTGGACATTGACGTTACTGTTGGTTTTAGTCAAGCAGTGTAGAAGGCTTCCATGACGTCTTTATACTCTTCCCTAAACCATTTCTGTCTTGTTCTTTTTGTTGGATTTTTAGTTGTTGTACATAGAAGGCCACCGTGAGGAGTGTCCTCGGTGTGGTATTCCTCTAGTATTTGGTGGGTAGAGTTTGTTCCAGTAGCAGACTTTTCTATCCCAGCCTGGTTCCTCACTGGGGATCGCGGTCCTTGTTGACCCGCGTGACGACCGATGCGGCTTATTATTATTATTATTATTATTATTATTATTATTATTATTATTATTATTATTATTCTAATAGCAGCAACAACATCTGCACACAAAAAACGTTTACTGGTGCAATGAAGAAAAAAACCTGGATATTTTGGTCCTTCACTGAAAAGGAATTCTATATTTTCATTTGCTTAAAAATATCATTTTAGAAGTAATGCTACCATTGCATTACTAATGCTGTTTTTACTTTGCACAGCATTGTTTTCTCAATAGTGCCTTGACAATTACAATTATGTGGCCTATATATTTCACGATGTATGGGAACACGTATGTTTTTATTTTTACATATTACCACTTCAGTGGTAATGTTCTGTAAATTACTGACTTTTGACTGTTGGAAGTTCTTGAATAAAACACATTTGGCCATTACCCTATGTTTTGTCTGTTATAAACCAATAAGGTCCACAGTGTTGTTGGAATAAACAATATAAATTTATTGCCGGCATCAGCCAAAAATATAAAGTCCATGTTATCAGAAAGACCCAATATAGACAGTAAAACACGTTTGTTACATTAGGAGCAGTCACAGACTGTGGCGACCCCTAACGGGAGCAGCCGAAAGTAGTAGTAGTTTCTCAGTTAAATTGAAGTGTGCCTGAAATGCATCTGAATTCAATTACTTGTTTTCTCGCGGGCTGTACGGGGATTTACTACATAATTTAAACGCGTCACAGCTCCTTGGACCAGCGGTATTGCGAGCCTTTCCGTGAAACCCGAAGTTGCAAACTGATTCAACTTTGAGTGACCGTGTCATCAGCCAATCAAATTTTGATGTGTCTTAGCGGCGCCAGCCTCGTCGTCATCAACTTTGAACTTCAACCTTTGGCGGGTTGTGAGCAAACGAAACGCAATGGCCGCCGCATTCGCAGCTACGTATGATCTTGTTGCCAGTCTACTTCGTGTTTTTTGCGAATCTGGTAGGATTGTCTGCATTTTAACGTTCTTCCAAACGGACTAACCTACTGGATGAACATCGCGAGAAGGCCGCCACGAGTCTCAAGTGAGGTGGAACTTCAGCTCCAGGTTGGTGTGCACATTTTGCTTATTGAAGGCGGGGCACTGCTAACATTGTGGCTATATGTTATTGAATTTGTTGAAGCTGCGCCAGTGACCGGTGAACACTAAATCAGCTATGGGAACTTGTGTGTTATCTTCCCCAGGCTCTATGTGTTTGGTCGTTGTTACAAGTGATAGGGGTTATAGCAGCCTTCCCGCCCTCTTCTTTTCTTACTTATTTGGACTGGTTTTCATTGAGAAATGATTGGAGGCGTGGTTAAGCGGGGTATATAATAGGACGTCACCGCGAGGCGTGTGTGCGTCTCCTGGAGTTTGTTAATGGCGGGAGGTTGCCTAAACGTCTCAGGATGCGCCCCTTTGAGAACTCGGTGCAGGTTCACACCATTCCAGCTTTGAAGGACTTTGAAGAAAACCAAGTCTTGTTTATTTTTTTGAGGGTCCATCCACCATTAACCTAACTGAACTGAACTACCAAGACAGTTTCCGCCGCTTATGGAAGCTGAGACCCACTTGGCCGAGGCCTTGTCGGAGGGACCTGCTAACTGCTAGCCTGCTACCTCGGTAAGCTAGCCCACCTCCGCTATTTCTCTCGTCTTGGAAATCAGCCCTCTTCTTGTTTTTTCCTCGTTTCCATCTTTTCTACACACTCCAGGTTAGGACTAATGTTGCGTGTTTAACCCTTAACCCCTAGACCCGACTAGTCCGTAACAGTCGTGTGTGCGTGTGTGTGTCCGCGGCTAATGTCGCTAACTACTGGACCTATCAGCCTAATTGTTTGTGCAGTTATGACTTTATGATCAAGAACCATGGTCGCGGTGATTAAAAACCGTTGTAACACGTTTGGTTCTCGCTATCGCCGCACCCTCTCCTCATTCATTCTAGCTCGCTCGACCAACGCTGGGCTCTGTCGCTACACGCATGCGCACAGATGATTTTAGCTCGGGCAGCGACAGTGCCCGAGCTAAAATCAGTGCGACCCACATCGCTATAAAGACCACGCTTAAAGAATTTACAATCCAACGTCCTCTTTATTCTCGGCTGTTGATGGCCACAGCCACGCTGTACAGACCCAAGCCAATAAGTAACCAGAGGACCCCCCCCCCCCGCTCCACCAACCACAGGCACGCACACTAACCGATTTAACATGCATTCCCGTGATTGGCGGAGAGCAGGGGGTTGATAGACTGACTACGCTAAATCAGCACTCTCAACAGTACTAGGTCACTACAGTGTTCATTATGTGTTCAGGTGTGAGTGTTGAAAGTAAACGAGACGTCGGTCATTTTTCGCAAATCAGCAAATAATTCACTGCTGATCTCAGCACAGGATAACTGGGGGAACACAGAGTGAACCACAGATAATTCGTTATTCACCTTGCTGTCATGTTTGCTTAACCGACATAATCGGGGGGAGTAGACATGGAAGTGCCATAGACTGCAATCTTAACACCGCCATAAAAATACAATTTCAAGAGTGGGTGTAGTGGCTATCTTAAGTTTCTAGTAACTCATACTGTCTGTCTTAATTCTTATTTTCTATGACCACTTCTGGTGAGTGATGACATGAGACTGTCTACGCGTTGAGTAGGCATTTGGCTCGACACCGATAGCCGCAACGGTCAAACAACCGTTTCGCGCCACCTTAACTCGTTTATTTCCTGTACAACATTTGACAATAAAGCACACTTCCTGTGTACAGACTTCGGCCAGTCAAACTTTCAAAATAAAACAACCAAATGTGTAAATGGCGCTTGCATTCCGGCCCCTAATTGTTACTGCTTGAGGCATAACAATTACATCTTGGCACATTAAAGCAACATTTAAATTTCAAAACTTAAAACTTCTATTGCTTGTTTAGAACTGAAGTTATTTACCTGTTAACATAAACAGTATATTTCAAATCCACATTTACTTGAACTCAAAATTACTCATTCAATATGCATTAATCTCAGGCTTTAAGCAGAAACATTATATATGAGAATCTTACATCAATTACTCATTCATTTCAAGCAATGAACATAACTTATCAATTGGCCTTTCCAAAACTCTAGTTTTAGTTTTCACGAATACACGTCTGACAAAACCTTTTGTATCAGAAATTGTCCTTTCAACTTTTCCCATCAACCAGGATTTCTTGGTGCGCTGTCATCAATTATAAGCACAACATCTCCTGCTTTCAAATTTCTCCTGGTTACTAACCACTTTTGCCTTTCTTGTAGAAGTGGCAAATACTCTAGTCCAACGCTTCCAAAAGATGTCCATCAGGTACTGCACCTGTTTCCACCTCCTCTTGGCATGCATGTCTTCTTTTTTAAATACTCCAGGTGGTAACACAGGTTGTCTTTTAAGAAGTAGCAAATGGTTAGGCGTGAGTGCCTCTAAATCATTTGACACTCTTGTTATTGGCCTGCCATTGACAATTGTCTCAACTTCACAAAACAACGTGTGGAGGCACTCATCATCAAGAGGCTGCTGTTTCAGGATCTGGGTGAGACTTTTCCTTACAGAGCGAACTTGTCTCTCCCACACTCCACCGAACTGCGAGCCTGCTGGTGGGTTGAATATCCAGGTAATGCCTTTTTGCATAAGCATCTCTGATATTTTTGAATTATTCCATCCTTTGATTGCTTCATGCATTTCTCTCTCTGCTCCTACCAGATTTGTGCCATTATCTGATCTCATAACAGATACTTGGCCTCTGCGAGCAATAAACCTTCTGAATGCATTTATACAAGAATCAGTCTCAAGTGAATATGAATAGCTCTGACAGTAAGACCCGTGAACAAAACATATCTTTTAACTGTACTACGCCCACACTTAACAGCAAAAGGTCCAAAGTAGTCTATACCTACATTAGTAAATGGAGGCTTGTCAGGTATCAGTCTATCTTGAGGCAAATTAGCCATTCTTTGTTCTCCAGGTTTAGCTGAAGCTTTTCTGCATTTCACACATTTTGACAATATTTTCCTGATAGTCTGCTTGTGGAATCCAGAATCTTTCTCTCATTCTGGATAATGTGTAATTCCTTCCACTATGTCCTGTTTCATTGTGAATATGTCTGAGGATCAAAGTTGACACATGATTCTTAGGAAGGATCATAGGATGCTTTCGTCTGCAGGCAGTGCAGACTGATGCAGCCTTCCTCCAACTCTTAAGATCTCTTCTTGAACAATAGGATCAAGTTTGACAATATGACTGCTTCTGTTAAGCTTGTCACCTTTCTGAAGAGTCAGAAGTTCATCACTGAAGCTTTGATTTTGACAAAACTTGGTAATCACAATTTCTTCTTTAGCAACATCTTCAGCAGTGAGCAAAGATCCTTTAATAGTTGACTTGAATTGCAGCATTTGTCTTGCAATCATCTCAATTTTCTTTTCATTTCTCCATTTATCACTTGCTTGCGATGTGAGCATGTGAAGCAGCTGCTTGAACTTCAACATCCAGGCTACTGCCTTCCTTAACCTGTGCCATTCTGAATAATGACAGATAAGCTCATTAAGCGGGTTTTCATGCACATGTGTAGCATTCACACTCACCGCTCCTGTGATTTCAACATCATCTTTCTGTATGGGTCTCATGTCTGGTGAAACTGGCCAGTTTTCCTTCTTCTTCAAAAATTCTGGCCCAGCAATCCAATTGTGACACTTGATGAATGCATCTGTAGTCATCCCTCTTGATGCATAATCAGCAGGATTTAACTCTTGTGTTGACATACATCCACTGACTTGGCTTTGAATTGTCTCTGATAAGTGACACTCTGTTTGCTACAAATGTTTTGAATCTAACATTTTCACTTGCAATGTACTTTAACACAGTAGTACTGTCAGACCAAAACATTGAGTCTTCCAATGGCATTTGCAGCTCTTTTTTCATGAGTCTGTCCATCTTTACAGCAACGGCAGCTGCTGTTAACTCCAGTCTCGGGATTGTGGTCTGTTTCAGCGGCGAGACTCTGGACTTGCCTATAATGAATGAGAACAGTGTGTTTCTCCTTTTTTGTTTGTTATACGAAGGTAGGAAACAACTCTGTATCCTTTCTCACTTGCATCTGCAAAGTGATGCAATTGTGCAGATGTGATTTGTTCCAAATCCAGCTGGTTTCAAACCTCTATCCACAGTGAAACCATGAAGCCTTGTGAGGTCAGAAAGCCACTTTTTTACTCTGAGCCAGTTCAGCAGGGATTTCCTCATCCCAGGAGACGTTCTTGCCACATAGTCCCTGCAGGATTATTTTTGCTGGGAGAATGACAGGTGACAAAAACCCTAATGGGCCATATATATACAGTGCTGCTTGAAAGTATGTGAACCCCTTGAGCAGTTTAGATGTTTCTGTTGTTTTACTATGATTTTCTTATTTTATCATCACCAGTTTTTATATATGAAATGTCAGATATATGTTTATCAATTGCATCTACTTGTTTAGTGGGACTTGTTTAAGTAGCCCAAAAACTATATGAAACATGGAATTAGGGTATGTGCAAAAGTAAGTGAACCCCCAGCTGCATTGGTTAAGTCAAGCAGGTAACAGACTTAGGTGAAACACATTTGGGTGCTTAATTAATCATTTAAGCAGACCAATGAAATGAGACATCCTTGGGAAAGGGTTTGGCCTGCACGAATTAAAAGAGAGAGGAAACCAACCAAACCACTGTGGTCCCATACAAATCAACAATGCCGAGACCAAAGGTGATATCCGAGGACATGAAGAAGAGGGTAGTGACAGCCCATCAGTCTGGGGAGGGCTATAAGACCATCTCCAAAAGATTCCAGCTCCATCCATCCACTGTAAGACATATAATTTACAAATGGACGGCCGTCAACATGACAGCAACTCTGCCTAGAAGTGGATGCCCGTCAAAACTATCACCCAGAAGCACCAGAAAAATAATACATCAGGTAAAGGCCAACCCACACATCACCTCAAGAGAGTTGCAGACCTCTCTGATAGCATCTGGGACAAATGTGCATGCGTCTACAATCAGACGAAAATTGAATAGCCATGACATTCATGGGAGGGTTGCTAGAAGGAAGCCTCTGCTCTCAAAAAAGAACAAAGCTGCCCGTTTCAACTTTGCCAGAGAGCACTTGGACAAACCAGAGGCCTTCTGGAAGTCCATTCTCTGGACAGACGAGTCCAAAATAGAATTATTTGGTCACAATCAAAACCAACATGTTTGGAGAAAAGCCAACACTGCATATGAAGAAAAGAACCTCCTCCCAACAGTGAAGCATGGTGATGGAAATGTGAAGGTCTGGGGCTGCTTTTCTGCTTCTGGATCTGGACGACTCCATATTATCCAAGGAACCATGAATTCTCCAGCATATCAACAAATTCTTGACCAGAATCTCCTGCCATCAGTCAGGGAGTTGAAGCTGGGACAAAAATGGATTGTGCAACAAGACAATGACCCAAAGCATTCCAGCAAAACTACAAAGGCATGGCTTCAGAGAAAGAGGATTCGTACTCTATTTGGCCCAGTCAAAGTCCGGACCTTAATCCAATTGAAATGTTGTGGCAAGACCTGAAGAAGTTGGCACATACCAGATGTCCCTCCGACCTCTCTCAACTGGCTGAGTTCTGCAAGGAGTGGGCAAAAATCCCCATAAGCAGATGCGAGAGACTGGTTAGTGGTTACAGAAGACGTTTGGTTGAAGTAATGGCTGCAAAAGAAGGAGCCACAAGCTACTAATACAAGGGTTCACATACTTTTGCATATGTTAAATTTTCAGTTTTTGTGAAATAAACCACCTTTGTTGAATTAAATAATGAAAATATATCGCTTTTTGTGTGTGTGTCCATTATTTGGAAGGTGTGCTTTACAAATTGGGATTTGGATGTATGTGTAATAAGCTTATTTTAATGTTTTTTACAAAAACAGTGACCCTGTGTGGAGGGTTCACAAACTTTCAAGCAGCACATCAATCACTTACACATGAAAGCACACTACGTCTTGTCTGTGGTGTGTGTTTTGCATTTATCCTGATCTTGAATACATCTGACTCAATGCACCACTTTACACCCAAGATTCTCATCAGGCAATGAATCATGACTTAAATCCAAATCTTTAACCTCTTTTGTTCTTTCTGTTTCAGGTATTGAGGCGAGGACGGCTCTGCTGTTACTCATCCACTTTGTTAAATGGAATCTTCCACTCTCACACAATGCTGTCAAGTCTCTGACCATGTCACATGCTTGGGTTTCATCTGGCACTGACAAAAGGCAATTGTCCACATAAAAATTGTTGAGGACTGCTTTGATTGCAGCAGGTGCCATCTTGTCTTTAGCATCCTCAGCTGTCTTTTTCATTGCAAAGTTCGCACAACTGGGGGAGGATGTCTCCTCAAACAGGTGCACAACCATTTTGTATTCTTGCAGCGGTTCATTCAAGTTTCCATCTTGCCACCAGAGGAATCTCAAGAGCTCACTGTCCTCTGGTGGAACCCTCACTTGATGATACATAGCGTCTATGTCTGACATTAAAGCAATATGATCATGTCTGAATCGTGTTAACACTCCGATCAATGTGTTAGTCAAATCTGGACCTTGCAACAACTCTCCATTCAATGACTTTCCCTGATAAGATGCCACACAGTCAAAAACTACTTGCAGTTTTATTTTTTGGGGGTGGTGAACCCCATGATGAGGTATTTACCAGTCTCTTTCATTTTCAGACAGTTTTTCAGGCTTTTCATTTGGTACTTTAACTGCATAGCCTTTACTTAGCAGATCAGACATAAAACTTTGATACTTCCTCTGAAAGTCTTTGTTTTTGACAAGTTTTCTTTTTAGGTTTTCCGCTCTTTGCACAGCCATGCTGTGGTTATTTGGCATTCTCACATTTTTGTTTCTCAAACGGAGGCCTATGCTGAAGTGTCCATCAACCTTTTTGGCAGTCTCATTAAAACAGTCCATAAACTGTATGTCTTCTCGTGACATTTCAAGCTTTTCCTCACTAGCTTTCTCTGGAAAATCATGGTTGAACTGTTGCACCAGAAGTTCTTCAACCTTAGCAACAGAAATGCGATTCACAGAGACACTTTCAGCAGTAGTGCAACCTTCTCTCCTGAGAGGACCATTGATGACCCAGCCTAGGATTGTTCGAACTGCATATGGACCGTCGTCCACACTGTGAATCACTTCCCACGGCTCCATAGCTTTGTGCACATTACATCCTATTAAAAGTCAAATGTCTGCATCTGTCTGAGGAAGCTCTATTCCATGAAGGTGTGGCCACGCTTTCAAGTCTTCCTGCACTGGAATGTTCTCTTTTGACACTGGAATGTCTTTGTACGTGTAAGTGTTCTCTTTTAAACCACACACCTCCTAACCCTGAAAGAAGGTAACTTGGCTCTACCTTTTCCTGGCCCATTGTACGAAGCAGGATTTGAGTTTTCTTACCCTCACTGTCAAGCTGTCTTATTAATTTCTCAGAGCAGAATGTGGCTTGGCTTCCATTGTCCATAAATGCATAAGTCTCTATTACCTTATTGCTTTTCTTCTTTACCTTGACACACACACAGGTATAATTGACAGAACACGATTGTCGTCTCCGGCCCCGGTAGCTCCACAGGCCCCACATGAGATGTGTGGTAATATTCTCAGTTGTGTCTTTCTGATTGCTGTCAACTGCTTCATTGTCTTCGTCTTTTGTGATATGAAGCATGCTTGGATGTCCCTTAGAGCAGTATTCACATGTGGCTCTTTTCTTACAAGCTTTACTCAAATGTCCTTGTGTCAGACAACCAAAACAGTAATTTTACTTTTAAGAAAATCCACCCTTGTAAGGCTGATTTCTGATTTTGTGACATTCTGCCAATGTGTGTTGTATTTCGCAGTATGCACATGGCTTCTGAAAGGCATTGCTGTTGGAACGAGAGGAGTGTTTACCATTTTCAGGTGACTTTTCATTTGCAGCTGATGATACACTTGTGGCAAATGTTCTCCTCTTTGGTCTGGGTGCTCTGACATTCTCATGTTTGCATAAGATTTTCCTTTATCTTCAGCATCTTTTATGTCACCAAACACAGGATCTGCAACTATTCTAGCTTGTCTGTTTATGAATCTGACAAGATCTGAGAATTTTGCTCTCATTCCACTTGCTTCTTGAATGTCAAAGGCATAAACTCTCTATCTTTCTCTCATTTTATATGGTAACTTTGAGACTGATTCTGAGATTAGTGGGATTCTCCATTTCCTGAAGCTGATCTATGTATTACATTGTTACATCCAGTAAGAAACAGTGAGTAACTCTGAACAGCCTTGGCATCATCTGGTTTAATCTGAGGCCAGTTAAATGCTCGGTTCATGTAGGCAGATGCAATTTTCAGCTCGTTACCATGGTGATAAAGCAAAAAAAATGTCCTTGCTTCATTGTAGCCTTGAAGAGGGCTCATGTTGGCAACTTCTTACCAAGTCTCTGGGTTCACCTCTAGTAAATTGCTCAAGGTAGTATAACCTATCACTATCAGCCTTGTCATGAATGCTATGGTCAAATGCACTCATGAATGCTTTGAACTCAAGGGGATCACCACTGAAAATGGGTATGTCTCTTTGGGGTAGGTGTGACATTCTTTGCTGTTTGACTAGCATCTCAGTGATGTCATTTTGTTCCACCATCACTTCACACAGATTCACTGTATTTCCATTAACATCAATTTGCTGTACGATTTCTTCTTGTTTCACTTGGAAATCTTTTGGTTTTGACTGGGGAATGTGTTCATAATGTGCTTGTGGCAACTGGTTACTTAGCTGTTGATTGTCTACCAGGCTTGTCCCAGGATTAGCAGTTACATCATACTCAGTCTTCCAAAACCTTTATTTTGGCTGTGGAAGCAGCAATAGCCGTCTCAAGTTGTTCTTTTCTTGCCTTTAACTTGTACTCCTCAATGTATAATGCCTCTTTCTTTTTCAGGGAAGCTGCACATGCGAGTAAAGCGGCTCGTTCTGCTTGTTCCCTCTGTCGAACCGATGATGTGGTGGAGGCTCCTGATGCTCTCAACGAGTGTCTGCTAGTTGTGCTTCGTGAGACACAGGATCCAGATTTCCTTCCTGCTGGTGTAACAGCCACTGATACACTATCATCTGGACTTACTTCTTCATAGTGTTGCTGTCTTTTTGTTAACAATTTTTCAACTTCAACCATGAAATTGTTGTTCTTTTCTTGGTTTAAACCACGTTGTCTGATCGACATCTTTTTCTTCATCAGGAAACAGCAACAGTACATTGTCATTTGCATGGAAAAACTCATAAGTTTTGAGAAATCATTCAAATGTTCATCAACAACGTCTGGACTTTCATTATCTTTCATAAGTCCATTAATCTTGTTCATTTTTAGCATTAACTGTGTCAATTTAGCTCTTCTTGCAGTTATATGCCTGTTTAGCTTTTCTTCCAGACCTCTTTCAGTGTACCTTGACCTGCTACCGCAGCTCCGTGACCTTGGCCTTGCTTCGTCCTCATCTGCCATTTTGTTTTTGTTTTATACAGCTTCAGTTCACCAAGTGTTCATGAAAAAAGGGTCTATGACACAAAGCACGGACGGCTTTCTCAATAAATGTCATCCTCTTTTGACCAAAACATCCTTGTCTCATTTTTTTAAGAAGCTGCATATCTTCATGCACTTATCTGCAGTTCTGTGATGTTCATTTCCAGCAGCAATGTGGTGATGCGGTCTGCTCGTCTTCCTCTTGAGCGGGTTGTTTTACTTAATGTAGTGGCTGTCTTAAGTTTCTAGTAACTCATACTGTCTGTCTTAATTCTTATTTTCTATAACCACTTCTGATGAGTGATGACACGAGACTGTTTATGCGTTGAATAGGCATTTGGCTTGACATCGACAACGTCAACCGCAACAGTAAAACAACCGTGTCGCTCCGCCATCACTCGTTTATTTCCTGTACAACATTTCACAATAAAGCGCACTTCCTGTGTACAGATTTCAGCCAGTCAAACCTTCAAAATAAAACAACCAAATGTGTAAATGGCGCTTACAGTAGGATTAATCAGTCACAACTGGAGTCATTCGCCTATGTTAATTTTATATCTTGAAAACCGCGACGTTTAAACACATAAGGCCCCCTTTTCCCTGTAGGCGAAAAAAGAGGTGGTTTGTTGCCAAGTCCCAACACCTGAGAAGGGGAGATGCGCCTGACAGAGATCTGCACTCTACTGAGTGCACTCTTTTTTTTCTTTTTTGTGCCATGTGTGCGTGTGCAATCTGGTTGCTGAGTGACATAAAGGAAGTTCTGATGGTGATGCTGCAATGGTGTGCATTGTGATTGTTAAAGATAATCTGTGTTGTTGGTGTTAACCCAGTAGTATGTAGTGCGTGATAGTGTATTTTGTATGTGGCTGTGTTGGCTGTATCGGCACGGCACCCATATGAGAATTGTGGGGGGTGCAGTTCGTTACTGAAGGTCCTGACTGAAACCCCGCTGAATGCTACTGGATATCTCCAAACAGTAGGTAATTTATGGAACTACGAGAGAACAATACTGAATATATAGTGAGTTCTGATTCAAGATACCTTTATATGTTTTATATCATATTGCAGTGGGTTTTGACATTTTTGTTTTTACATTGTGTGGCTCCGAACATAATTTTGATCAATTGTCACACCCAAATTTTTTTCATACTCTTGCTATTGCAACATCATTGATCATGATTTTTACTTATTGATCTGCTGATTACCAAAAATGATAAGCTTTGTTTTACTTACATTCAGTGATAACTTCTTAATATAATACCATTTCTTTAAGACTTTCAATTCCTTTTCCACTGTGTTCAGAAGCCATTACAAACTTCCTGGAGCAATATAAATTAGTGTCATCAGCAAATAAAACAAAATTTTTAACAATTTAGACACTTTAAAAATGTCATTTATATACGGTATGAATAGTTTAGGGCCTAGCACTGAACCTTGTGCAACCTCACAAGAAACCTTCAACAAATCAGATTTGACTATTTATTTAATAATAATGATAATAATAAGCATTGTATTTATATAGCGCTTTTCTAAATACCCAAAGCACTTCACATTGAAGGGGGTAACCCACTTCAACCACCACCAATGTGTAATACCCACCTGGGTGATGGGTGGCTGCTGTTTTGTGCCAGAATGCTCACTACACATCAGCTTGAGGTGGAGAGGGAGGAATCATTGAGCCAATTACATGGGGGTGGGGGGTGGGGGATGATTAGTTAGGTGGCCAGATGGAGAAAGCCAGTTTGGGAATTTTGCCAGGACACTGGGGAACCCTCAACTCTTTGTGATAAGTACCATGGGATCTTTAACCCACATTGACCAAAGTGCTGTACAGACCAGATTAGGTAGCTAAGACACAAATAAATACAAGAAACACTGACATAGGCAATGTAGCTCATAGGCATGAATAAACAACCCGGGCCCTGACCGATCTGGTATGGAAATTGATTTATGATCCGCATATTCGATTTGGCAAATGTTTAAAGCCAGATGCCTTTCTGATGGCAGCGATGGCTTCTGGTGTTCTGTGTCGAAACAGTTCACAAGTTTTAGACCTATTTACATTTACAGCTTGAAAAAAAATTCAGAAAAATTGCAAAAACAGGAAGGTGGTCACTTGTCATTTATGAGTAGTCCAGCTACTATTTTGCTTTCAATTTTGTTGTTAATTTGTTGTCTATCAATGTAGCAGTGTCTGTTGTTATTCTACTACTACTACTACTTTCAGCTGCTCCCGTTAGGGGTCGCCACAGCGGATCATCCGTTTCTATTTCTTCCTGTCTTCTGCATCATCCTCTGTCACACCAGCCACCTGCATGTCTTCCCTCACCACATTCATAAACCTCCTCTTTTCCCTGGCAGCTCCATATTCAGCATCCTTCTCCCAATATACCCAGCATCTCTCCTCCACACATGTCCAAACCATCTCAATTTTGCCTCTTGCTTTGTCTCCAAACCGTCCTACTTGAGCAGTCCCTCTAATATACTCATTCCTAATCCTGTCCTCCTTCATCACTCCCAGTGAAACTCTTAGCATCTTCAACTCTGCCACCTCCAGCTCCACCTCCTGTTTTTTCGTCAGTGCCACTGTCTCCAAACCATATAACATAGCTGGTCTCACAACTCTTGCTGGTACCCTTCTTCTCCACCCAGTCCACCCTGCCTGCACTCTCTTCTTCACCTCTCTCCTGCACTCCCCGTTACTTTGGACAGTTGACCCCAAGTATTTAAACTTGTATACCTTTGTCACCTCCACCCTTGCATCCTGACCATTCCGCTGTCCTCTCTCTCATTCACGCATAGGTATTCCGTCTTGCTCCTACTGACTTTCATTCCTCTTCTCTCCAGTGCATACCTCCACCTCTCCAGGCTGTCCTCAACGTGCACCCTACTCTTGCTATAGATCTGTTGTTATTCTACAACTTGGTTTTATTATCACAGGAAATAGGCTGTGGCTGTACATTGTAGTAATAAAGTGTGTTGTACTCTTGTGTGCATTTGGGTTTAGCAAATCAATATTAAATTCACCACATACAATTTGCACCTATTTGTTATTCAATTTGTCAAACATACCAGCTACTTTATTCTTGAGTGTATCAAGGCAGGTTCTTGGTGTTCTGTATACACAGCTGATAATTATATTTTTAGATTTTTCAGCATCAGTTTAATAATTTAATTTAATTACGATTAAGTTAAATATCTAAAGTATTTTCTGTAGTGTTTGACATGCATTTAACCATGCTGCATCAACATCCTTTTTTATTGATTCTATTAATCATAAACAACTCATATCCTTCCAGTTCCACATCATAAACTTTCTCATTATCAAGCCAAGTCTCACATACAGCAATTACATTAAACTTATTGAACTTGACAAATAATACCTGATTTTAGAAAAGTTTCCATAGAGGCCTCTACTGTTGAAATGTATTATTGATATAGCACCTTACATTTTCACATTACTGTTGAATTGTTCATCCGTGTAGTACTCACAATTGGTGGTGTAAATGGGGTCACTGAGATGCTTGTACAGAAATGCGATTTAGACACATGTACATTCCTTAAAGTGGGTTTTTCATCGTCTTTGTAAAAATATTTAGTATATACCCTTGTTTTTCTGTTAAGAATCCCGTCAAGACAAAGTTCATGTGTAATGTTTAACGTTTAGTGTATGTTCAATGTTAATTAGCACTCAGCATAAGATTGAACATATTTGTTATCAGAACAGTACAAGAAGACAACCTACCGCATCAGATTCTAACCTCTGCTTTGCAGAAACAGCTGGTTTCCAGCAGCTGCACTAAGCAAGAGTGTATCGCATCTGAAACACGCATGAGGTTTTCCCTGCACTCGTGTTGCTGTTGTGAGGTTAGGATCGAGTTCAGGATTAGATAATGTTCTGCTGTTGATTATTTTGAAAATGGAGAATGCATGGGTAATATGACCTGTATTATGTTAGTCAATGTGTAGTAGTTATGCAGGTTTTGACCACTTTGCTTTTCTTTTTTTTTTTGTTCTGAGGGAGTGTTCCTGGTGGGATAATTTTAGTGGGGAACGTGTGAGCAAGAGAGGAGAAGGAGTAACAAAAGAAGTGGTACAGAGTTGATATCTGTCAATACATGCAGTTTGGCATGAAAATAAATAACGAAGTCAACAAAACCCTAGAAATATTCGGGGCGAAGATAAACCCTGGAGACTGAAGAAGAATGTGTATAGTGTCGAACTATAGTATTACACTGAGCTTGTTCATCTCAAATTAACTCCAGATGAATGTTTTTCAAAGGAACACAAGCACAGACATTTGCTGTTAGTACTGATGAATGTCCAAGGTGAAGTAACTATCAATATCGTTTCTCACAGCTGCCATATACTAGGCAGTGAGACACTTGCTCTCTCCGTCAGTTGATTGACTTACTTTGTTGTCAGTGTTGCGTCAAGAAAGCATATGTTACCTTGGGCTTTGATTGCCCGTGTGTGCCCAAAATGTACATTTTACCCAGAAGAAGAAAAAAGCACCAGATTACAGAACAAAATTCTTCTGTCCATCTATTATCTATACCAGCTTAATCCACTTCGGGGTCACGCTGGAACCTATTATGTAATTTAAAGCTAAGCCTGATAAACCTACAGACTATTTACTGCTTGTGGTCCCCTGTTGTAATTTTTGTATGGCTGTTTTGGTGTCTTGATTACATAGGAAGAGGGTTCCTACTAGTAGTAGGTTGGCTCAATGTCTGACAAGCTAAATGTTGTAATAGATTACCAAGTCCTTTCCCTGGCCAAACTGTTCCTGGTCTTTGTCTTGTTAAGTTTCACTGCATTGACTCATTCAGCTACTCATTCAGCTATCAGCATTCGAGTGAAGCAGGACCAAGACCAGCTTGGCAATGGGAGAGAGCCTCTCTGCTCACCCCTGTAACCTCTGCACAGTGGACACACAAGGCCCAAGTTGTATTATATGTTGGTAGTTAATCGAAAAATCTCAAGAGAGGCCAAGGGTAGTTCTTACTTTACCTTTAAGTGACACCAGATGGACCTAGAACAGGAGAGTAACAGTTCTGCAAGCGGTGGCGTCCCAAAAGTAAAACAGCCTCTGTTTTTCAAGTTTTCCAGCTTTATTAATCAAATGCACAACAATACAGCGTGGCACACATTGCTGGCAATGAAATGCTTAGGCATCAGGCTAACCTCAAAAAGCTAAAAGATATGACATTTAAATGTAAAATTCGACAAAAATCTGAAATCTAAAATTTTACAGTATTAACAAGTAAAAATTTAAAAATAAACTTAAATCTCAAATGTAACATCTAAAATGCAACATTTAACAGTCTGAAATGTAATAGTATTTACAGAGGTAAGCACTAAAAAGCAATGAAAATGGAAATCAAGATATGTAAGTGAGAAAATAAAAAATGAAGGCTGAAATGTGAAATGAAATACGGGCTTGTTTGATGCCCCCCCCCCCCCCGAAAAAGCACTTGTCATTGAGAGCCCATCTTATTCAACATGCTATAACATCAGAATTAGCTCATTATCACATTTATGGGTCCCAAATTTTTAACTCTGTGTGTGTGTGTGTGTGCGCGTGTGTGTGTGTGTGTGTGTGTATACACAGTGCATCTGGAAAGTATTCACACCCCTTCACTTTCCCCACATTTTGTTATGTTACAGCCTTATTCCAAAATGGATTATTTTCTTTTTTTTCCTCATCAATCTACATACAATACCCCATAATGACAAAGTGAAAAAGGTTTTGTAGACATTTTTGCAAATTTATTAAAAATAAAAAACTGAAATATTGCATGTACATAAGTATTCACACCCTTTGCTATGAGACTCAAAATTGAGCTCAGGTTCATCCTGTTTCCACTGATCATCCTTGAGATGTTTCTACATCTTGGAGTCCAACTGTAGTAAATTCAATTGATTGGACATGATTTGGAAAGGCACACACGTGTCTATATAAGGTCCCACTGTTGACAGTGCATGTCAGAGCAGAAACCAAGCCATGAAGTCAAAGGAATTGTCTGTGGACCTCCAAGACAGGATTGTATCGAGGCACAGATCTGGGGAAGGGTACAAACAAATGTCTACAGCTTTGAAGGTCCCGAAGAGCACAGAGGTCTCCATCATTTGTAAATGGAAGAAGTTTGGATCCACCAGCACTCTTCCTAGAGCTGGCCACCCAGCCAAACTGAGCAATCCGGGGAGAGGGGCCTTGGTCAGGGAGGTGACCAAGAACCCGATGGTCACTCTTGACAGAACTCCAGCGTTCCTCTGTGGAGATGGGAGAACCATCCAGAAGGACAACCATCTCTGCAGCACTCCACCAATCAGGCCTTTATGGTAGAGTGACCAGACGGAAGCCTCTGCTCAGTAAAAGGCAACTTGCTTGGAGTTTACCAGAAAGCACCTAAAGGACTCTCGGACCGTGAGAAACAAGATTCTCTGGTCTGATGAAACCAAGATTGAACTCTTTGGCCTAAATGCCAAACGTCACGTCTGGAGGAAACCAGGCACCTCTCATCACCTTGCTAATACCATCCCTACAGTGAAGCATGGTGGTGGCAGCATCATGCTGTGGGGATGTTTTTCAGCGGCAGGAACTGGGAGACTAGTCAGGATCGAGGGAAAGATGAATGGAGCAAAGTACAGAGATCCTTGATGAAAACCTGCTCCAGAGCACTCAGGACCTCAGACTGGGGCGAAAGTTTACCTTTTAACACGACAACGACCCTAAGCACACAGCCAAGACAACGAGGGAGTGGCTTCGGGACAAGTCTGTGAATGTCCTTGAGTGGCCCAGCCAGAGCCCAGACTTGAACCCCATTGAAAATCTCTGGAAAGACCTGAAAATAGCTGTGCAGCGACGCTCCCCATCTAACCTTACAGAGCTCGAGAGGATCTGTAGAGAAGAATGGGAGAAATACTCCAAACATAGGTGTGCCAAGCTTGTAGCTTCATACCCAAGAAGACTTGAAGGCTGTAATCGCTGCCAAGGGTGCCTCAACCAAGTACTGAGTAAAGGGTATGAATACTTATATACATGCAATATTTCAGTTTTTTATTTTTAATAAATTTGCAAAATTTCTACAAAACCTTTTTCGCTTTGTCATTATGGGGTATTGTATGTAGATTGATGAGAAAGAAAAAGGAATTTAATCTATTTTGGAATAAGGCTGTAACATAACAAAATGTGGGGAAAGTTAAGGGGTGTGAATACTTTCCGGATGCACTATATATATATATATATATATATATATATATATATATATATTAAACTCTGACAGTACCTGTTTCATGCTATATGCAGTCATCAGCTGTCACTAGAACTAAACGGTAAAAAACATAGCATGTATATATAACTGTCTCGCCGTGCACATAACGTGCACAGCGTCCAGTGGGGAAGAGGGAGGTGCTTGCATTCAAATACATGTGATCACTAACCGTCTAGTGGGAGGGGGAGAGGGAGGTTGCATACAAAGTTAATGGCATTTGTCTGTTGGCATTCTCTATTTATAATTACAGAATAGGTGCTTATATCTATGTCTGCAACTGCTGGCTAATTCATTCCTGTTATTCAGTGTGGACATTTCTGGTTTGCAAATGATAAAATACTTTTCAGTTAGACACACATTGCACATTTTGCTACTGGTTCAATATGCTTTATTTTTTGAGAGGATTTTCCATGTGGTTGAATAATTAATATTTTTGTCCGCCAATGACCAAATATAACGTCTTAAAGATGTTACATTCTTTAAACGGTTATTTCTGAAGTTACACATGTGTGCATTAAACCCCTTTTTGAATGTTCCCTCTGATTATTTTGCTCCTTATTTGCCGAGCACTTTCCCTACTGTTGAGGGTTTCATTTAATGAAGTTTATATATATATATACACACACACACACACACACACACATATATATATATATACTCACCGGCCACTTCATTAGGCACACCTGTCCAACTGCTCGTTAATGCAAATTTCTAATCAGCCAATCACATGGCAGCAACTCAATGCATTTAGGCATGTAGACATGGTCAAGACGATCTGCTGCAGTTCAAACCGAGCATCAGAATGGGGAAGAAAGGGGATTTAAGTGACTTTGAACGTGGCATGGTTGTTGGTGCCAGACGGGCTGGTCTGAGTATTTCAGAAACTGCTGATCTACTGGGATTTTCACGCACAACCATCTCTAGGGTTTACAGAGAATGGTCCGAAAAAGAGAAAATATCCAGTGAGCGGCAGTTCTGTGGGCAAAAATGCCTTGTTGATGCCAGAGGTCAGAGGAGAATGGCCAGACTGGTTCGAGCTGATAGAAAGGCAACAGTAACTCAAATAACCACTCATTACAACCAAGGTATGCAGAAGAGCATCTCTGAACGCACAACACGTCGAACCTTGAGGCAGATGGGCTACAGCAGCAGAAGACCACACCGGGTGCCACTCCTGTCAGCTAAGAACAGGAAACTGAGGCTACAATTTGCACAGGCTCACCAAAATTGGACAATAGAAGATTGGAAAAACGTTGCCTGGTCTGATGAGTCTCGATTTCTGCTGCGACATTCGGATGGTAGGGTCAGAATTTGGCGTCAACAACATGAAAGCATGGATCCATCCTGCCTTGTATCAACGGTTCAGGCTGGTGGTGGTGGTGTAATGGTGTGGGGGATATTTACTTGGCACACTTTGGGCCCCTTAGTACCAATTGAGCATCGTGTCAACGCCGCAGCCTACCTGAGCATTGTTGCTGACCATGTCCATCCCTTTATGACCACAGTGTTCCCATCTTCTGATGGCTACTTCCAGCAGGATAACATGCCATGTCATAAAGCTCGAATCATCTCAGACTGGTTTCTTGAATATGATGATGAGTTCACTGTACTCAAATGGCCTCCACAGTCACCAGATCTCAATCCAATAGAGCACCTTTGGGATGTGGTGGACCGGGAGATTCGCATCATGGATGTGCGGCCGACAAATCTGCAGCAACTGCGTGATGCTATCATGTCAATATGGACCAAACTCTCTAAGGAATGTTTCCAGTACCTTGTTGAATCTATGCCACGAAGGATTAAGGCAGTTCTGAAGGCAAAAGGGGGTCCAACCCGGTACTAGCAATAAAGTGGCCAGTGAGTGTATATACACATGCTTCCATGGCCTAAAAAGGGGGTAATTTTTTTTTTTGGGAAAATTGACCAATAGGTCGATTTCCAGCATTAGACAAAAATTTATGTAGTAAAATTGTTTGTTTTTTTTTTGCTTTTGGGCTGGAGCAGAAAAACCTCTGCATCATCTTGTGAAGGTATTTTTTGATGACAGATGTTTAATTGAATGTGCGAATGTCAGTCTCGGTCAAGTCCACTTTCCACCAAGGAGTTTATCAAAAACTTGTGAAATTAAAAAAGTGTTACTTTTTTTCCCTTCACTACCAAGATTGATCAAAATGAATAGCTTATTAGATATGATGTTGCTTGGCAATGAGTTATTGTCACAGAGCTGTAAAAATGTTGACATGTTCAAAAGGCCGGTTATAATCTGTTTAGGCATCGTCATTGAGAGGTGTTAGTAGCGAAGAGACAGGCATCTTCTCATGACACGCTCTCTCTCACGATATCTTTTTACCCATAATCCTCCTGGGGCCCCAAAAAAATGCACTACGGCAGCCATTCAAATTTCCCCCTGATCCTTCAGTTTGTACTTCAGCGCAGCAACGTGGAAAATCCAATAGACCGGAAGCGCAGGCACTGTTGATTGTGGCTTCCAGGTTTTTAATACAATTCCCTGGTAAGCACTGGCTGACTGTCATAGGTCTCTGCACTGAGTTGGGATATGGAGAAATGAGGCAGTTTAAACTGGATGGACAGCTGATAACATTCCCTGCAGCAGTCGCAGGGAATCACTCAAGCTGCAGCGATTTGAGTCATCACCACTGATGCACCGGTTTCACTTTGGTCCCCATGGAGGGACCGCAGTTAAACAGTGGGAGAAGGTTAAAGCTCACAAAAAGACATTTTGTTGTGGAATAGGAGAACTGAGAAATGTCACAACAGCCTACACTTGATGTTCTAAGTATAATAAATATCACAACTTAGGCTACACACTACTATAATAACAGGGAGAACGCATCTGAGCTGTCAGTAATTGATGTCTTTGCTTCTCAACCCCTTTCTTTATTTCTCTTTCTTTCTTTCTGGAGTGGTCATATTTTATTCAGACCAACACCGACACCGCTGACACTAGCTGCCATCGTTTATGTCTAATCTACGAGTTTAGATATCTTTTCAGGGACTATAATAAACAGTCCAACTCACAGGAAGAAGTTCCTGGCTTCCATCAGTGTAGTGCAGTATCTCATTCAGTCACAACACTCTCTCTCTCTCTCTCTCTCTCTCTCTCTCTCTCTCTTTGTGTGTCTCTGTCTCCCTGTCCTACTGATACCTACACATAATATAAAGGGGTGAGGCTAATCAGGCGCAGGTGTGCCAGGTTGACCAGCTCTCTGTTCATCGCTACCAACAATCAGTTCCTGCCCTTTGTGCCATGCCGCTTTTTCTTTCTTTCTCCCTCATTTGCTCCTTCTAGATCTTTTCTTTTCCCCCTATCTCTCTGTCTCTTAAGAGTAGGCATCCTGTCAGTCTCTCTGGAGAAATGCAGTTTATTAATGTGACAGAGGGTAAAAGTACACGTCAAAAGAGATCAGTCACTGAGCGGTGGCATTGGACGAGAAAGCTTTTAATAGACCCCATCATCTGGGCGCTCCTCCTGTGGGTTGTGCCTGGCATTTGGTATTGAGGAACCCTATCCCCTTCTGCGTACCACTACCTGAAGTCCTTGCTGAATGAATGATGGGGTGAGCATTTTTTGAGCGCTCAGCTGAAATCACCCTCGAGGCGATTTTGGCAGTGACAGCTTAGTGTTTGGGTTTTTAAAATTTTTTATTTTTCGGGGGACAGCTGGGAAATGTACATGTTTAAAGTCAGTGCATGAAAACAAACACCAACAAATGGTGTCATATACTCATTCATAACACTCAAAGCTGATTGGTGTCACCTTCAGCTTATTTGCCTTTGAGACCATTGGAGAGAGGACAGATTTGGAGCGTCACACCGATAACACCTGTGAACGAGATCTCCGTTCGTTGAGATTTCCGAACAGACGAGTAAAAGCTGATTCTCCTATGGCATGCAAGACTCAGTTGAGAATAAAATAATTTCCATTTTTGAGGCAATGCTATCCTGAATTATGACAGGCATGGGTGCAAGTCCATGAATACTGGGATGGCATCCAGCGCTTTACCTGTGCCCCCGTTCATAGGGTTAGTGATTGTTTCAGGATGGGCATCTGATGTAAAATTTTGCCAAATCAGTATGCAGATTGACAAGACCATACTGGATCGGTCAAGGCTCCATACCAGATTGGTCAAGGCCTGGGTTAACAACAGCTGCCATTGATGCTGCTTCCTTGCAGGGTACCGATGGAAACTGTAAAATCCTCTGTGGCAACCCCTGAAAGCAGGGAACAAGCTGAAAGAAGAAGAAGGTATCCTTTAGGTTACAGTCTGTGACAGCAAGATGAATGGTACTCAGCAGCCCTGGTATATGGCCTGGCAGACTACGGGCGGGCCCACATGCTGCTGGCTGTTGTGTGCAGCCTTCACGGCGGCTTTGACAGAAGTCCTTGATGCAAGCCAGCATGGAGGTGTCAGTGTCAGCATCCCCCCAACGGGAGATGTGTTAGAAGCGGAAAAAAACACATGCTCTGAAATACCCCATTGTTTTCAGCGTTTCCCCTTTTTCAGTGTCATTCAGATGAAGGGATGAGGGATCCTGACATAGGAGAAGGACAAGAAGATTGATATACAGACCGACAAGCAGACCAACAGATGGTCAGACAGACACACGGTACATTACTCATTATTTACCTTTGGGGTCTTTGGCTGTATAGTCAGTACCCATTTGAGTCAGTGTAGCATTTCTTTTTGAATTACCCAAGTTTTCCATGTAAGGTTACTTCCAAAACAACCTAGCACAGGTAAAGATCAATTTATGTGAATTCCTTACCCTGATGCGGCATCTCATTTTCCCAGCCAATTCTTTGTCTATCTGAAACATTTATGTAATTCCTCTTAACATCAGTCAAACGCGATAATACAAACAGCATTGCTAAACTCATTAGCCAGTCAGGCATGGTGGTTTGAAAGAAAGTTTCTCTGCAGCGATTTTTATAGTGGAGATGTTCCAAAGCTGCACTCATCCCTGTCGGAAGTGATTCATGTCATACTGATTCCCAGGTAAATACTGGGAGCAGGAGGAGGGGGGTTGAGAGAACGTGACGGCATCGCCGTTGCTCATGGCATGTGAATGAAAAATGAAAACAAATTGAACTGGGTCAGCAGCCCCGTCAGCTCCGACATAAACACACTGGCATGCATGTATGTTTATGTACATGAACACACTTGTCGCATGCAAACTTCCGCATATGCACTCCCGAAATGCTAGTGATATGGAGGACACGTACAAGACAAAGCCTACCTAACGCAGCCATTTTCCATAGTTCCTTGCCCTTCTGTCATCATCAGTAGGTGATCAAATCCTAGATGAGTCATTTTTCCTTTATTCCTTGTATTCCATTTATCTTTCCAAAGTGGTTACGCAGTCATTTCTCCGACAGCTAATCTCTGCAGCTGTTTTGATGAAGGCAGCCATTATAAATGACATCCCTGTGCGTCATGGTTCTTTACCGGTAATCAATGCATCATGTTCCAGTGGTGTGGCTCGTCACTACTGAAGAGTTAATGCAGATGTAGCAATTGCATCACCAATACAATCCTATTTATGCCACAGGACCAGATTGAGGCTCTACTGGATTGGGGATAACAATATAAGATTAGACCAAAGACCAGATACTTTGAATATGAAAGCCAGCATTTTACTGAATTTAAACAAGGACAGTACATATAACATTCACTCCAACGGAGAATCCTGCAGTTATGAAAAACGTAAGAAGAAGTCAGTTTTCCCGTTTTAGATTAGAAATGGTTAAGTTTAGGAAACCCATCCAGGTTGGATGGTTTGTTTCGGTGTGATAGTTTGAATTAGACTGGTCAATAAGTGACTATCTTAAGTTAATAGGTTGTGCCTATTTTGGTTTCATAATTTTCTTGAATTAACTAATTTTCCTTGCCTTCCTTTCACAGGTAAGGGAACAATTTCGCCATTTCCAAATCAAAGCAAAGTGTGACACTATATACCTTAAATCATGTCATTGACCGTTATGAAGAAAAAATACAGTGAAATATGTGACACTTAAGTTCAAGTTCGGTTCCAGTTATGTATTCCAATTCAGTTCAAAAGAAAAAAATAAATCCCAACACTCCTACTGATCTGGCAGCAAGTTTATCAACAGTCTATAGACCTGAACCCCAATAAGTGGCCAGTGGCCCATGGCCCACGAGAGCCAAATGTCTGGCCCACACCGACCATTGGCACTAACACACTTGTCATAACATCTGAAATAAAGTGCACAACATGTGAAATAAAGTGCGTGCTGCTCTACTTTATTTTCATCTTACCTCACACTGTACACTTGACCTATGCCGTCGTGTGCGTGTAGACGTAAAACGTACTCTGCACTCTCTACGGTCCTTGACTAGACAGAGCCACTCACCAGCTAAGTCACGGATAATAACTGTTCTAAACTAAGAACATGGCCCGTGTGAAAAAGTGGAAAGTCAACCAGGAAAACCATCAGTTCAAATCTGACTGGACTGATCAGTTCGAATAATAATAATACATTTTATTCGTGGGCGCCTTTCAGAGCACTCAAGGACACCTTACAGAACACAGTTGAAAAACAAACAGCACTGTATCAGACAGCATAAAATCAAAACAAACCAGGGTAGACAATAAAAACTTAATACAACAGATAAGTATAAAATCATCATCTTCACAAAACTCAATGAATTGTGGATCAGACTGAATATGCCAGTTTGAAAAGGTGCATTTTGAGATGGGATTTGAAGGTTGAAAGAGAGTTGGTGTTACGAATTTCTTGTGGGAGAGTGATCCATAGGTGGGGGGCAGAATGACTGAAGGCTCGACCCCATGGTAGTCAAGCGGGCCAATGGTGTGGTGAGTTGGAGAGCAGAAGAGGATTTGAGAGTGCGGGAGGCCATGTGGATATGAGGGAGTTCAGAAAGATATGATGGAGCTAGGTTATTAACGGTCTTAAAGGTGAGGAGCAGGATCTTGAAGTCAATACAGTTTTTAACAGGAAGCCAATGGAGTTGCTGATGAACATGAGTGATATGATCTATGGAGGAGTTCTGGTATTGATACGGGCAGCTGAGTTCTGGACCAAATGAAGTTTACGAAGACATTTGAGGGGAAGACCAAAGAGGATAGAACTGCAGTAGTTGATACGGGATGTAATCAGGAAGTGAATGAGTATGGCGGTGCTGTTAGGTGCAAGTGATGGGCAAAGAGGATTAATATTGCATAGTTGGAAGTATGCAGACCGAGTAACATTGTTGATGTGAGCTTCAAACGATAATGTGCTGTCCAAGATCAGACTCAACCTGAGGCGATGGAGGAACTACAGAATTGTCAATAATCAGAGAAAAACTATCAGGGTTAGCCATAGTAGCTTTAGTACCTACTAGGAGGACCTCGGTTTTATCACTATTAAGTTTGAGGAAGTGGTATGAAAACCAGGATTTAATTTCTAGTAAGCATTCAGAAAGCGAAGTGGGTGGAAGAGTGGAGGTAAGCTTGGTGGATAGATAAAGCTGGGTGTCATCCGTGTTTTGTTTTATTTTACTGGACCACGCTAATGCCAAACTGATATGCCTGATATGCATGAAGACCGTAGCTGTCTCAAGTGGCACTTCAATACTATGCATGCTGCCAGTTTTAATGCCAACTACACTACAAAATCAGATCACCACAAACAAAAAAATAGTAAATATAATAACATCATACAAACACTCCGTTTCTACTGTCTGTAAATCAACATCGGCACAAGAGGGTGCAACAGCTGCATCACTGCATGTTTCATGGAACCTTGCTAAAGCTAAGAAGCCATTCGCTGATGCCGAGTTGATTAAAACGTTTGCAACTGATATGGTTGGCAAGGTTTTAAGTCGTGATGAGAAAAACAAGAAAATGGTTGTGGAGCTATGAAAGCAGGTGCCATTGTCGGCTGACATGGCAACACGAAGAGTAGAACTTTGAGTGAAGGAATGTTTTTCCAATCTACTCACTGATTTGAAGAAGGCAGAAGCTATATCACTAGCCATATACTTGTCCTGTGACCAAACCGATATGGGACAGCGATTTGTGTTCACAAGATTTTTTAATGGGAAGACCTTTCAGGGAGAGCTACTATGTTTGCTTCCTCTGCCTGGGTGCACAACCGGGGAAATCATCCGTAATGAATTAACACAGTTCTTTGAGAAGAACAGCTTTGATGTGAGCAAAACTGTTCATTGTCACCGATGAGGCTCTGTCAGTGGTGGGACAACACAAGGGCATGGTAAGCAGGCTTGCTGCCATTAACCCAGCAATCTTTCCATTACATTGCATTATTCACAAGCACCAATCAGTGCTGTGCACTAAACTGTGGGGAAATCAAAGAGGTGATGGATACTGTGATAGCCTGGCGGCCTGTCCAGGGTGTCTCCCTGCCTGCTGCCCAATGATTGCTGGGATAGGCTCCAGCGTCCCCGCGACTCCGAGAGCAGGATAAGCGGTTTGGATAATGGATGGGTGGATGGATGGATACTGTGATGAGAAAGGTAAATTTCGTTTGCAAGAGTTCTAATCTGCAACATCGTCTTTTCAGAGCATTGCTGGAGGAAATGTCAGCATAACACAAGGATCTTTTGCTACATAATGATGTTCACTGGCTGAGCAAAGGCCATGTGTTGGACAGGATGTGCGACCTGCACGATGAGCTTGTCATTTTTATCTGGACTGCAGAGCCAAAAAGCCCAAGAATATCAGGTGACAATAAGGTGATGGCATATGTTATTTTTTTGTGTAACATCATGTCTCATCTAAATTACCGTAATCTGCAATTACAAGGCGAGAACCACATTGTTGCAGACATGTACGAGACGGGTGAAGCTTTCCAGTCAAAGTTGAACCTTTTGGAGAGAGACGTTCACGGGAGAAAGTTGCACTTTCCACATCTGCAGGAGCATTGCGAGAAGAACGAAATGCAGAAGGATCCAGTGATAAAGGATTTTGTGATTAGCCTGGCATGAAAACTTCAAGGAACGATTTGAAAGTTCCCCTAAACTCTCGGGTGACATCCTCCTCTTCCTGAGACAGCCGTTCTCTGTTTTGGCTGGTGGCCAGTGGACTGCAGAGGCCAAAAGGCTGATACCTTAGATGAGGCAACTCTTCAGATGGAGGTCTTGGAGATGGGACCATCTGATTTGCTCAAAGCACAACACGAGGACGTTGGGGTGAGTAACTTTTGGATCAATGTGGTTCCCCAAGCTCGACTTAGAAACACGAGAGCTATTGCAATGCTCCTACTCACAAGCTTCCCCTCAATGTACATATGTGAGTCATCATTTTCTTCAGTGAACTTGATCAAGAACCAGGGAAGAAACAGACTCTCCAATGCACATCTTGGCCAGTGCCTCAGGCTTGCCACAACAGAATACAGGCCCAACATCAGAAGGATCGCCTCATCCTGTCACTCTCACTTCTCTCACTGATTGGTGAATGAACATCCATGTATTTTAGTTCATTTGTCCATAATTAAATGGTTGGTTTTGGACTTATTTTGTTTCAAGAGTGCAATTTTTCCTAGTATGACCCTCAACATAGGCTTTAAGAATCCCGGGCCTAAATTATTACTACTATCAGCACCACTGTTACTGCTGCTGCTACTACTACTACTACTACTACTACTAATGATAATAATCAGAAATCAGATCAGAAACAATTTATTGTCATCTCAGTCATGTACTTTCATACACAAAAGAGACAAAATTTAGTTTCTCCCAGCCCACAGCAGTGCAACACAAAACACAAAAAAAACACATATCCAAAAGAAAACGACACCACCAAAAACATACAAAAAACAACAATTATTATCATTATTATTATAATGATAATAATATAGTGTTCCCCGCTATTAAAAAAAAACACATTTCAAAATTTACAATTGAGCGTTGCTTTATTCACGGCTGTTGTCGGCCACAGCCACGTCGTACACACTGCCGTTAAGCCCGACTCACAAGTTGTCTCTCTCTCTCTCCCTAGTCCCGACCCACTATCTCTTGACCCGGCAACAGTGTACCACCTCCCCCCTGGAACTGCAAAACATCACCCCCTCAACTATACAACGAACACTTATACCCGCCCCCCCAGTGAACCTGAACACGCTACAATAATAATATGATAATGTAGCGAATTCGGGGGGCAGCCGGGAACCGCCGCAGCCGGGACGCAAACCCGGGTCTCCTGCACCATGGGCAACTATGGTAAGCAGTCGACTAAAGGGTTCAAACCATTAGCCAAGGGCTAGCGCGTCTAGTCATCCGTGGTCGTTACATTACCCCACTCCTTCAGGAAGCGCGTCTCCACGCTTCAGCATACCAGCTCCCTCACGCCTCTTGGCGCACTCGCTTTCGATGGCCTCCCAGTGTCACCATTCCACTTCTGACACCAATGCAGCAAATTTGGGGGGCAGCCGGGAACCGCCGCAGCCGGGACGCGAACCTGAGTCTCACGCAAAAGGGCAACTACATTAACCAGTTGACTAAAGGGGTCCGACCCATTAGCCAAGGGCTAGCGAGTCCTGTCATCTGTGGTCGTTACACTACCGCCCTCGTTCTGGTAGCGCGTTCCCGCGCTTCAAAATACCAGCTCCCCTTATGCCTCTGGGCGCACGTGCTTCCGGCAGACCCCCTCCACCCCCAGACTCACTACATTGATGTCAGAAGTGACATGGTGAGACTGTGAGGCCATCGGAAATGTGTGTGTGACCAGAGGCGTGAGGGAGCTGGTATGCTGAAGCGTGGGGACATGCTTCCCGAAGGAGGGCCGAAGTGTAACGACTACGGATGAGTAGATTCGCTAGCCCTTAGCTAACGAGTTGGACCCTTTAGTCGACTGGTTAACGTAGTCGCCCATGGTGCGGGAGACCCGGGTTCACGTCTTGGCTGTCCCCCGAATTGGCTACAATAATAATGATAATCATAATAGCAACAACAACTGCACATGAAACAACTTTTGCTGGCACAATGGGAAAAAAATCTCGAACATTTTGGCTCTTGGCTTGGCATGCATGGCATGATTTGGCCCTAGGAGAAAACTAATTGGGAAATCCTAGGCCAGGGGTGGCCTGCATACACATGGCCATGGAGAGCCATGTGTATGAAAGTTTTCATTCCAGCTGGACTCCACACCAGGTGATCTCACTGATTAGCAACCCTTCAACCAAAGAGGAAGAATATATCAGTGAAATCACCTGGAATCGAGTTGGAATGAAAACCTGCATTGGTTCTCCATGGCACATGGTTAGCCACCGCTGTCCTAGGCTATAGGAACAGGGTGTCCGACAAAAGTTCAGCTCAAAATGGTGCGCTGCGTCGCTCACAACCAGTTAGGACATGCCAATAGAAAATAAAACAAACGGATTTTGTCACTTACACTCAATCGTGTTGCATTCAGGTACTGTACGCAGTGGATCCTCTCACTGGTACAATGAAGATAAAAAGTTCTTGGACATTTGTCAGTCTGTGTTCTTGTCTGTACTTGTGTTCAAGGGCATAGGAGAGAGTTTTATATTGGGGGGAAAACCCTGTAGGGGGGGTCCGGGGGCATGCTCCCCCGGGAAAAAAACAAAACAAAACCGGTTTTAAACTGCCATTTTACAACAGTTTTCAGCAAAGAAAAACATGTTTTATGGCCATATGATAAGGCCTCCCCCGGAAGATTGTATTGAGAATAAAGAGTATAGAACAGTGCAAGAAAGCAATATGCAACAAAGTGCAACAAAATATGCATTTAACCTGCCTGTAATGCATACTGTAAATGCTGTACAGCCTTGTAAGGTCAGGTTGCTGTACTTTATGTAATGTTTTCATTTCTCATATTAAGCTTAACTAGCTAGCAAAGTTACCCAACAGCTTAGTAACACATTATGAAGTTACCAAACTACCAAAACACAGTACTCTGAAATGAATATAAATGCTATGTAAAACATTGTATTCACAATAAGGTTAATATAACCCATTCCGTGTTAACGTTATAACCTTTAGAATTTATTTGCATGTGACTATCACAACGTCTCTGCTAGCTAAAGTTAGCCTTCCCGCTCATTGACTTTCATTGAGAGGACTTAGCAAAAACATGTTTACTTAATTAAAAACATGTTTCAACCTCAGGTTTTATTATAACGACGTTTATCTTTTAAAAATGGGTGAGTACCCTTTGTGAGGGAATTTACAAACCTTTGAGTGATGAATAGAGGAAGATTCGTGGTTGCTGCCTTGAAAAGTTGTGAGTGCCACTGCCACTTCACTGCCATCATGTCTCAGCGGGACGCCGCCAATACCAAAGACATGGGGAGGAGGGGGGGTTTGTTGTTGTTAATAACCAATACTTTTTCATATTGTGGGATGGGAATGACATGAATGCTGGCACATACAGGGAGTATACATATGTCCAATATGATATACATTTATGCATAGTAGTGGATGCATAGTAGTGGATGTTCTTGTTTATTGGGGGGGACTCCCCCCCCCCCCCCACATTGACGAGGACTTGTCCCCTCCGTCCCCCCTGGTTCCAACGCCCTTGCTTGTGTTCATCTTTTACCGTGAGTGACTGTCGATGGTTCTTGTGGACTTTTGAAACGCCATCAGTCGCAACCTGTTAGAAAGGATTTAAGGCATTTGTGAGTACCAGAGTTGCTGAGATCCATGAGCTGACTGAAACCCAAGCCTGGAGGTACGTGGACTCTGCAAACATTCCCGCAGACGACATCACCCGTGGGAAGACTTTAAGGGAACTGGCTGAGATGAACCGGTGGCGCTGCAGCCTGGCATTCTTGTGCCTGTCGCCTCAGCACTGGCCTACCAAGCCAGAGGCTGATCCTTTGGATGGCACCGAGCTGTGTAAGGCCACCTTCTGCAACTCCATCACTACTGCTCCTCTTCCTCACCTAACTGATGCCAGCCAGTTTACATGTTTTAGGGATATGGTAGAGGCTGTTGTGCGGTCACGTCATGGGGTGGCAGATAACAAGTCCACTCCAGTTCCAAAAAACTATTGGGAAGCTGAAAGAGACCTGCTGAGACGAGCCCAGACAGTCTGCTTCGATGAGGATCTCCAGCACCTATCAGACAACAAACGTGTACCCTTCACCAGCCGTTTGATTACCCTAGCTGCTGAATATGACAACCAACTGAAGCTGATCCAGGTTGTCGGTAGACTGCATCGTTGTGACCTGCTGGCGCCAGAGACCATTCACCCCATAGTCTTGGACCCGGCCCACCAGGGGACCAACCTCATCTTTCAGGATGCTGACTGAGATCTCTGTCATCCTGGCTCAGAGCAACTCTTTGCAGAACTCTGGCGAAAACACTGGATCCTCCACAGAAGAGAGGCTGTAAAACGGCACCAAGATGCCTGCCCTGATTGTCAGAGATGGAGGGCAAATCCTGCAGTACCACAGATGGCAGACCTACCTCCTGCCCCTCTGCGGCCGTTGAAACCACCTTTCTTCTCTACAGGCATGGATTGCTTCAGGCCTTTCATAGTTAGAGTTGGACAGCATAATGAGAAGCGTTGGGGCATACTCTCCAAGTGCCTTACCACCTGCGCTGTCCACATAGATGTCCTGAGTAGTCTGGACCAGGATTCATTCCTGATGGCCCTCTGCCAATTCATCTCAAGCAGAGGAAAACCAGCGGAGCTTCTATCGGACCAGGGCACAAACTTCAAAGGAAGCGAGAGGGAGCTCCATGACTCGTTTACGGCTTTGCACCCCACTCTAAAGTCAGAGCTGGCCAAACATCAGGTCAAATTTGTGTTCAACCCTCCAAGTGCACCTCACTTCGGTGGTGTATGGGAGAGGGAAATTAAATTGAACAAATCTGCCCTGTATGCTACGATCCAGATGCAGACTGTAAGAGAAGAAGTTCTGCGCTCGGTACTGATTGAGGTAGGGGGCATCCTAAACTCAAAGGCCCTGGGGTATGCATCCAGTGACGTTGCAGAACCGGATCCAGTAACACCGAACATGGTCTTGATGGGGTGGCCCGACTCCTTGCTGCTTCAGGTGGTGTACCCGGAGTCCGATCTGTTGAACTGTCGTCGCTGGAGGCCCTTTCAGGTCCTAGCTGACCGTTTCTGGTCTAGTTTCATCAGGAATTACCTGCCCAGCCTGCAAACCCGACAAAACTGGCACTCCACTCCAGTCAACCTCACTGAGGACTCTGTTGTGATATTAAGTTGATCTCCAGCTGCCGAGAGTCTTTTGGCCCATTGGCCCATTGAACGTGCCATCAAAGTACACCCCAGTGCTGATGATCATGTCAGGTCAGCCGATGCGCGGAGCCAGGACTGTGTCTACACTAGACCGGCTGCACGGCTGGTCGTCCTGCAAGCCATTCCAGAAGGCGAAGATGAGGGAGACCCTAGCGCCTCAGTTCCCCTCAGAGAGTTTTCACCTTTCTATGGAGCAAATGTAATCTCTACATTTGGGGGCGGCTGTTAGGTTCCAAATGGGTGTGTGTAGATCACCATTGGTACTGCCTCGCGTTGTTGGGGAGGAACTTTCCTTTAATTTCTACGAGAGCGTCGGACCTATTTAAGTGACGGACTGAAAGCCAGCGACCTAAGGATTACCGTAGATGTTAAGGGAGAGTCTGATTTATATTTTTCTCCTGTCCCTCGAAAGACCTGTTGTGTTCGTGTGCATCCAGAGAAATGTAAGTTGTGCATTTAGGAATACATAAGAAATGTAAATGTATGTACCGGATATAACTTCGCTGTTTTAAGTTTCTGTAATTACTGAGTAGTAAAAAGGCACCAAGCTAACGGTTGGCAACTAACAGCTTTCACGTTTGTGCTTTATTCTTCTGACAGTTCTTACCAGTTGGAATTTATGTATATTGTTGCTAATGATTACTTTGTATTGTTTAATTTTCAGAACCACACATACACACCCACCAGTTGTTATCAGTAAACATATTTGAAGATAACATCCTTGCATTCTTGCCGATGTACCACAGTGTTCACATATTTCCAACCAGATACAATTACAGTCCGAGTTAGCAAACCTTCATTACACAGCCCAAGTACTATTCCAATTCAAAGTACGCATCTAGCTAACCGGATGAAGCGACCAAATGCCTGGAAGTGTCCTTGCGCCGCCCATTTTATCGAGGCTGCACAATTGTGTGAACTTGGGACAGCCAAATATCCTATAATGCATTTCGTAGCATTTTGTACCAATCAGCAGCAATGACAATGAGAGTAAAACTCAAAACTAAGTTATAATTGTAATTGTACACAACTCACAACTGTAAGTTATAATTTTAATTGCAAGTTATCACTTACAAGTTATAAGTCAAGTCAGTTTTGTTTGTATAGCCCATTTTCACTGCTGAGATAGACTCCAGCATCCCGTGACCCTAATTAGGGTAAGTGGCTTGGAAAATGGAATGGAACAAATTTGCCTCAGTGGGCTTTATAGCAACACAAATCCTGTCCTTAGACTCTCGCATCGGATAAGGAACAACTCCCTAAAAAAACCTTTTAACAGGGAGAAAAAAATGGGAAGACACTTCAGAGAGAGCAACAGAGGAGAGATCTGTTACGGATGTGTTTTGGGGTCTTCCTTTCCCCTTCCGTTCTATTTTTTTGTGCAGAGTTGATTGTAAACAGGAGATGCCAAAGCTATGCTTATTATGTGTTGTACGCTGTGTGACGCCTGGGAGATTTTTTCTTTGTTTAAAGGGAAAAAACTACAAATCCCAGTGCAGCAGGTTTCCTGAGTGTGACATCACATCCTGTCCATTCGTTTGGCGGGAATGGCTGATTGATAATTGGTCACCGCCGGCGGACACAAGCAGTTAGGGAACTGTATGGCACACACACAGCGGAAGTAATGGCGTTTTCTACACACGTCTCTCTCCGCTAAAAACAAGACTTGAACACCATCTACAACGAACGGGACTGACCGCTCGCGGGAGCTGGGATTGCATTCTTCGGACCACTGAGAGGAGACGTCCTCGCGGGGGGTCCCGAAGCGGCTCACGGCTGCAGTGACAGTAAGCATAGCTGCCGGTTTACTCGCCTCTGTTTTCGTACAGCTCTGTGTTCGGTTTTCTCTCTATTCATTTCGCATTGTGCTACTGCAGTGGCAAACTCCGGTTGTGTGCTTGTCGCGGCTGTACCATAACAGATCTCTCTCCCAAGATGGACAGACGTGCAATGGATTTTGTGTGTACACAATTTACAGAATACAACATTGAAAGAGGATAAAGGAATTACAACAGAATTATAACTTGGAATTAAATCTTAAAACTACATTCCATGACACATCAAAAGTAGTATTTCAAAAATTACAATATATCGATTTGAAAATGAAATAGCAGGTTGTTATTGGTTTTCTGATTTTTGGATTCTAAATCGGATATGAAATAATCAAATGATACACGGATACAACATACACAAGGGTGGCTGAGAGAAAGTGAGGGATACTATGAGAGAGCCTTAGTTGTTTAAATGCCTGCTTAATTCTTCCCTAACCTTTAACATTGACTTTAACCTAGTGCTGTTGAAGCTAAGGGCCATGTTACTTGGCCTCAGTAGTGTTGGGTCAGTCCTGGTCAACACTACACTTTGCCAGGACTAGGAATGAGTCCACAGAAACATTGGGTCAGCCAAGGTCAGTGGAGCATTTGTACAGTTTATGGGGGCTAAATAAACAGCAGTCAGTGCCAGCGGGAGAAAAGAAATACTTAATAATAAGAGGAGGGAGAACAGCCAAGGGCGTTTCACATTACCGTGCCCAAGTACTATTGCCCCCACCTAGCCAGTCAGCTTTCATATTAGTAATGTTGTTCCGTATCCGAATACACTTGTGTATCTACACGCGAGATCGGCACATCCTGCGTGCTTATGCAGATTTTGGATGAGTCAGGCGGCGTTCAGAAATGCCTTTGTAGCATAGCAATCCGCTTCCGTGTTTTGGTACAGCTGTTTTCACGGCTGATGCGAACCGTACCCGATTACACAAGAACCGTGCTCGAGACCACCTTTTCTTTTTTTCGTTTTTTTTCTCCCCAACTGTGTCCGGCAACCTACCTCACTTTTCCGAGCTGTCCCGGTCGCTGCTCCACCCCCTCTGCTGATTCGGGAAGGGCTGCAGATCACGTTGTTCCCCCCAGTTACCCCTCCCTCCGAACAGGCGCCCCGGCTGACCAGAGGAGGCGCTAGTTCAGCGACCAGGACACATACCCACATCCGGCTTCCCACCCGCAGACACGGCCAGTTGTGTCTGTAGGGACTCCTGACCAAGCCGGAGGTAACACGGGGATTCGAACCAGCGATCCTTGTGTTGGTAGGCCACAGAATAGACCACTACGCGGACGCCCGAGACCACCTTTTCAAGTGGACCTGGCCCCGGTTCGTTGATCTGTGCCCGAGTACGGTACACAGTGTTCACACTACTCAAACGAACTGGACTTTGGGGTCAAGTGCACTCGAACCCAGGCCCGTGTCCCTAGTGTGAAAGCACCCTAACAGTGAGTACGAGAGTGGATGTATATGATACACTGTGAGGTACAATAGGCAAAACGTTTCTGTCATGTGAGTCCAAGTTTTCTACTTTCTCTTTCCTCCATTTAGAAAAAAAATGCTTTTATGTCCGTTTTATGCTTATTTTTATACTCATTTTCCCCATTTCTTAAAGAGCAGCCTTTCTGCTACTCAAGAAGGGTTAACAGCATCATTCAAGTTCATCTGATGTAGTTTAACTATGACCAAGTGTTGAGTGTACAAAGGATTAGTCATATTTGATCTTTCCTCCTCTATTTAGGCAGTTAAAATCACGTTTTACCCTCTGTGTTCGTGTATTTGTAACATAAAGATAGGACAGTGACAGCTGAATGGATATTTTCATCGTATCATGCGACTGCGTGTAGCTAAATACCAGATATGCATAATGGGAACAATCTCTGGGTTACATGATCCCTTAATTACATGTTGTCCTGTTTGATAAATTTACACATCAGTTATCCGTTTGTTACACATTGAATGTACTCAGCCATGTCAGTCTATATACATACCACTAGATGGCAGCACTATATTAAGGTGGCTCATCAGTGAGCACATTAACACACAAACCCATAAACACCCACACACACATTAAGTAGGCACACAGGCTCCCACGTTCACACTCAAGCACAGCAAAGTCGTTTGCATGCGTTCATTAGAATCTGTGATCTACTCGAGAGAAAAAACATGGATGGATGAAAAAGCTCTTCAGTGCATGTGGCTGTATGTTTTAATATGTGTGTTGGTGCATGGTAGCACTTAAGTGAATGAGACAGAATGAACATTGAGAGAGAGAGAGAGAGAGAGAGAGAGGCAGGCAGCCAGCCAGTCTGTTTGGCTACACTACATCAGCAGGCAGGCTAGCCAAGACGTTTTTCTGCCATCTAAGTTTAGACCCTCTCCATTTGCTCAGTGGCCTCACTACAAGTCTCATTCAGGGTATTTGCCGGGCGAGTGGGCCTATCGAAAGCACCAGTGGTACCATCATCAACCTCTTAATTTAGAGGGGGGGGGGATTGCTCATTTCCTAATCGACACAAAATTGCTTTGTCATTCGGGAAGAGCTTGTTATCAAAAGGGCGAAATGAGAGAGCCAGGCTAATTAAAATGCTCTCGGCAAACATCGACAGCCTTTTGCGCAATTACTCAGCCTGCTGCGTGTGCCCCCTCAAACAAGAAACCACGGTTGATAACCCCCCCATTTCATGCTGCGTCCACCTCTCCATGCCCGTGGCTTTGGTGCATGGCGCTCGACCCTGATCTGACCTTGAGAGGAAAATGAAAGGTACAGGCAGCAGTAGCAGAAACAGCAGCGCATGGCTAATCTCCAGAGCATGTTGGTCGATGGAGGGTGCTGATAGCGAAGCATGCAGCAGCTTCTCCGGCAGCGGTGATACATATCGCTCCAGATTCGAGGCAGAAACCTTGTAAGTGAAGCTTAGGCATTGCATGGCGAGCTCAAGCAGCTACTGTTATGCTCCATTTTATGCTCTACTTGATGTTTGAAAATGTCACACATTTCAAGTCCAATAACAAGTGAAAGTGGGGAACAAAACTGCAAAATCTCATGTGGTGCCTACAAGGCTGCAAGACATCACAAAATAAGATTAATAGTATTAAATGCACAGTTGTAATTAGAAAGCATGTGCTTACCGTGTAACATGCAAATTAGTACTGGGACTTGTGTACAGATTGCAATAAGAAAACAAAATTCTGTCAAAGCAAAGTTTAAAATCTGGACGATTTAAATGCAAATAAATCATAATTTTGGATACTTTCTGTCTGTTGTATTTAAGACAAAGCTAATCTATGATTATCCAGAACATTAAATTAATTTACATTTTAATAGTTACATCTTGGCAGAACATCCTCGTAAGAGGATAGCTAAATTCCAGGTTCATGTTTTGTTGGGCAATGGGGAAGGTGCTGAAACAATAGCACTGGCAACTATTTAATTTCAAATGGATCTCGGTGAGATTCGAAGTGGTGAAAAACCAATGCAATTACCAGTATCACCATAGGCGTTGGCTCGTTGAAAACAAAGATTCCTTACTGGAACAGAGTGGCAGGTGGCATTAGCGCAGTAAGATTCCAAGGGATTGAAGACTGAAGTTTCTAGGTGTGTAACTTGAGACCACCTCTTATTTTGGGGAAAAAATACATCATGCCACAACTCCAGTTCACTCTCGCTTCACCTCACTTTTCATTTGGTTCCAGAGGTAAACTTTAAATGGGTTTGTGTGTGTGTGTGTGTGTGTGTGTGTGTGTGTGTGTGTGTGTGTGTGTGTGTGTGTGTGTGAGAGCACTCAAATGTGTCAGCCACACACACACACACTATATGGACAAAAGTATTGGGACACACCACTTAATCATTGAATTCGGGTGTTCCATTCAGACCCATTGCCACAGGTGTATAAAATCAAGCAGCTAGCCATGCAGTCTGCATTTAGAATGGGTCGTTCTGAAGAGCTCAGTGAATTCAAGCGTGATATTGTCCTAGGATGCCACCTTTGCAATAAGTCAGTTCATGAAATTTCTTCCCTGCTAGATATTCCACGGTCAACTGTAAGTGGTATTATTCAAAAGTGGAAGCGTTTAGGAACAACAGCAACTCAGCCACAAAGTAGCAGACCACGTAAAGTCACACAGCGGGGTAAACGAGTGCTGAGGCGCATAGTGCATAAAAGTCGCCAGTGCTCTGTTGACTCAATAACTGCAGAGTTCCAAACTTCCTCTGACATTAACATCAGCACAAAAACTGTGTGCCGGGAGCTTCAAGGAATGGGTTTCCATGGCTGAGCAGCTGTATGTAAGCCTTACATCACCAAGCACAATGCCAAGCGTCAGATGGAGTGGTGTAAAGCACACCGCCACTGGATCTTGAGTAGTGGAAACATGTTCTGTGGAGTGACAAGTCATGCTTCTCTGTCTGGCAGTTTGATGGACGAGTCTGGGTTTGATGGATGCCAGGAGAACGTTACCTGCCTGACTGCATTGTGCCAACTATAAAGTTTGGTGGAGGAGGATAATGGTATGGGGTTGTTTTTCAGGGTTTGGGTTAGGCTCCTTAGTTCAAGTGAAGGGAAATCTTAATGCTTCAGCATACCAAGACATTTTGGACAATTTTATGCTTCCAGCTTTGTGGGAACGGTTTAGGGAGAGCCCTTTTCTTGTTCTAGCATGACTGTGCCCTAGTGCACAAAGCAAGATCCATTAAGACATGGCTGGGTGAGTTCGGTGTGGAAGAACTTGACTAGCCTGCACAGAGCCCTGACCTCAACCCTATCAAACACCTTTGGAATGATCTAGAACAGAGGTTGTGAGCCAGTTCTTCATGTCCAACATGAGTGCCTGACCTCACAAATGCTCTTCTGGATGAATGGGCAAAAATTCCCACAGACACACTCCAAAAAGCCTTCCTAGAAGAGTGGAAGCTGTTATAGCTGCAAAGGGGGGACCAACTCCATATTAATGCCTATGGATTTAGAATGGGGTGTCATAAAAGCTCCTGTAGGTGTAATGGCCAGGTGTCCCAATACTTTTGTCCATATTGTGTGTGTTTGTGTGACTGAGGAAAAGGGTCTTTGAAAACCGCGACCTCCAGGCCAGAACGAAAATTCTGGTCTACAAAGCAGTAGTGTTGCCCACCCTACTGTATGGCTCAGAATCCTGGACCACATACAGCAGGCACCTGAAGGCACTAGAGGCACATCATCAGAGGTGCCTCCGAAAAATCCTCAAGATCCGCTGGGAAGATGGACGCACCAACACCAGCGTCCTGGAGGAGGCTAACATTCCCACTATCACTGCCACCATTGCCCAACACCAGCTCAGATGGACTGGCCATGTCATCCGTATGCCTGACTCTCGCCTCCCAAAACAAGTCCTATACTCCCAGCTTCTCACAGGACAACGTGCCTCAGGTGGTCAAAATAAAAGGTATAAGGATAACCTCCAAACGAACATCAAAAAATGCCACATAGACCCTAAGACCTGGGAGGACACAGCAACCAACAGGGCGACCTGGAGAAAACTTGTCCGGGAAGGAGCTGCACTTTATAATAATGATTTCCGACGTGCTGCAGAAGGTAAGCGCAGACTCAGAAAGGAGGGAGTTTCCACCAAAAAGGCCCAAACCAATCCCACAATTACCACCGCCCATCCCTGCCCACACTGCACCAAAATATGCGGCTCCAGGATTGGCCTCTTCGCCCACCTGAAGACCCACAAGGACCAAGAAGGAGGACAGTCATACTCGACCCCGAGTGACTGCCGATATGTGTGTGTGTGTGTGTGTGTGTGTGTGTGTGTGTGTGTGTGTGTGTGTGTGTGTGTGTGTATATATATATAGCACACATACATGTGCACACACACACACACTATGCCACAAACTTACATGTAAGCACATACAGCTGTGAGATACGTTCCTGTCACAGTTGGGGCGCTGCCAGGCCAGCAGCGCCCTGCAACCACTGTCTGATTGATTTGCTGCAGCAACGTTGGCCCCCACGCTTTCATCTTTATGCATGGAGGTTCCCTGTGGCGGTGCCCCCTCCAACACTTTCTGCCCATCTCTGTTTCTTTTTCTCATCCCTCTATCCCCACTCCTTCTACTCCACTCCCTGAATACCCCACAACTGGCATCCAGTGTTCTTAAACACAGCTCATTAGCATAACAAGTGCGAGCCAAGGTGTACCTAAGGACAACTGTGGCCTCCGTGCTAACCAAACGATGAGCCGCCCACCGAATGACTGACGGAGGGAGGAAGGGCGGCCTGGGGTGGGGATGGGCACACACTCCGCCTTAACGGCTCCTGACAGGTATGGGAGAAGGCAAGGCAAGGGCTACAGCTGTGCTCCACACATACCTGGTGGTGGATCAGCTGGCATTGCCTCCCGAGGAAGAATGGACACAGCTGCAGTGTTCACTCCACTTTGCAAAGCTGATATTTGTTGAAATACAGCATTCTGGGCACATGCAAACCCACATGCTTGATTCACAACTCAGAATTCTGCACGCTGTGCGTCATTGTCAAAACGTACCTCAGAATGATATTCAGAAGTTCTCGGTTTGTCAAGACAACTGTTTTGATTCTGCAGTTTGTGTTTATGGTATTGGCGCAAGTTGTGTCCATATACATACATAGTGATGCATTGTGTTCTGTTAATACTATTTACGTTGGAGACCGCTAGCTGGCATTACTATGGTTTATATGTTCCAGGTACTGTGAGCTACGCATGTGTAGAAGGAGTAGAAGAAGTAAAACGTGTCTATGAAAAAAGTACCAAGTAAAGTACATGCTCCCCTGTTCCTCTGCTTCGTGTGTTGATGTCTGATACTGAACCAACTACACAACAAAGTGGCGTTTAGAGTAGTAGTGACGAAGACATGGCTTTACTCTCCTTGCAACCTTTTGCCATGTTCCTGGATTGGCCAGGTGAACCGAAAACCGCATTTGCTGCATGGAAAAAGTTGTTCGACAATTACCTGCTTGCTATCGGGGGAAGTGACTTTCCTGCCCAGAAAAAGAGCGCCTTGCTTTTTCACTGCCTAGGAACAGAGGGACAAAGAATCTGCAGCACCCCTGAACGTTGTTGCCGAGAGGTACCGCTTTAGGCAACGAGCTCAAGCTATGGGTGAGTCAACGGATCACTATGTGGCAGCGCTGTGCGAGCTCGTAAAGAGATATAAGTTTGGCAATATGGAAAGTGAAATGCTGCGTGATCAGATCGTAGAGAAGACAAATAATCCTCGTATACGTGAGAAAATGTTAATGGAGGAGGACCTGACACTTGATAGAGCTTTGGAAGTAGCTAGGCGTACTGAAGCTGCTATAGCTGATACAAAAGTCATTGCTGATGGTGACACAAAGCATGTCGCCGCTGTTCAAGTGCAAAAGAAAGCGCGCAAGCCAAAATACAAGACCGTTCAGAAAACGGATGCAACCCACACATGCTATCATTGTGGTTCAGCTGATCACCTAGCCAACGATAAATCCTGCCCTGCGAAGGACTGCAAATGTAAAACGTGGTAAGATGGCACATTTTTCTAGAGTGTGTAAATCCTCCCAAAATCTGTTAATGAAGTGACTGTGCCTGATATTACTGTCTTAACTGTTGGTTCTACTACTGAAACAGCTGCTAAGCTAATGTGTACTGCTACTATTACTGCACCTAGTACTGCACAGGCATGTACTGTTGAGTTACTTGTTGATACAGGGTCTGGTGTTTCTATACTACCTGAGAATGTTTACAGTGAATATTTTGGTTCAAATAAGCTAATTGAACCTAGAATGCAGCTTGTTACATATTCCAGAGAGAGGCTGAAGATGCTAGGATGTTTTAAAGCTGACATTACTTACTATAACAAGAGTGCCTCCACAGACTTTTGCATAGTGAAAACAGGGACACCTATACTAGGTATGGACCTGGTGACTGCTCGCCAGCTACAGATCAAAGGAGGACAGTTAATACCTCAGACTGCCAATGTCTGTGCGACACTCCACCAAACCGAAGCTCCGCCCACTACCAGCAAACAGAAAAGTGAGACTCCAGCTGCGTTTGGATGTGCAAAGGACTTTGTACACAAAGTGAAGGTACGACCAGAAGTGAAGCTGGTACAACAAAAGCTTCGACGCTTACCACTTTCAGTCCATGATGCCGTTTCCGATGAACTCAAGAACCTGGAGGAAAATGGGATTATTGAGAAAGTTGATTCATCTGAATGGGTATCCCCAATTGTAGTCACTAAGAAGAAGACAGGTGGCATACACATGTGCGTCGATTTGAGGGAACCTAACAAAGCAGTAGTCGTTGACAACCATCCCTTACCACTGATTGAGGACATACTGTCTGAGCTGCCTGGATCTGTCATGTTCTCTACCCTGGATCTCAAATCTGCATACCATCAACTGAAGCTGCATGAAGAGAGCAGAGGGCTCACCGCTTTCATTACGCATGAAGGCCTCTACCAATACTACAGAGTTCCTTATGGACTGAGTTCTGCCCCTGCTACATTTCAGAAGATGATGACAAAGATCCTCAGTGGCCTCAAAGGGGTGCAATGTTACCTCGATGATGTAATCATCTACGGCTCCTCAGAAGCTGAACATGAGGCCAATCTCCGTGCTGTGCTGCACAAAATCAATGAAGCAGGACTGAAACTCAATGTTGACAAATGTCAGCTCCGTCAAACTACTCTGAGCTTTCTTGGCCAAAAGATGAGTACAGATGGTCTGCAGCCAGATGACTCTCATGCCACTGCTATCCTGAATGCCCCGCCCCCTACTGATCCTGCAACCCTGCGCTCATTTCTTGGTCTGAGTGCATGGTACAGAAAGTTTGTGCCCAACTACGCAACTGTTGTTGAACCTATGAGGGCTCTGCTGCAAAAGGACAGTTCATTCCACTGGAATGGTGTAGCTCAAGCAGCATTTAACCAAGTCAAGAAGATGATCGTGAATAGCCCTGCTCTAGTGCTGTTTGACCCCAACAAGCCTACCATAGTCTCTACAGACGCTTCAGACCATGGGCTAGGTGCCGTCTTGACTCAGCTGGACAGTACTGGATAGGAACAGACTGTTGCTTTTGCATCTCGCAGTCTGTGGGACGCTGAGAGAAAATATTCCATTGTTGAGAAGGAAGCACTGGCCTGCGTCTGGTCTGCTGAGAAATGGCATACATGGCTCTGGGGAAGGAAATTCCTGTTACACACCGATCATCAAGCACTTACAACACTCCTGATTACCAAGGGCAATAACCGCGCTGGTCTCCAGATAGCCAAATGGTCTGCTCGCCTGATGGAGTTTGACTATGATGTTGAATACAGAACTGGATCTTTGAACTAGGTCGCTGACTGTCTATCTAGACTCCCACTTCCCGAGACAGACACTGCATGTGCAGAGAATGTGGAATCCGTTGCAACCATTCTCACTCATCTGAGTGCTGTATCTGTGGATGACTTCCAGTCTGAGTGCTGTGTCTGCCCGGTGCTCACAAAGCTCCGTGCACAGATACGGAAGGGCTGGCCCTCACGAAAGAAAGCAACTGAGCCTGACTTACAGCCATTCTTCCTGATCCGCCATGACTGTGAATGTTCTCATTCATCCAGGTCATAGTTATCCAAAGGAATTGAATCAAGTACAACTGGACTTGGTTATATATGATCCGCCATGAGCTTGCAGTCATGGATGACTGTATTGTCAGAGGTACTCATCGGTTGCTGGTGCCTGAGTCATTGCAGAAAAGACTCATTAATATTGCTCATGAAACCCACCAAGGCATTGTGCGCACTAAACAATGCCTCAGAGAACAGTATTGATGGTCCAAAATGGACTCCCAGATAGAGACATTGATTAAGAACTGTACAACCTGAAGACAGAATGGTAAATCGACTGTAACCCATGATGCTCCACTCCAAACCGTTCCCCTACCAACTGCTGCCTGGGAAAAGGTTTCCGTGGACATCGTAGGTCCATTTGAGATAGCACCTGCTGATTGCAGATATGCCATAAAACTGGTAGACTACCATAGTAAATGGCCTGAAGTAGCTTTTGCTCCCCGTGCTGACACAGCTATTGTCGCCCAGTTCCTGACCACTGTTTTCTCTCGAGAAGGGAATCCAAAAGAACTGATCAGTGATAATGGATCTCAATTCCTCTCCTTTGAGTTCTCTGACTTTCTCAAAAAGAGCAAAACCAGACACCTCATATCTTCAGTTTATTATCCAAGAGCCAATGGAGAAGATGAGAGATTCAACAGAAGCCTTAAAGACTGCCTACAGACCGCATCAATCCAAAGTGAACCCTGGAAATCACTCCTGAGAATTTACCTGATGGATTACAGAGCAACGCCTCATTCTACGACTGGAGTATCCCCTTCAGAACTGCTCCATGGTCGACGAATGAGAACAAAGCTACAGGTGATGGAGATGCCTGTAGCTCCAAAAGATGGACACGCTGTGCATGAAAAAGTGAAGCAAAAACTAGTGAAGACGAAAGAGTACACAGATGCTCACAGACACGCTAAATCAACCGACTTCCAGTCCGGTAACAAAGTACGGCTTAGGAAGCCACGGGAAGTAAAAGGAGAACTGAAGTTCACAAAACCAAGGATTGTTGTGACAAAGAAAGGACCAAACACTTACTTGCTGGATGTTGGAAGGATCTGGAACGCCTCACGCTTATCTGCACTGCCAGAGTTGATCCCGGATACTGACTCTGACAGAGCAATGGACTGTACTAAACCAGAGACTGATAAACCACCTGACTCTAACTCTGATAACCAGCTCAGGTTTGCCAGGATTAGAAATCCACCTAGCTGGACCAAAGATTGTAATGGGAAAGTGGAAAAACATACTGCTGACTAATGTGGGGAGGAAAAAGAAAATGTAAAAAGTGAATGATGTTATTGGGTTACATACATTATTCAGAGTGTAATACTGTCAGTTCTAATCTAAGGTACTAGAACTATTGTTTGTTCAAAAGGGGTAGATGATGTGTCCATATACAGTGTATCCGGAAAGTATTCACACCCCTTCACTCTCCCCACATTTTGTTATGTTACAGCCTTATTCCAAAATGGATTAAATTCCTTTTTTTCCTCATCAATCTACATACAATACCCCATAATGACAAAGCGAAAAAGGTTTTGTAGAAATTTTTGCAAATTTATTAAAAATAAAAAACTGAAATATTGCATGTACATAAATATTCACACCTACTTGGTTGAGGCACCTTTGGCAGCGATTACAGCCTCAGTCTTCTTGGGTACGAAGCTACAAGCCTGGCACACCTATATTTGGGGAATTTCTCCCATTCTCTGCAGATCCTCTCGAGCTGTGTAAGGTTAGATGGGGAGCGTCACTGCACAGCTATTTTCAGGTCTTTCCAGAGATTTTCAATGGGGTTCAAGTCTGGGCTCTGGCTGGGCCACTCAAGGACATTCACAGACTTGTCCCGAAGCCACTCCTTCGTTGTCTTGGCTGTGTGCTTAGGGTCATTGTCGCGTTGAAAGGTAAACCTTCGCCCCAGTCTGAGGTCCTGAGTGCTCTGGAGCAGGTTTTCATCAAGGATCTCGCTGTATTTTCCTCCATTCATCTTTCCCTCGATCCTGACCAGTCTCCCAGTTCCTGCCGCTGAAAAACATCCCTACTGCATGATGCTGCCACCACCATGCTTCACTGTAGGGATGATATTAGCAAGGTGATGAGAGGTGCCGGGTTTCCTCCAGACGTGACGTTTGATATTCAGGCCAAAGAGTTCAATCTTGGTTTCATCAGACCAGAGAATCTTGTTTCTCATGGTCTGAGAGTCCTTTAGGTGCTTTCTGGCAAACTCCAAGTGGGCTGTCATGTGCCTTTTACTGAACAGAGGCTTCTGTCTGGCCACTCTACATAAAGGCCTGATTGGTGGAGGGCTGCAGAGATGGTTGTCCTTCTGGAAGGTTCTCCCATCTCCACAGAGGAACGCTGGAGTTCTGTCAAGAGTGACCATCGGGTTCTTGGTTACCTCCCTGACCAAGGCCCTTCTCCCCCGATTGCTCAGTTTGGCTGGGCGGCCAGCTCTATGAAGAATCCTGGTGGATCCAAACTTTTTCCATTTACGAATGATGGAGACCACTGTGCTCTTCGGGACCTTCAAAGCTGTAGAAATGTTTTGTACCCTTCCCCAGATCTGTGCCTCGATACAATCCTGTCTTGGAGGTCCACAGACAATTCCTTTGACTTCATGGCTTGGTTTCTGCTCTGACATGCACTGTCAACAGTGGGACCTTATATAGACACGTGTGTGCCTTTCCAAACCAGTTGAATTTACTACGGGTGGACTCCAGTCAAGATGTAGAAACATCTCAAGGATGATCAGTGGAAACAGGATGAATCTGAGCTCAATTTTGAGTGTCATAGCAAAGGGTGTGAATACTTATGTACATGTAGTATTTCAGTTTTTTATTTTTAATGAATTTGCAAAAATTTCTACAAAACCTTTTTCAATCTGTCATTATGGGGTATTGTGTGTAGATTGATGAGGAAAAAAAAAGGAATTTAATCCATTTTGGAATAAGGCTGTAACATAACAAATGTGGGGAAAGTGAAGGGGTGTGAATACTTTCCAGATGCACTGTACATACATAGTGATGCATTGTGTTCTGTTAATGCTATTTACGTTGGAGACCGCTAGGTGGCACTACTATGGTTTATATGTTCCAGGTACTGTGAGTTACGCATGTGTAGAAGGAGTAGAAGAAGTAAAATGTGTCTATGAAAAAAGTGCTAAGTAAAGTACATGCTCCCCTTTTCCACTGCTTCGTGTGTTGATGTCTGATACTGAACCAACTACACAACAGTGCAGGAGTGTGGGAAGATGTTTTAAGTAAGGGGGCTTTCAAAACAAAAAGTATTGTGGCGAGCCAGCTTGGAAGAATGAGTCGAGAGGCAGAGATCGCTTTTTAATCGCAAATCCCGTCCCCCCCCCCCCCCCCCCAGTGTCTCAAGTGGCGACATCAGTTGCAGTCACGGTCCTACAGTCAGTCAGTAAACGGTCTCCTACTTGGTTTGAGTTGAACCCCCAAAACAACAACACAAGAATAACCACTATTTTAACCTTATTTGTAAGGTTGTGTGTGTGTGTGTGTGTGTGTGTGTGTGGCAGATTTGGAATGGAGTGTTCACTCACTTTATTAAAAATGTACATTCCACGCAGCCCTAGCCCACTGTTTAAAAGAAAGTTATGTTTTATTTTTTTGCATTTGTACGTTAGGAAAAGTTAGCCATACTGCTGGGTCTAAGATGTTACACAGCCACCTGCCACTACTGCCCCCCCCCCCCGCACTAATGTATTGGCGTGTGTTTTTCATGTGTATTTCCTCAGCCAACCAGCGCAGTGACAAAGGTGTTAAGTTACAAATGGAGCCAAAGCAGAGGAGGCACATTGGGCTGTGGGGAGACCACGGTCATTTACATCTGAGAGGCAGTCAAGGGTAGCGAACCCAAATGGAACTGCCACCGCTGTCTCCCACATGGTTTTATCAGGCTCTTTCTGAATTAGCGCCATATGAAAAAAGACTAATATGTATTTGCGAGGCCTCCCGTCATAAAGATAGCCCAGGCTCTCCACCACTGGAGACCCGGGCTGGGAGGACCATGGGGGATCATGGGGCACGCATTTCATCGTGCCGGCCTGAACTGCGAATAAACCATGCGTGACGGAAAAATACAAGGCATGAAATTAGCTACAGCTCCCCTCCTCTGCAATCCGTCTCCCATGACATCAGTTGCTCCCCTGCTGTATTTATTGCTGTACTTTTCATTCCATGTGAACTGGCAGAAAAAAAGTGCAGATTAGACGTATTATTAGGGGTCAGCAGCTCAGACCAATGTGGGAAGTCGCATCCAATGTAGAAAATAATACACAAAGTTGATTTTAATTATGTACAATGTAATTGCAATAATTGCACATTTTAAATCGGCAAGAGCCCGGAGGTTTTCCTTTAACTGTTTAAGGTTAACTGTAATGTGTGTCATTGTGTTGAAGAGAAAAACGTTTATCCTTTTCAACTGTGTGGGTCTTCATTTAAAACCTACCTCAAGGCCCAAAAAAACAACTGAAGCAATGCAAAAAGGTTCAACAACAGTAGGCTTATGAATATGATGCAAGAGAGAAAATAACATAGGTGGACGAGACTCTTTATTTCCACGTTACACACACACACACACACACACATTGGAAAGATGGGAGAATCCTCTGCATTCTACATCATCTGCATTCAACCTATAGCTTTGGGGTATCTTTTGTCTTGTAGATAAAGCGTTATACATTCACACCAAAATAAAAATCATGCACCTTACCTCATATAGCAACCGTGACAAGTATTTTGAAAAATTTTAAGGACATTCACTCTATCATAGCTGCTTAAAAGTGCTATAACTTGGGCAACTTGGGCATCCAGGTAGCGCAATGGAACTACCAACATGGGAATGTTGGTAGTTCCATTGCCTACCAACATGGGAATCGCCGGTTTGAATCCCCGTGTTACCACTGGGTTGGTCGGGTGTCCCTACAGACACAATTGGCCGTGTCTGCAGGTGGGAAGCCGGATGTGGGTATGTGTCCTGGTCACTGCACTAGCACCTCCTCTGGTTGGTTGGGGCACCTGTTTGGGGGGGAGGGGGAACTGGGGGGAATAGCGTGATCCTCCCATGTGCTATGTCCCCCTGGTGAAACTCCTAACTGCCAGGTGAAAAGAAGCGGCTGGTGACTCCATGTATCGGAAGAGGCCTGTGGTAGTCTGCAGCCCTCCTTGGATTGGCAGAGGCAGTGGAGCAGCGACCAGGATGGCTTGGAAAATAGGGTTGTTGGCCAAGTACAATTAGGGAGAAAAAGGGGAGAAAAACAAGTACTATAACTTGGGCATGTCTTTGTTGGCAGTCCGAGTCATTCCGATGGTTTCACAGAGATCCACAATGCTACACTCATTTCTTCATGTTCCTGATATGGTAGAACTTCATCACCCTTAGAGGATTGTCTAACCAAAACAACATGTCCACTATGATGCCCTCAGGAGAAAAGACTCAACATTGACTCAGTTGACCTGGCTCTCCCACCGGATTGAAGTGTTTTTGGCTGAGTGAACAGCGTTTCAAGGTTACGGCGAGAGATGCAGTCAAATGTAATGGCAGCCCATAATGAGTGTTTTCCTGTGGGATCGACGGTGACTTTGTGGATGGCAGGTGATTCAAGGCTTTGGGGAGAAAGGATTAGAGACTATCTCGGCGCTCGCACTTCTCTAGACAAATACAGCGCACACCTTTCCTGAAAAGGTCTGTTTCTTCTTAATGCCCATCTTTCCTTTCACATTCAATCTTTTTATTTATAGGTTGTGCTCCCATACGTCTCTTTTGATGTCTTTGTTGTCAGTCCTACTCCCTCACATTTTCTCACTTTCGAATGTCCTCCAATTCTATTGAACCTGTCTCCCACTTCCTCCTCCTTTTGTCTCCATCTTCTCGCCCACCATTCTATTCACCCTCCCACTGCACCAATTGAAAACTGTGATCTCAATTATACTGTATTATACGTTAGTCTGTCCTCTTAGGAAGACACATTCAGACGGCATGCTGTCCTGTGGCTCTCCATCCATCTGACATGCTACCTACATGCAGGGCTCCATGCAAAAAGAAAAAGAATATCTAAACCCAAAACATTTAGGAGCCAAATCAAATTTTCAGGAGCCAAAATATATGAAGACGTATGATATATTGTTAAAGGGCTGCCTCGACTGCCTTTTCTTTCCCTTCTGTACTGTCTGCCTTTGTTTGCTCTTCCATAACTCTACAACATGTATTCTTTATGTACAATGTTCAACATACTGCAATCATAATACCATAAATACTGAAGTGTCCAGTCTTTTTTTATTTTTACCCCCCCCACCTTTTTCTCCCTAATTGTACTTTGCCAATTACCCCGCTCTTCCAAGCCATCCCGGTCGCCGTTCCACACCCTCTGTCAATCCGGGGAGGGCTGCAGACCACCACATGCCTCCGATACATGTGGAATTGCCAGCCTTTTCTTTTTACCTGACACTGAGGAGTTTTGCCAGGGGGACGTAGCGTGTTGGAGGATCATGCTACTCCCCCCAGTTCCCCCTCCCCTGTAACAGGTGCCCCGACCTACCAGAGGAGGCACTAGTGCAGCGACCAGGACACATAACCACATGCGGCTTCCCACCAGCAGACACGGCCAATTGTGTCTGTAGGGATGCCCGACCAAGCTGGAGGTAATGCGGGGATTCGAATCGGCGATCCTCATGTTGGTCGGCAATGTAATAGACTGCTACGCTACCTTGATGCCCCTTTTTTTCCCCACTTTTTTTATTCAACTGTGTATAAATAGTTGTCTTTACGCATGCTCAATAATCCAGGTTGTGTCCAGATGATCTGATTCAACTTTCTGTGATGTACAATTAGTTGTTTTGTGCTCATTCAGTCTGAGTTTGTATCTCTCACCACCGCCATGTTAGTGTCCCTTGGCCAGCCAGTGTAATTAGGTCTGTACCTTCTTTTGCTTGTAGACAACCAACGCTCCACATTGGGCTCTGGGTCAAACTGCTCAAGTGAGAGGCCCTCTACTGATCCTCACTAAGTCTTCCAGTGTTGTAACGCTTTAGGGTACGGCATACTTTTAACTTGATTCTATTCTGTGCTGAGAATCCTCTTTAGCACTGGGCTGCAGATACGGGAAGCACCAGCACAATTTCAACTAAGTGAAGAATGTTCTTAAAATCTGCAGAACGGCACCTTCCTTAGCATCACTTTCCATAACTCAGTGTATGTCTTATCCATGAACTGACCTTTCACTAATGTTTTCAGCATTCTCCATTACCTTTGGGTAGCTATAACATCACATCCACTGTTTGTCAAGAGCTCTCTGTACCTATTCACTGTGTCAGTCTGCTCTTTGCCATAGATAACAACGTCTTCTGGCCATGCATCATGACAGAACACTAAAAAGGACCCAATGATTGCTAATCCCCTTGAATGCCCTTCCTCTAACATTCATCAGCATGTTTCCAAATTTTCTCTCTAGTTTTTTTTAACAGTAATATCAATGACTGCATTCAGACCATTTATGAATGTGGCATGACTTTGGGGGGCCCTTAAGTTTGACATTTTGGAAAGTTATGACAGTGGAGTTACTTGGAGCTCTCCACCTCTTTCTTACTGGCAGAACTTCGTGCTTCTCTGTACCTTCAGAATCTTTCCCTCTGTGCTGTAAGAATTCCTGGAGCTTCCCTTTTCTCAGTGGCTTTACCTTCAACTTTGTAACTGTCTCCAGACACCTCTCAACAGCTGCAACCGCTTGTGGGAGGATCAGAGAATTTCTCAAGTGTGAGGCTGAGTTTTGAGATCTCTGAAAAAATACCATGCAAAAAGTGACAGAAGGCAACAAAAGACAGGCTTTCCATTTGCAGCACAATATGCTTGGCCCTTCCCTTTATGTCAGTGTTTTTGGATGTGGCTGCAAGGTGCACCACGTGATGATGCACAGCAGTGTATTGCCCCTGCCCTGTTGCATAATTAGACTGAAGGAAAACCGGCGGTGCCCGATAAATGTTTGGCAGCCAGTGCTAGTTTTAGTAGTTGAAGGGTTTTGCACTGTATAGCCCAATTATGTACCTATTGCCTTCAGTTCTCACTTGCTTTTGAGACTTTTTCACACAAGCTGCAAAAGGCCATAAGTTTTCTCAGTCATTGGCACAGACCTTTGAGTGCTCAGCATTGCCAGTTACAGACGATGAGGTAGACAGTGGAAGGACAGGACATGTTCACCTATATCACCTCTGAAACGTACCCCTATTCCTCCATTGCACCATCCGCTCCAAAAGCGCTCATTTTGTGTATATACCAGTTTGGAATGGGTGGATCTGGATTTTCAAGCAGCGACATGATAGTATTTAGGGTTTCTTCTGCATGACTATGATCAAGTTCGGCCAACCCTACTAGACGGGTCACAGCTGCTCCATCAGATAAGTGCCTACCATATTGTCTGTTCCTGAGACATCTGTTCCACAATCAGTTATAACAGAGATGTAATTTTCCTTTAAAGCCGCCTCCAGACCACTGCTTTTCTATTCATCTGCAATGCAACCTGCAAACTCTGCACGTGCTGTATTATTAAAATATGTTTTTGACACATCCATGCATGCTGTTCTTCATCAGTAGAATCTGAGCGCTAAACTTTGTGAATGGCATTTCTTCCACTGCAATCATGTAGGCCGCATTGAATTTTCTTTTCAAGTCCCTCATCTCTTTTTGTGTGACTTTATCACTAGCGTGTTGCACTGCTTTCGCTATTGGGGTGGCATGAGGGGCAGACAATCCCTGGCGTTCTTTTTTTTTTTTTTACTGTCACCATACTTCTTCACGATTTCTTTTTTAAAATTACTTGAACTGGTAATGAACTGTGTTTTACCAGCAATCTCTTGTCCTACTTGAGCACAAAAGGTGCAGTACATTTCCTTCCTGTCATAACGTAACCAGGCAAAGTCTTGTAGCCAAGCTGATTTAAACTGTCTTGTAGGGATCGGAGCCGCAGGGATGGAAGAGGAAGACTGCACTTGGTTATCATCATCTGTAAAGGACCGCACGGCGCACACAGTTTGAATCGGGCTGAGATGACTCAAATGTCACTTGAAAACTTTCACTGGCGAGTTGGTCTCGACATCGTCAGTATCTGATGTGGAGGAGACTGGGTTTGGGTGGGCAGGGAGTGAGGAAAAGTCTGATATTTATCGTTTGTGCATTTTGTTTTCTTGCCAGCTGACTAACATTAGCTAACAACACCGTTAGCTACATCTAACTTCTAGATTCAAACTCCATCCTGTTTCAATGTGTTATATCCTTCTCTCCCTCCAAAGTGTGGCTAATGTTTTTTCCTGTCTCGTCTCCCGTGTATGGAATGGTGTGGTGTGAGTCTCCCCTGTGTGCATGTGTAGTCTGTCCTCCTGTCAGGTCTACATGGTGATGGTGGTCGCATGGCTCAGGTCCTAGGCTGTTCTGGTGGCATCTGGACACTGCTTGGCGTCCTCCTCATCATATTCTTCATATATCTTATAATTCCACTTTAATTCTGTTATCCTCTTTCAATGTTGTATTCTGTAAATTGTGTTTTATTCTGAACACACAACGTCCATTGTACATCTGTCCATCTTGGGAAAGAGATCCCTCCTCTGTTGCTCTCCCTGAGGTTTCTTCCTATTCTCCCTGTTAAAGGGTATTTTTAGGGAGTTGTTCTTTATCCGATGGGAGAGTAAGGACAGGATGCTGTATTGCTGCAAAGCCCACTGCGGCAAATTTGTAATGTGTGATAATGGGTTATACAAATAAAATGGACTTGACTTGAGTTAACTTGACATCAAACAAAATTAAACACCGTTCATAAAATTAGCACTTAAAAATTTCGACCCGATAAACATGACGTTTAAACTATTTTCAGCCACTGCTTCTGTTCATTTGTACAGCCGATGCTTCAACCACTGCAGGGCAGGAGTGCAGCGAAGTTTATGTATTGGAAACCGTACAGGAGTTCACACGATAGGTCAGGTAGACGCAGGCGCGAGAGGAGTTGAGAGTTCAGTACACAAAATGTATGGCCATTTCTGTTTTCATTTATTTTTTTGCTTGTGGGTAATGGTCCCTAGGTGTGAATGTGTCAGCCCTGAGATGGACTGGCGACCTGTCCAGGGTGTTTCCCCGCCTTCCGCCCAATGAATGCTGAGGATAGGCTCCAGTGTCCCGCGACCCTAATTAGGATAAGCGGCCTGGAAAATGGATGGATGGATAGTAATAGTGGCCGCTGGCGACTGGAAGAAAAAAAAAGGGTTGCAAAATTAAAAAGTTAGTCGCATTGGCGACCATTTCAGTCCCCCATTTTGGTTGCCATCGGGAGCCCTGCAATGTGAAATGTCATCAGATCCCAAAGGCTTTGTATGTGTAGTTTTGCCTGATAATCTAGACCAACTCAAGTGGTCTGTATACGCAAGCTCATTGCCCACATGCACACACACAGACTTAATGACAGTAATATGTGTCTTTATATTAAAGTCTTGTGCATGTTGTTGCTCCTCTGACACATTACAGCCTGACTACAGCATTCCCTTGTCATCTATCCCCTGAAAAGTGCAATAGAAATCCTGTCATTTCGTTTCATTCCACCCATCACTCTAAGCCCCACCAGAATTAGCTCCAGTTTTCTTTGTCCAAAGATCACGTCATCTTATGCCATTCCACGTTTACCCGCATCAGTACAAATCACACGGTTACCGCTCTATCTGTGCCACACATGTCAGGATCATAAATGGGGTAGGAGAAGTGTTATCTGCCTAAGCAGCTTGGCAAGGAAAAAGTGATAAATTACGGCGCGGCACGATGTGGACACCTCATCAGGCTCCACGTTTGCTGAATGTGCCCCATGTAATACTATGGCAATGAGCATCATCACTCGCCCCTCATTGTAATTAATGTCACCAATAAGAAAGTGAGAGAGCGAGAGAGAGAGAAAGAGAGAGCGCAAGGGAGAGGGAGCAGTATAGATGGGTTAGGGCCTCAGCAATCCAGGGATCTCAAAGGTGTTGAAGTGAAAATTCGGTTAGAGTGAAATTGAGGTGTTATTTGTGTGATTTTGGACTGTTTGGTGTGGAGCTGTGTATGCGGAACAGTCTCTGACAAAGCTGGTAACAGAGTCGAGACTACAATTTGTCACTCCACAGACAGTGATAGTATATTCTGGTGCAGGACGTTTAATGTTTTGCAAACGATTTCTTATTAGAGTCCTTGTCATTTAAATTCCACCATGAGGGAAGCATCAGCCATCTTAGCAAATACAAACTATACTGTCTTTTATATATGTACCCTGGCAACCCTGTTAAGAAACTCTTCAGAAAATGCTATTTTTGGGGGCGTCCAGGTAGTATAGCGGTCTGTTCCGTTGCCTACCAACACTGAATTGCCAGTTCGAGTCCCCATGTTGCCTCTGGCTTGGTTGGGCGTCCCTACGTACACAGTTGGCCGTGTCTGCAAGTGGAAAGCCGGATGCGAGTATGTGTCCTGGTCACTGTACTAGCGCGTCCTCTGGTCAGTCTGGGCGCCTGTTCAGGGGGGAGGGGGAGCTGGGGGCAATAGCATGATTCTCCCACGTGCTACATCCCCCTGGTGAAACTTCACGGTCAGGTGAAAAGAAGCGACTGGCGACGCCACATGTATAGGAGGAGGTATGTCGCAGTTTACAGCCCTCCCCGGATCAGCAGAGGGGGTGGAGCAGCGACCAGGATGGCTCGGAAGAGTGGGGTAGTTGGCCAGGTACAATTGGAGAGAAAATCCCCCCCCCCCCCAAAATACAATTTTTGGCTTTCTTATTCTACCATTAAGTAAACGTGGTCTCTGTTCTTTGCTAGCTATGCTTATGTCTAATGCGTTGGCTTATGTGTGTTGTCCCTTAACACTGATGGAAGTGAATTCTGTGTTTGTCCAAGCGAAATGTTCGGCTTTCTTCCTGACATCCCTCCCCGACGCTGTACATTCTGGACCTCTCCGCTCTCATTTTCCTCGTGTTGTGCTCCGGTCACAGTTGGAAGTGTTACAGAATCCGTGATGCCCTGTAAATTACAGGCCTCCCTGCTAACATTGACTCGAGGCGGGGGAGCCAATCAAGGTAAGAGTGAGGGCGGGCAACAAAGAGAGAGAGAGAGAGAGAGAGAGAGCAACAGAGAGAGGAACAAGAGAGAGAGAGAGATGGCATAGCATCAGGTTGACAGCATAATGAGAAACAGTAGCAGAATCATATTTTTATCTAATGAAAGCTGTGTTCCTAACGATAAGCATCTACACACGGGAATTATTACACTGTCAGACAGATGAGATGCTGTCTGCATCCCAGAACTTTCTCAGCTTTCTGGTTTAATGCATCTTACATTTCAAATTAAAAACAACACCAACAGTGTTGTCAAGTGTCATTGCTTGATATTTCCATAACACAAAAAAAGTCATACCAGGCACACCAAACTTGACTCTTGACCCCATGAACTTTAACCACTATCAGTCTTTTGAAACTGCATTTCTTGTGATGGCATATGTATCTTTGAAATAGAAAGTCAAACATTCTGGTGCCACTCGGGAAGTAGGTTGAACCATTTATGGGTAAAAAAGTTGATTTTGACTTTTTTTATGACCTTGACCCAATTCCTTCCGAAATTCAGTCAGCTGCTAGGGATCATTGCTCACCTTCTGCCGCTCACCTTGGTGCCACAGTGGCCCAGTTGTTAGCACTGTTGTCTCACAGCAAGAAGGTCAGTGTTCGAACCCCAGGCCGTCCCAGATCCTTTCTGTGTGGAGTTTGCATGTTCTCCCTGTGTCTGCGTGGGTTTCCTCTAGGTGCTCCGGTTTCCTCCCACCATGGTGTGGCGGTCTATTCTGTTGCCTACCAACACGGGGATCGCCGGTTCAAATCCCCGTGTTGCCTCCGGTTTGGTCTGGCATCCCTACTGACACAATTGGCCGTGTCTGTGGGTGGGAAGCTGGACGTGGGTATGTGTCCTGGTCGCTGCACTAGCGCCTCCTCTGGCTGGTCGGGGTACCTGTTCAGGGGGGAGGGGGAACTGGGGGGAATAATGTGATTCTCCCACGCACTACATCCCCCTGGTGAAACTCCTCACTGTCAGGTGAAAAGAAGCAGCCGGTGACTCCACATTTATCAGAGGAGGCGTGATAGTCTGCAGCCCTCCCTGGATCGGCGGAGGGGGTGGAGCAGCGACCAGGACGGTTTGGAAGATTGGGGTAACTGGCCAAGTACAATTGGGGTGAAAAAGGGTGGCGGGGTGGGGTGGGGGAATTTAAAAAAAATGCATGTTTGGGTTAATACTCCTGTCTGTGCCCTTGACCAGGGCAATGGAAAGAAGTGGAGTTGGTCCCCGGGCGCTGCAGCTGCCCACTGCTCCTGTGCAATAGGATGGGTTAAATGAAGAGAAGAAATTAATTGTAACCTACGATACAATAAAGTGGTTTTCTTCTGAAAATGACATCTCATTTGCTGCAGCCATTTTTCTGTCAGGGAGTTTACAGACAATCTATACAAACATTTTTATTGGATTGGGATAATAAATTGATTATAATTAAATATTTTTTGTGTTAAAATTTAGTTAGCAATGGATGTGTCAAACCCCAGGCAGTAATGACAGGGATTTTTATGTGAATTACATAAATCGCATCGTCGGGGAAGGTGATCTGTTTAGTGGTCAACCAGTGCACATTACAGTGACTTGAAATATCCCTTCCTGGATATCTTAGTTGGCAAATATTTCAACCAATTATCTTATTTGGTGACTATATTAAATACTTGATTAATCAGTCAGACAGTATCTCAGAATTTAAAATATACCATGTTGCAGTGTGCTATATACGGCTGGGCAATATAGTGATATAATATGGATATCTTGTTTCGAGACTAGATCGTGTGTGTGTGTGTGTGTGTGTGAGATTGTGGTTCTGGAAATATGGTGATATAACTTAAATGTGGCCGTTTCCTGGTCTTAAAGGCTACATTTGAGTAAATGGAGACATTTTTCTAAACTTATTCCACTGTTTTAGTGAAATGAACAATGAATCTCTACTTGCTTGGTTTTCAACTTTTTCTTGTGCGTAAATGTCTCATGAAAGCACCAAGTCATACCCAAAATATCATCCCATATGATATTGATCAATATTGTAAGATTTTATATGTATAAACTTTGTTAAAAGAAACACTCAGCGGTAGGGAAAGTGCTCAACAAATAAGGAGCAAAATAATCCAGTGAGTCAAGTGAATTCTTTGAGACAGTACAAGCCTGTTTCATGCCATAAGCAATCATCATCTGTCAATGATCAGCTGACAGCTGATGATTGAATCCAGTGATTCAAGTATTCTTTTGCTCCTTGTTTGTTGAGCACTTTCCCTGACGTTGAGTGTTTCGAAGTTATATATATTATTACTACGTGTGTGTGTGTGTGTGTGTGTGTGTCAGTGTGTGTGTCAGTCAGCCCTGTGATGGCCTGGTGGCCTGTCCAAGGTATCTTCCCGCCTGCTGCCCAATGACTGCTGGGACAGGCTCCAGCATCCCCGCGACCCTGAGAGCAGGATAAGCAGTTTGGATAATAGATGGATGAAAGTATTGAAATGGACAAAAGGCCGATTCCGAGTAGGACAAAACAATTGGAGAATGCATGCTAGTTCATATTATTCAGAGCGCCAGTTATAGTGAATAAGTGAATTAACAAATTAAAGCTAGAATTAAATCATGGCAATGTGATAAAGAGTATAATGAGATTCCAGCGACACCCTCACAAAGCTAATGGATGGTACCTCCACATGTTGCAGATGGAAGCTGTGTCACCCTCGATGCAGTGCTGCACAGCCACATCCAGCCTGGATATGCTAATAAGATGCACAGGCTTTCTGATGCATCATTGTTGCATTTGAAAAACACACCTAGAGCAATTTATTTGTTTGAGCAACCCAAAGCACAGTGGTATTTAAAATCCAGTGCGCCTTTGATCGACGTGCGCGATGCATTTTCCCAGCCTGTTAAACCAGTAGCAGCAATGCATACTTAAAAACCGTTGGGAAAAAGAACATGTTAACACTTGGATTCAGGAAAAAAAGAACAAAAAACAAACCGCATATCCTTCAGTATCTTATTCCAAAGTCACACATGTTGTCAACAACAGAGTTTTCCCCCTCTGCATCACTTCAGCTCCACTGTAGAAACACAAGACCCGTTGATCAATGCGATCTTAATTTGAGAGCATGGATTATAATAGAAGCATGAGTCCATTGATTACTGCTCGGGGGAACAGTCACAGTATGAATGGAGGGTCAATAGAAACGTCACTCATGACTGGAAGCGATGACAAAGACCTGCAGACCCCTCCAAGCCATTCTGGGGGTATTTAAATGTCAAGTATATGCTTGATTTGTCGTCAGTTTAACGGCACTTTCATAGTTTGTTTCTGGCCGTTTGTTTGAGCTCAGTAAAAAAGAAACTACATAACAAATACACCTTTCAGCTGAAAAATATTCCTTTGAAATTCTTGCGTGAATGTAAGGAGCAGAAAATTCAAACATTTGGGAGATCTTCTGGCCAACCAAATTCCCAAATCTGGTGTTGCACCAAAATTTATGATGCATCAGATTATGTGACTCTCCCATTAAAACCCTCTCTTTCAGCCAGGAAGCAGCAGTTTTGATGAAGTTAACTTTAGGTAATGGGTTGGAGACAGCGGACATTAGATGTGGGTTTGGTCAGGTTAAGATTCGGATTAGCATCTAGCAGTGGCCGAAGTAGAGCGTTTTAAGGGCAGGGTCACATAATCTGGTGGGTCATGGATTTTGGTGCAACACTGGTCACCTAGCTGGTTGCAGAGAATAAGTTAATACAAAAAAAGTTATAAGGGAGCAACTTCCTCTAGGGTTATAGTCAAAACAGGAAATGTTACACATCTCGTTTAACAAACAGTCTTATTAGCACAAAACTTAGTAAATCAACTCAGTAAGTCTCCATATCCGACTGACGCTCTGTGCAGAATTTGGCGCCAGTTGGATACTAGTTGGCACTTTTTCACAAAATGTGAAATATGCAAAACCTACTGTTTTAAATTCTTCCTACACTGTAAGTCCGATCTGCATGAAACTTTGCACCTAGAATGTATGGACATGCATGGTCATAAGTTATTACATTTTTTTGATAATCCAAAAAATGCAAAAGTTATAAAAGAACAACTTCCTCTAGGTTGCAGTCAAAACAGGAAGTGTTGCATGTCTCGGCAACAATCGGTCCTATTAACACGAAATTCGGCTCAGTAGTTTCCCATGTACAACAAAACAGTGTTAATTAGAAACTTGAGACAATCATGAGTTTATACAGTTTGATCTTTGCATGATATTGAATATAATTAGGCTGCTCTGTGTCTTTGACCGAAAATTCATTCCCTCTTCAATCCATAACTGAGCAGTGAATTCATCTGAACCGGCCATCTTACATGATCATGCAATTTGGTGCTGTATCTGCTCAACCTCTGTTTATAATTGTAGCGGTGAACCAACTGCTGCTACTACTACTACTACTACTTTCGGCTGCTCCCATTAGGGGTCGCCACAGCGGATTATCCGTTTCCATTTCTTCCTGTCCTCTGCATCTTCCTCTGTCACACCAGCCACCTGCATGTCCTCCTTCACCACATCCATAAACCTCCTCTTTGGCCTTCCTCTTTCCTTTTCCCTGGCAGCTCCATATTCAGCATCCTTCTCCCAATATACCCAGCATCTCTCCTCCACACGTGTCCAAGCTGTCTCAATCTTGCCTCTCTTGCTTTGTCTCGAAACCATCCAACCTGAGCTGTCCCTCTAATATAATCATTCCTAATCCTGTCCTTCTTTGTCACTCCCAGTGAAAATCTTAGCATCTTCAACTCTGCCACCTCCAGCTCTGCCTCCTGTCTTTTTGTCAGTGCCACCGTCTCCAAACCATATAACATAGCTGGTCTCACAACCATTGTGTAAACCTTCCCTTTAACTCTTGCTGGTACCCTTCTGTCACAAATCACTGCTGACACTCTTCTCCACCCACTCCACCCTGCCTGCACTCTCTTCTTCACCTCTCTTCTGCACTCCCCATTACTTTGGACAGTTGACCCCAAGTATTTAACCTCATACACCTTCGTCACCTTTACTCCTTGCATCCTCACCATTCCACTGTCCTCCCTCTCATTCATGCATATGTATTCTAACTGATCAGCAAAAATTGAGTATGAATAGAGAGTGAATATTGTAGTTTTCTTAATACAGTTATCATCCAAGTATTTTGGACAAACATCTCGGGAAATTACACATTCACTGATGTTACCAGACATTTTGTAAACAGCAGCCTGGGCCAATGTCTGAAGCCAATTTCACAAGCGAGGACTCAGAGTCATAGATGTAAAGCATGACTGTTTATATTTGGAAGTAGGTGTGCATTTTCAACTGAGTAGCTTAACATTATATGATTTATATAAAAATCCTAATTAGGTGCTTAACATAGATGCTTTTGCGCTGGTTCAACAGAGTAAAGGGTAGTTCATAAGAATGATGTCTTTAGCTAAACAACAACCCGAAAAAGCAAGCTGACACATCAAAAACAAAACTTTTATTAATTTTTTGAATGCCTTAAAGGTGATAGAGCACGTCTTACTTGCATCTCTGTCAATGCAAGTAAGATGGAATAGTGGTGGGGGTGCAGAAAAAAACGTTTTGGCAATTCTCTTAACAAAGAGGATTATAATATGGATGAAAAAAAATCACAAAAGTTTTAAATATCTCACAACAGCATATACTTTTGCATGCACTCTCTAGCAATCTAACATTTTCATAGGGGTCACCCCCCCCTCTCCCCTACTGAGATGGGCTAAATGTGAGACTGAATGTCAGTTTATGAGTGAGTTGGAAGCCAGGTTTACAAGGTGCTTTGCATCTAAAAAAAAACGTATAATCTGAGCCTTTTGCTGCCTTAACACATGGGAGTTTGAATTATTTGAATTAGAATGGGACGCTGTGCTCCAGACGCATGCGTATGATTGGTTGGCTAGGTAAGTATCAGAATGATAAATCAAAATTGCTCAGGTAAGCAAAAGACAGAGCAGACGTTGAAGCGAGGAGGCCACACAGCGGTGGGGCAGAGTAAGGTCCGTTTGTTGTACTCGTCTGTATGACAGACGCGGCTGGGCACTAGGTCGTAGCTGTTGATACAGACAGGATATGGAAAACATGATAGCCAAGGCCCACAATAATGAGCTGACATCCTCCAACACAGACCTGGACAACTGTGCACCAAGGAGGAAGGGCCAGGCCTATATTCAGGCTTTGCCTCCAGTCAATCCCAATACCAGGACCAGGTGGTTTCAATGATTGCCGCACCTTCAGCCAAAAAGGACAGACTAATCGGTGAAACCACCTGGTGTTGGAAGAAAAGCCTGCATACTCTTGGCCCTCCGTTGCAGACAGTTGCCCAAGTCTAACAGCACAAACCTTCTCTCATCCTATGTTGATGCTTTTGTCAAACTGGGGAGCAAAGTTTACCAACATATAACCTTAACCCAAAGTCTATACCCTCTCCCTAACCTGTAACTTATATTAGGCTGAACCATTGAAGAATAAAACAGCATTGGATTAAAAAAGTCCCCATAGTCCCAAATTCTTGAAAACTCATTCTGCGTCATTCATGGCACTTTTGGCTTGGGGTTTCCCGACTGAAATGTGTCATTCTTCTTACCTTCCTGAAATCATTAAACCCTTTAATGTTGCTTGAGTGAAACACATTGTTTGAAAATATTTGTGATAAAGAACAGCTTCTTCTACACCTGTAAAATATTCAGCTGAGTTTAATTTTCATTATCATCATGGACATCAAACCGGACAAAATCAAGAGATTTCCTTTAAAAAAAGAATGAAGGCAAATAATAAATAACCCATTGTCGGGGAGGGATGTGCTCTTTCTTCTTTTATGGATTCAGCAAACGAGGTGTAGAAGAACAGCATCCATTCTGACATGCATTTGAAAGTAGACTTGGACAAGCCACACAAAGGTGTGATTTTGTACATTTTGACGTAGGGCTCAGTGCAGGAGAGTGGATCAAAACTAGTAGGACTGGTGGGACTTGGATTCAAGGGCATTTCAAGAGAATCTCTATTGTGACATGGTATTTCCGAGTGAAACAAGCTAGACAAGTGGGACATACCGTTGGGAGGAATTTGATTTGAAGGTTGAAAAGTGGGTGTGTTGCTAGCTAGCTAACTAATGAATCTTAGCTTTGTGCCACTAAAAGTTGAAGATCGATTGATGGTTGGATTTCATGATATTGGTTGAAATTGGTTGGTTCAAGCCTACGTAAGCATGCATCATATTTTGATTTACAGGAAGAAAACATGATTGGATTTTGATATAAAAATACAAAGAAATGTATTTTTGTATTTTTTTTGGCATATTTAAATAGGTGTACAATATATCCGGGGATGTGATATAAAAGGGTTAAAAAGGCATTTTTAATTTCATCTCGACTTAAATTGACCTCTAAAATGTGACGCAAATAAGGGATTCTAGACCCAAACCTGTCTCAGTTCAATGTAGAAATGATAACCAACTCTAACAGACAACTCGCTTTTGATTATTGCTCTCTTATTACATTACATTACAGTCATTTAGCCGATGCTTTTATCCAAAGTGACTTACAATAAGTGCATTTAACGTAGGAAATGAGGAGAACTACTAGTCATCAGAGGTCATAAGTGTATCTTTTCTCTAAACAAGCATCTAACAGCAAAACCAGTGTTAAAGTAAAAGTGCAAGAAAGATTTTTTTTTTTAAAGGGTGAATACAATAAGTGCTAAGAGCAAGTAACAGGGTAGTAGTTCTCTCTTATATTGATTAAGGTGGATTCTGATCAGTTTTGAAGTCATATTAAGAGATCGATAAAATGGCACGAGCTGTGTTGGAGAGATTTCTGGCACCATACATCTCCAGTGATGCACACAGACTGTATAAAAAGGCCACACATCATATTTGTTCAAGTCTTTTGATAACCTCGTCGTATTCAATTTTTACTTGTATCACTCATGAGAGCAGAATGATCGACAAGCAGGTAGGATCCAGAAACCCTGTTTATTTTTCCACAGGCAAAAAAAGAAAAAAAAAAGGATTGGGATGTAACTGGAGAGTGCCGATGTGATGACAACACTTGAAGTGGTCGAAATTGCTCTCCTTAGTCAGTGAAAGGCAGCTGCTGCCTTGTGGGATAGGCTATTTAGCCAAAAGCTAAGGGCAGGGCAAACCCCGACAGAAAAACTCCGGAGGAGTAACCCCCCCCGTAGACCAATTACTATGGCCCACTTGGACATGTCCTGGTAATTGAATCAAGGTTACCTCAGTTATGGGTTAAATAACAAAACAAACTATTGCCTTGTAGATGCCCTGGGAGGGGTAAAGGCTATGGGCCAACCTGGACAGAAATTGGGTTCTGAAGGAGTTACGACCTCGGTCTACTATCAGCAAACAACAAGCATGAATTCACAATTTTTTTTGCTCGACTGCAGTCAAAGGAGGAGGATGATGATGATGATGATTACTCAATAAAAACAGTGATATGAGTTTAAAGATTAATTGAATAGTTAATGTTTTACTCCAATGGATACCCAGGTGCATAGACAGTAAGGTTGGCTATGCTAAAGAACAACTACCAGTTTATAAAGTGTGGATAGCATAAAGGTAGCCACTAATGCTAATCCCTGCACAGATTCAGCGGTGTTTGTCAACAGGTTTAGTGGTGCTCAACGGTTTATCATCTCACAGCATAATGGTAAGTCAACCCCTTTTTATTCAGAATTGTTCTTTTATGTTTTACTGTTAATATATTAAATTAGGTTTTTGATTTGTTTGTTTTTTTTGTCTGCCTGATTTACTTGCCAAAGATGGAATGGAGCTTTTGTCCGTTGGTTCAATTGTTGGCTGGCCCTTCATATTGTTGAGTGCCTTTTATTGTGGCATGGCATGCGTGTTTACACTACAGTTTATGCAGTAGGTCTATGAGTGTGTGTATATTTTAAATGTATGGCCATTGTTCAGTTTTGACCCGCCAAATGCAATGATTCATTTGAGAAAAAAAAAACAAGGCAAAGATTTCTAGTTACCCGCCGGGCTTTGTGCTGCTGAGGTTTGGTTTTCCGTGACGGGAAGTTGGTTTTCCTGGGCGACAACTGATTTGACCAGATCTGGCATGTCATAGTAATAGTCACTGAGATGATGCTCTGAATCCAGACAAACTCATAGTATGTGCAGGAACCACTTGACCTGTGAAGACTCCATCGGAGCTGCTCCCAGCTGTGAATATGTAAAAAGCGGAGCCTTGTTTACGGCATGCCTTTTAGAGGGAAATAAAGAGTCCTGCTATCCAGTGTCCCTCCCTCCAAAGAATTGGATTACTACACCATCCCTTCTCTCGTTTCTGCTGACTAAATCATTGCATCCCCTTGCTCCCTCTTCTTTTTGCTCCCACTACCAACTTGCAGCCTGTGGGTGGTGGAGTTAAGCAATTCATTTCAAGAGCAGACACCACCAATAACCAGTGACAGCTGACGGTACAGTGAATAAAGCCAAGGGAAGAATAATATTTGAAAAATGGTTCGCACAAAGGAACAATGAACACTCGCGCAGCAAGATATTGCTCACAGTTTTAATTCATTATTTTTTTCCCCGTTAGTTTTTTCTGTCATGCAGCAGGAGGCTGTCAACATTTAGTGTCTTTTTAGTGAGTATCACATTAGAAGACTTAATGATTTGTCAGGAATTAGTGGTATAGTCTGATATATCATTAAATGTGTGATACCACATCTTTACACAGTCTATTAGTACAGCTGTATTGACTACAGAATGACAAGAAAATCATCTTTATCGGTGAGCAGCACATTGCTCATCTGTGCCTTCTGCAGGCGGTCAGCTGGACTATAATTAACTCTGCGAAATAGGCTTTTTTTATTTTTGCCTCAAACACACACCCCTCTTTCCTCTCCACATCACCCTCCCACTTTGTCACCATCAACACCAACATTCACAAGGCTTGAGATTATCTCCTTTTTTTTTTTTTGGCCAGTGATAATCCAGTTCCACTGTTGGACCAGGAAAAGCAAGCCTGAGGCAGCAATATTTCCACTCTGTTGCCGCTGCTATTGACTGTGCTGTCTGTGCTGCTTGACAGACCCCAGCTGATAGTCAGTCACTGTAATGCATGATTCCACACGCCTCTCAGGGCAGTTTTACACTGGTGACAGAAGCCCCCAAACTCTGTCAACTCAAAACCACTTTTTTTTCTTTCTTTCTTTTTCATTGTGCAAGCAAGATATGTTACCAAGGAAAGACTTAAAATGATTCAAAATTACTAACAAGATGGGTTCATCATGAAATGTCGCTAATTTACAAAATACAAGGCACAAGTTAGAAAAAAACATCAATTTTGAAGAAAAAAAAACCGGGAAAAGCCATGGAAATCTGACTAAAGCAGCATCAGATCTATTAAAGACTAACTGACCAATTAAAGAGAAGAAAAAACATGTGGAACATAGGGGTGAGAATTTAAAATTTCTGTTTGTGTGTGTGTGTGCGTGCACGCACACATGCAACAATTTGTGTCAACATGCATACATGTCCCTCTGCTAGATAGATTTCATAGCAGCTATCATGTAGACAATATTTCGGGCAGGTGCAGTTTCAATGAGAGGTGTCTTCAAATGGTTAAGCTCGAAATATAGCTTGCAAAACTTGAGAGAAAAGTAGTTCATATACAGTATTTAAACAGTGTTAAAGCACACTTTCTGTGGCAGCTGAAGAAAATATTTCCTTTTGTTCATGTAAATTAAGTCATAAGTTATAGAGTAGTCATTTAAACATTAATTGAAAGCCAGTTGTGAAGTTTTTCATGCTCCGAACAAGGCAATAAAATAAGAAAACAATAGGTGAGTTTTTCTGTCCTGTTCAACTTGTTCAGGTTGGTTTACCAGGGGCACTTTTGATCCAGACATTTATTTATTTATTTTCAGATTCCCCCCCTCCCTTTTCTCCCCAATTGTACCCGTCCAATTACCCCACTCTTCTGAGCCGTCCTGGTTGCTGCTCCACCCCCTCTGTCGATCCGGGGAGAGCTGCAGACTACCACATGCCTCCTCCGATACATGTGGAGTCACCAGCCGCTTCTTTTCACCTGACAGTGAGGAGTTTCACCAGGGGGACATAGCGCGTGGGAGGATCACACTATTCCCCCCAGTTCCCCCTCCCCCCTGAACAGGTGCCCAGAGGAGGCACTAGTGCAGCGGCCACAACACATACTCACATCTGGCTTCCCACCCACAAACTCAGCCAATTGTGTCTGTAAGGACGCCTGACCAAGCCAGAGGCAACATGGGGATTTGAACCGGTGATACCCGTGTTGGTAGGCAACAGAATAGACCGCTGTGCTCCCCAGGCGCCCATATTAGACATCTCTGCCATTATAATTCTTTCCCCATACTTGCATCTCACCTGTCGGCCCTCCACTTCCTTTGCTGCAGGAGGTAAATAATAACGGCGCTGTGAAAGTGCTAAGCCTAACCCGTTCATCCTCTCGTGGAGTGCGAGGTTGTTGCGAGGTGTATAGTTTCTAGAGTACACAATCCACTGGCCCCTGTGTGAAAACTATCATGCTAACACATTATGACCATTCCTTCAAAAAAAAAAAGATATCTGGCTTTGTCACTGCTCATGCTATAAATATGGCGATCATATGGTGGGCGTAGCTGCTGCAGGGAGCAGGGAGTTGGAGGCCGGAGGTGGTGAAAGGTGATGCAGGGACATGCAGGGCTCATGGGGTTGAGGAGTGTGACAGGGAGATGTGGTGTGGCGAGTGAAGGGGTGAGGCGTGTTGTCATGTTTGCCACTGCTCTGGGGTGAGGATGGGGGATTGAGGGGGGGCTAATTTGACACCCAGGGGGGAGAGGAGGTAGAGCTGAGAAGTGCTGAGGCTAATGTGGAACGATATGGAAGGGGGAATGAGCTGAGGACTGCCACAGTCAGGTCTGCTCTGTCAGTGGGACCCCACAGAGCGTTTGCAGCATGAGAATGAGAGCGAAATAGAGTAAGCGAACGAGAAATGGGGGGGGGGGTAAGCCCACTAAACAATTTTACATTGGCGAAATGTGCAAAAGACATTTAAATGGCAAAGGCTAAAACCGAGCTAAATTTAGCTGAAAAGTGAAAGTCTAGTAGAGATTGAAATCTTTACTCACAATTTTAATTGGCGAGCTTAATTGCAACTACTAAAACAAAAGCAATTAAATGTATCCTCGCACAATATATGAAACTTTGTTGTGTATGTTTGACAGTTAAAGTTGTTTGGGCAATACTTAATTGTATAATAATGAATTTGACAGTTTGGTGTGCAAGTGGGCTACATTTTGCTGGATGTAATCTGGGCTGGACAACAGTTTTAAGTGTAGCCATCATGTTGAAATCCGGTCCGGGGGAGCCACACTAATAAGGATTGTCGTCCTTTGTGTCATATTTTGCTTGCAATATTAGTGATCTCAGAATTGCATCTAATGCCAGTAACCATGCTTGTTCTAAGTTGCTTTGCAGAAGAGCATCAGCTTTATGCCTAAATCGTAAATTGCCTATATAATATAAATTTAGGAGATGAGGTAGGGGTTGATGTTACAGCAAACAACAAACAAGGTGAGAGAAAAGACTACATCAAATGACATCAATCATGCTTGACGCACAATTAATACTTCATCTAGGTTTTTTTTTTCTGCTGCTACATCAGGATAAGTTGCATTCAAATTCTGCTGATGTTTCACTTTCTCCCATTGGTATTGCTGTTACTGCCAGTCACTTAAGTCAAATTTCTTTTTCATTTATGGAGACTCGAGTTAACTCTCTCTCTCTCTCTCTCTCTCTCTCTCTCTCTCTCTCTCTCTCTCTCAATATCCATTTTTCTTTCTGTCTCGGTTTCTCAAGAAGAGAGGCTTATTTCCCATGAGCCTCCGCTAGTTCTGTAAATGCTATCATCCTCAGCAGCTGGTGTGGTGACAGGTAGAGAGTATCCCTGCCCTATGAGTGCAAATTTGATGACCTAGGCAGAATGTAGTGTGTGTGTGTATGTGTGTGTGTGGTTTTTTTTCTTTTTCTGTACATGTGTGGGTTTGTGGGATTATCTTACTCAATTTTGCATGTCATTTCCCATCAGAAAAGTCTACAGCTGTCTTGTGGCCTGGACTGTATCGAGTTATATTGCATCAGAAAATGGAAGGACTGCAAACATATACTGTAAAGTTATATGTCAATTTGTCAGAATCCTCCTTCAGGGTATCAGAGTTGTCAGTGAACAGGGATTTAATGAGTACTGTCTGCCTCTGTGTCTCTCTATCTTCCAGCAAAGCTCTCTGAGGAGTTGAGGATGCCCTTGCTTGTGTCAAGCAGGCCCGATCTGTGTCACTCCGATCTGTTTTGACAGGCTTAGAAAGATGTTTGGATTTGATAGTGAGGTGCCTTTTCCCTTCAAAAAAAAGGAAATTGGATCCCACTTGAGGTCTCTTGTCATACACACTTTGCTAACTGGTGGAGTAAACATGGGGGGGAAAGATAAACCCGAGTACTTTGTGGGGTTGATGAATGAAGAGAATGAGAGAGAGAGAAGGTTGGATGATGTGGGAATAGTGAATCAAAGTGCGGTGGATTAGCAAGGAGGAAGTGAGGGCGGCTATGAAGGGGATGAAGAGTGGAAAGGCAGCGGGTCCTGATGACATACCTGTGGAGGCATGGAGGTGTTTAGGAGAAATGGCAGTAGAGTTTTTAACTAGATTGTTTAACACAATCTTGGAAAGTGAGAGGATGCCTGAGGAGTGGAGAAGCATACTGTTACCGATTTTCAAGAATAAGGGAGATGTGAAGAACTGTAGCAACTACAGAGGAATAAAGTTGATCAGCCACAGCATGAAGATATGGGGAAGAGTAATAGATGCTAGGTTAAGAGGAGAGGTGACGATCAGCAAGCAGCAGTATGGTTTCGTGCTGCGAAAGAGCACCACAGATGTTTGCTTTGAGAATGTTGATGAAGTATAGAGAAGGCCAGAATGAGTTACATTGGTTCTTTGTAGATTTAGAGAAAGCATATGACAGGGTGCTGAGAGAGGAGGTGTGGTATTGTATGAGGAAGTCAGGAGTTGCAGAGAAGTATGTAGGAGTGATGCAGGATATGTATGAGGGAAGTGTGACAATGGTGAGGTGTGCAGTTGGAATGACAGATGGGTTCAAGGTGGAGGTGGGATTACATCAAGGATTACATCAAGGATCGGCTCTGAGCCCTTTTTTGTTTGCAATGGTGATGGACAGGTTGAATTACGAGATCAGGCAGGAGTCTCCGTGGACTATGATGTTTGCAGATGACATTGTGATCTGTAGCGAGAGTAGGTTGCAGGTTGAAGAGAGCCTGGAGAGGTGGAAGTATGCATTGGAGAGAAGAGGAATGAAAGTCAGTCGGAGCAAGTTGAAATACCTATGTGTGAATGAGAGGGAGGACAGCGGAATGGTGAGGATGCAAGGAGTAGAGGTGATGAAGGTGTATGAGTTTAAATACTTGAGGTCAACTGTCCAAAGTAACAGGGAGTGCAGAAGAGAGGTGTAGAAGAGAGTACAGGCAAGGTGGAGTGGACGGAGAAGAGTGTCAGGAGTGATTTGTGACAGAAGGATACCAGCAAGAGTTAAAGGGAAGGTTTACAAGATGGTTGTGAGACCAGCTATATTTTATGGCTTGGAGACAGTGACACTAATGATAAGACAGGAGGCAGAGCTGGAGGTGGCGGAGTTGAAGATGCCCAGATTTTCACTGGGAGTTATGAAGACGGACAGGATTAAGAGTGGTTATATTAGAGGGACAGCTCAGGTTGGACAGTTTGGAGACAAAACAAGAGAGGCAAGATTGAGATGGCTTGGACATGTGTGGAGGAGAGATGCTGGGTATATTGGGAGAAGGGCGCTGAATATGGAGCTACCAGGAAAAGAGGAAGGCCAAAGAGGAGGTATATGGATGTGGTGAGAGAGAACATGCAGGGGACTGGTGTGACAGAGGAAGATGCAGAAGACAGGAAGAAATGGAAACGGATGATCCGCTGCGGTGACCCCTAACGAGAGCAGCCGAAAGTAGTAGTAGTAGTAGATATAGTCGCCATTCTGAGCTGATTTTGCACAACTGTGCGACTGCCAGATGGTTCTACATTGCCTCGTTGTGACAGACCTTGAGTGAATTAGGGTGACTGCAGGGAGAAGTAACCCCAGCCAAACTCCAATTTCACACCACATAAAACTGTGCATCAAAAGGCTAATTACAATTCTGAAAGTATTCTCTTGCGTTTACCATCAGAGTCAGTCGAGCCTAGTCAATATCATAGACACCTTTACACAAGCTTAGTGTGATGTCATCCAGTTAATGTCAGGCTTTTTTTTATTCAGTCGAGCCTCAGCTGGGCTCTGTACAGCTTTTATTGAGCCCTTCCACACTTCACTGACAATAGACTGAATCCACTAATGCAGTCCTGTTCGTGTCATTGTCTCCCTCGCCCTCTCTCTTCTTCACTTTCTCCCCTTGCCTCTCCGCATCTCCTTTTCATTTTTTTTTTCCTGTCCCAAGCCCTATCTCTGTCCTCTTGGTCACAACGTGGCATTCGGCTTCTCGCTCCATCTTCTTACTTGCACACTCCATCTCTGTGTCTCCCCAACTTCTCTTGGCCCGATGAGGTGGTTGGAGCCAGACAAGGAATTACACGGTAAAGCTCTCATTATGTCATTCATTAACCTACCTGCTTGTGATTGGCTCAGAGGGATCAACTGGGAGGAGAGAGAGGTGTGGCAGGGCGGGGTGCTGTTTTAGGGAGGAGGGGAATAAAAGACACTTTGCATGTGATGGGTCGGACAAAAGAAGGAGGTGGCTGTTCATGAGTCATTGGTTACAACAGGAAGAGAAAAAGTAAAATTGGTGTGTGTGCTTATGTGTGCGCACAAATGCAAGGGCATGCTCATGTGGGAGGCTCATCCATTTGACTGCCTGAATGTAAAGAAATCCATGTGTATGAAAAATTCAGATTAGTTATTTATTTGTTTATTTATTTATTGTTTTGGATTTCCCCCCCTTTTTTTTCTCCTCAATTATATCCGGCCAATTACTCCACTCTTCTGAGCCATCCCTGTTGCTGCTCCATCCCCTCTGCCGATCCGGGGAGGGCTGCAGACTACCACATGCCTCCTCCGATACATGTGGCGTCACCAGCCGCTTCTTTTCACCTGACTCTGAGGAGTTTCGCCAGGCGGACGTAGCGCATGGGAGGATCACGCTATTCCCCCCAGTTCCCCCTCTCCCCTGAACAGGCGTTCCGACTGACCAGAGGAGGCGCTAGTGCAGTGAGCAGGACATATACCCACATCCGGCTTCCCAACCGCAGACATGGCTAATTGTGTCTGTAGGGACACCTGACCAAGCCTGAGGCAACACGGGGATTCGAACCGGGATCCCTGTGTTGGTAGGCAATGGAATAGACTACTATGCTACTCAGACGCCCCCAAATTCAGATTATCTTATGTGTTATATCTCTGTTAGTGCAAAACCAGCACTGTATTTGAGGCCTAAAATTCTCAAGTTGTGAATTTCTCTCTTACATATCTGAGTGAGAGCTCAGTGAATATTACTCCATTCTTATGAAGCAATATCAAACAAAATGAGCTAAGTTGTTGAGAGGATTTCACTCATATCTGCCAATTTCTCTGCACCAACTGAACTGCGGCAGTAATCTTGATGGCAATTTAATCTTTCTCATAATTTTCGTGTCCTCTTGCTTCTCACATTGATTCAGAACCTGCTGATTGCAGCAGTCGTTTGCCAAACAACTCGTGTGCTTATTATTTCACAATCAGGACTTTTACTTGACTCCCATTGCCACTCCCAGTCCCTTTTGGTGCTAATGAAGACATTTTTCTCATTAACTTGGAGCACCGAGGTTGTTGAGCTTCCCGACGTTTTGAGCTGCCCATCATGGACCTATTTTCTCATTGGCTAATACAAGGCTTACAGCAGGCACCTAATTGATAGGGGTGGAGGAGAAAATTGATTGAGTGCAAAACTGTGATACTAAGCCGTGCAGATTTTAATGTAGCAGCATTTCCTCTGAATTTCAACATTGAAGGGCAGGTAGAGGTGTGACCTAATGATTTCCACATCTCTGAGTGTTTGAATTTGAATTGTTTGAATGTTTAATTGGGGAAGCATACGCATGTTTGAAGCTTTTGTAACACATGGGGCTAGCAGTAAATGCATTTTCTTGTATTTTCTCTGCCAGTCATTTCAGTTTTCACACTTGACAGTAGATAGGAAGGGATGGAGCCCTAGAAAAAACAATCATAAAATCGAATTGCCATATTACTGTGATTTTTGAAAAACTTTAAAACAGGAGGGAGGTACCTGGCGATTTGCAGGCCTACTTAATTTGATGTCTTGTAGAAACCTTTACTAGTCAGAGAGGTTGTAACCGACGTCGGTCACCGTCTCACAACTGTTGAAATGTTTTATGATACGGGGACAGCATCACATAGCAATACCCTTTTCAATACCAAGAAAATCCCCCAAATAACGATAAACACTGGCAATTTCTATCAGTTTCCTCACTCGCTGAAGAGTTTATTGATGTAAATTTATGAACCGACATCATCGGAAAAGTCAGTGTGTTGTTTAGTGTGGTGACATGAGTTGGATCAGCAGGTGTACAGAATTGGAAGAAGTTCGTGACTGTGCTGCCGAGTTGTCAGTGATGACAATTTGTTTATTAATTGGTGGGATTATTGTTTCTCTCAGAAATGCACACACACACACACACACACACACACACACACACACACACACACACACACAAATAGCTACTACTACTACTACTTTTGGCTGCTCACTTCCCTCACCACATTCATAAACCTCCTCTTTGGCCTTCTTCTTTTCCTCTTCCCTGGCAGCTCCATATCCAACATCCTTCTCCCAATATATCCAGCATCTCTCCTCCACACATGTCGAAGCCATCTCAATCTGGCCGCTTTTGCTTTGTCTCCAAACCATCCAACCTGAGTGGTCCCTCTAATGTACTCGCTCCTAATCCTGTCTTCATCACTCCCAATGAAAATCTTAGCATCTTCAATTCTGCCACCTCCAGCTCCACCTCCTGTCTTTTCGTCAGTGCCACTGTCTCCAAACCATATAACATAGCTGATCTCACAACCATCTTGTAAACCTTCCCTTTAACTCTTGCTGGTACTCTTCTGTCACAAATCACTCCTGACACTCTTCTCCACCCACTCCACCCTGCCTGCACTCTCTTCTTCACCTTTCTTCTGCACTCCCCATTACTTTGGACAGTTAACCCCAAGTGTTTAAATTCGTATGCCTTCGTCACCTCTACTCCTTGCATCCTTACCATTCCACTGTCCTTCCTCTCATTCACGCATATGTATTCCATCTTGCTCCGACTGACTTTCATTCCTCTTCTCTCCAGTGCATTCCTCCACCTCTCCAGGCTCTCCTCAACCTGCACCCTACTCTCGCTACAGATCACAATATCATCCACAAACATCATAGTCCACGGAGACTCCTGCCTGATCTTGTCCGTCAACCTGTCCATCACCATTGCAAACAAGAAAGAGCTCAGAGCCGATCCTTGATGTAATCCCACCTCCACCTTGAACCCATCTGTCTTTCCAACCATACACATCACCATTGTCCTCATACATATCCTGCACCACTCCAACATACTTCTCTGCAACTCCTGACTATCTCATACAATACCACACCTCCTCCCTCAGCACCCTGTCATAAGCTTTCTCTAAATCCACAATGTAACTCATTCTGGCCTTCTCTATACTTCTCCATTAACATTCTCAAAGCAAACATCGCATCTGTGGTGCTCTTTCATAGCATGAAACCATACTGCTGCTTGCTGATCGTCATCTCTCCTTTTAACCTAGCTTCTATTACTCTTTCCCATATCTTCATGCTGTGGCTGATCAACTTTATACCTCTGTAGTTGTTACAGTTCTGCACATCGCCCTTGTTCTTGAAAATCGGTACTAGTATGCTTCTTCTCCACTCCTCAAGCATCCTCTCACTTTCCAAGATTGTGTTAAACAATCTAGTTAAAAACTCCACTGCCATCTCTCCTAAACATCTCCATGCCTCCACAGGTATGTCATCTGGACCAACTGCCTTTCCACTCTTCATCCACTTCATCGCTGCCCTCACTTCCTCCTTGCTAATCCACCGCACTTTCTGATTCACGATTCCCCACATCATCCAACCTTGTCTCTCTCATTTTCTTCCAGCATCAGCCCCTCAAGTACTCCTTCTACCTTTTCAGCACACTCTCCTCACTTGTCAGCTGTGTATGTGCTTACACACACACACAAATATAAATGTGCATATAAACAAGTTGAGCAGTGTGACGTTTTTGACAATGGAGGGCTTGAGCACTATGGAGGGTACTTGGCAACTGCATAGGTTATTTGAGGACTGATGGGGCTGTTTGGGAAAAAGGGAGGTTATGATGGGTGTTTGGGGACTATGGAGGGTATTTGGCACTTATAGAGGGCATTTTGACACCGAGGAGATAATTCTGGACTAAAGTGATAATTTGGTTCATGTGGAAGTGAATTAAGGTCTGTTCTAATGCGGTATTGGCATTGACTAGAGAAATGGCACCGCTTGGGGGGGGGGATTGCCACATTTCAGTTTAAACAAAATGTGAATGCTTTCATTCACACTTCATGCAGTTTGAATATAGTAGAGACTGAACCAGTGTGTCCTTCAATCCAACCGATTGATGAAACGTCCACCCTGATAACTGATCATTAAAACTTGATGCATGAAATAGCATTTCACATTTTCAGTTTTTTCTTCCCAAGCAATTATTGTGTTGAAAGCATTCAAATTGTAAATCCTTTTGGCTGAATAGTAGAACAAAACCACACACACAAAAAAAACAAAAAACAATCCATACCCACCTAGCATGAAAAATAGGTCGTTCTAGCATTTAATTATGAGGAATTGCTGAGTAGAAAAGTCTTGTAATGATAGCCTTTCAGAGAAACACATAAGCAGTTCCCCTGCAAAGGAGCAGGCCTTCGGTTGTTTGCTTTGTAATTAAGGAGGCTTCTGCCCCTGCAGCTGTAAAGCTCTCCTCTTCTCCTCCTCCTTCCTTCTCTTCTTCTCTCCTCTTGTCGGCAGCAGCACTCAGTGTAATCTATGGCCTAATAAACACTGGTGCTCACACACACACACACACACACACACACACACACACACACACACACTGTGAAATCCCTTTAGCTGAAAAAAAGCATGCCATCTTAGCAGTGCAGGCCTTAACCACGCACTGCAGCGGCTATATATAGAAGTCATCATAGATGGCTTTCAGGCCCCCCTCATCTATTTTCCCTTTTTTCATCTTTTCTGTATTAACCGCACCAGTGGTTTTCTTTTCCTAAAGTGCTTTCCAGCCGGACAGCCCATCCTCACTGCTGTCCTTGAAAAGGTTACGTGCATGTTTCATTCTTCTCCATTTTGTCTGTCCCCAGTGGAGAGTGAGAGAGAGGGGGGGGCGATGGAGGGAAAGAGAGAGTGAGGGAGAGTCCCACCTGATTGAAAATGATTAAAAGCAGCGGGTTGTCACACCTTGCCGGTAGTGATGACACGGCAAAATTACAGTGTGTATAAAGACAGCAGGGGGAGGAGGAGCGGTGAAGGAATGAGAAAGAAAGGGGGCGAGAAAAAAAAATACAGCCCTAAACATGTTTCGACAAAGTGATGTTGAACCGAGCTCGATTCCCAATGGGCTACCTGCCCCCCATCAGCTGGCTCATTATACACCGAATGACCTCATTATTTTCAAGTGAAACGGGCATTTCCCTGGGTGACCCCCGGGCCTTGATGTGTAGGGCCCCCAGGATCCCATTAAAACTAAGGTCTGTTTCACAACCAGAGACAGGCAGTGCTCCATTTTTTCCCATGACTATAAGTGTAGCAGCCAGTGTCCTTTGCACGGTAGTGTACAGCCTGTTGGGTTGGTGTTATTAAAGTTAATGTTTTTTCCAGGATGGCCGATTGGCCATCTGGACTGCAGAGAAATAACTGAGTTCTGCAGGGCCATTGGTGGAAATGGATAGTCTGCTTATGTAGGACTCTGATTGCAGATGAAAGTATTCATAAGAGTGAAGGAAAACATCAAGTATATCTGTATTTTGTACTGGCAGTGCAACAACACATTCAAATGTGTTGATATCAGCCAAGTTTCTTCCCATTGTGCACGGGGAAGTCGCAGCAAATGCGTTGCATGGAAACTAAATAAAGAGATTTCTTGTTGTGCTGGAGTGAAAATGGGAACATAGTTTGTGTCTATGGAAAGCAATTTGTTGCGACGGTTAAATGTACTTGTTGCAAAAGTGTTTTTGAAGGATAGATTTAACAGCACCGGGTGCTTTTATTTTGAAACCAGTCCTCAATAAAAATTTTAAAAAAATTGGGAGTCATTATGAGTCGCATAAATCCCCTTTTCAAAACTGGGCAGCTCACATGTTTTTTCAGAATGTGCCCTGAAAAGGAGTGAAATCCAGTTGCATTTGGAAGTAGTTTTTGAACATGATGCAGTACATCCCAACCATCTAAACTTGTGCTGAAAACACTTGGAACACATATTGTCTTCATTTATCTTTCACAGTACTGGGTAGGTTGAGGAACGTAACTAACGCTAAAGTTCGGTAACTTGTGTTAATCTAAAGTCAGAGGAGCCGCGGTCTCAGTAGGCAAGAAAAGCATTACACATTGGGTGTTTTTGGTTCTTTTGCATGGTAAGAGGTTTGGTGATTAGAAAACCAATTTAGGGGGGCAAGTTTATTAAGAAAAAACTGCCCTCATAATGCAGAGGCATGAAATTGCTGTCTTTTCATCTAGCAGGCTGCATCTCTTACCATCCATTCACCTCTGTCAACGAATTTTGTAGGTAGTTTTAGCAAAGCCTGCACAAAATCCTGCACATTACGGTAGAGGCAGCCGGACACAAAAAGTGCATGTGACATCACTGCCTGTTTTTAGTATGTCTGCACATTTCATGTCACAAGCAGTTTACATGTTTTCTCAATGAACACATGAAAAAACACCTCTTGGGGAAATTATTTGTGGTATTACATGGCCCTCTGAAAATATAAGTGTGATTTAGGGTAACACAAACCACCTTGACTAACAGTCACGCGTATTCTTTTTGGAAGCACGGCAGTGTGCTGCTTGTTTTATCATTTGAAAGGTATAATGTGGGAGGGCATTTTTGGATTTGTCGGCCCAAATCGTCACCACTAGAGATGAGTTAATATCGAATAGGGTCAGAAACTAAAATATGAGAACCACACTTGTCCTGTTTAGACCCCTACTCATAGGAAAAAATGCAATATTGGTCGCACCTTATTTTACTGTACACGAATAAAACATAACAAGCCGTACTTTGTATCAAATTAGACAAAAACCGGAAATAACATGTTCTTTGTTGGACGGGAAACAATTAATTTCGTTACCTATCAACACAGGGATCACCGGTTCGATTTCCCTTGTTACTTCCGGCTTGGTCGGGCGTCCTTATAGATACAATTGGTCATCTCTGCGGGTGGGAAGCCAGATGTGGGTGTGTTCTGGTCGCTGCACTAGCGTCTCCTCTGGTTTGTCGGGGCGCCTGTTCAGGGGGGAGGGGGAACTGAGGGAATAGCGTGACCCTCCCGTGTGCTATGTCCCCCTGGCGAAACTCCTCACTGTCAGGTGAAAAGAAGCGGCTGGCGACTCCACATGTATCGGAGGAGGCATGTGGTAGTCTGCAGCCCTCCCCGGATCGGCAGAGGGGGTGGAGCAGCAACAGGGATGGCTCGAAAGAATGGGATAATTGGCCCGAGTACAATTGGGGAGAAAAAGGGGGGGGCCCCAAAAAAACAAATTATACCCTCATTAGACACCTAAATTATTCTGTAATTAGAAACCGCGTAAAACGCCGTATTAGACCCAATATATATATTTTTAAACTGATAAGCAATTCTTACACTATTTATATGCTTGATTGATGCATACAGAATCCCAAATTATCTTGGCTGTCCAGCAGCCAGAATGAAACCTTTAATCAACTGGGGGTCAAATGTAAATTTAATATCACAAATTCTCTTGTTACTTGTGGAGCTAATAATGATAATGATCATAATAATCATTACATTTATATAGTGCTTTTTTAATCTACTCAGCTGGGGAGTAAAAACTTATAAGTGTGTTTAATATTGACAATGTTTGGGTTCATCCAGTTTAATGACCCAGACTACAGACAACGCTCAATTCGTTTGCTGGGAATAAGTTGTGTTCATTAAAGTAGACCTTGCCACAAAAATTGTAATGTCAATGTACATTAATTGTAGGTCTTGTAGGTAAAGTAGTTTTTCCAATAAAGCAATATTTGAGCATTTCAAATCAGTATTTGGGTGGGATTAACAAAACACTGCTTATTAGATGGTTTACAATGAGCAGTAAGGTTAATTAATTAGTCATAAAGGAAAATTTGAAAAATCAGTACAGTCCAAAACTCTCACAAAAAAAAATCATTTGGGATAAATGGATGGTTATGTCAGTCACAGCGGTTCTTGTCATTGGGAATATTGGCAATGAGAGGATGAAAAGAAACCGGGAGGATTTGATTGAAGCGGCTGTTTAGGAATGATTGGTTGATGTTCATTGAGTAATCTAGGCGTCCATAGCCTTTGCTGCCTATTATGGAGCTGCTTGATGTGGGCAGGTCAGAGACTCAGGAAGCTGGCGGCGTAGACGGGACAGAGGCTCAGGAAGCTGGCAGCATACAGGACTGATGCTAAGGAGGTTGGAGACATAGGCAAAACAGCCGCTCGGGAGGCCGGCGGCATAGGCAGGACAGCTGATCGGGAGGCCGGCGACATAGGCAGGACAGCTGATTAGGAGGCCGGCGACATAGGCAGGACAGCTGCTCAGGAGGCCGGCGACATAGGCAGGACAGCTGATCGGGAGGCTGGCGACGTAGGCAGGACAGCTGCTCAGGAGGCCGGCGACATAGGCAGGAGACACGGGCAGGACCACCGCTTGGGAGGTCGGTGACACAGACACATTATTTATTATTATTGTTTGGTTGTTGTTGGTATTATGTGTAAGGTTACATGAGGCTGTAGTAAACCACACAGCACTTCTTATTAAAAGAGCAAAAAATATACACAAATACATTAAATTCCAGAATCATGTTTATTGGCCATGTAGGTTTGCACAGACTTGGAATCTGACTTGGGTTTCCTGGCTCAGTGTGATTAACATAGAATAACAACACTACAACACAACAGTCTAAACCTAAATCTAAATTTGAATGTATTCCATTATTTGAACTGTTATTTAAGTAGGCTTCACATACAAACAGGTGTAGGAGTGCAAGTTGCTATGGCAACTCCTTTAATGGGTTAATTGAGTCAGAGTCCAACTGTGCTTTTTTAACTCTCCAAAATACCCCAAATAAAAAAGATTGTCCCTGTAGTCACATTAAAATGCCAGAAAGAGATGTTTTGGTTGTTTTGTTTTGTTTTTTTGGTGAAAGATATAAACCAACATTGACTAAGTGGTGATCTGTAAAACCAACTGGAAATAAGTTGCTCCTGACTAACCTGGTGCTAAGGTATCTGGTGATATACAGCCTGTCTAGCCTGGCAGCGCCGACCCTGTTCCCTGAAACCTCGACCCATATGTAACGTCTGCTGTTTGATTTTTTTTTACATTTTATTCTTCAAGCATCAGTTAAATCAAATTTTGACAACCCGAATAAAGTGGTGGAAGATTGTAAATGTGGTTCTTCACTTGTCCTGTCCTGTCACTTGAGGCAGGTCTGCCGCCGCCTCCTCCCCATCACTGCACCTCCTGCCCGGGCTAGGGTGCAACAGCTGTCGTGGAGGTTATGCACGCAGCAGCGCCACTAACTCACCTCACACTGGGTCCCTCTGATACAGTTACTACGTCATCTACAGCCATTTTATCTTTCTCCAAAGTACTGTGGAGTTCAGGAGACTCCAGTTTTACATTTTGTGGGGTTTCACTTGTTTCCTCGCAGCCATCGGCCTTGTTAAACCCCCCCCCGCCTCCTCGCTACTGCCGCCTGCTTCAGCCTTGTTGTTGGCGGCCTCCGTTTCCTCCACATCCTGCTCTTTATGCAAGCATCAGAGGGTTCATGTCCCACATCCCCGCACTCAATTTACAGCTTAAAATTGCATTATTATATATTTATAATTCATAAAAACATCAGACTATGGAATCTGGATCAGTAACGTCAGTCCGATATCTGATGAGTGAATTATGTCCGTATTGGTATCCGATACCAATATCGGGTCAGATCGGTCCCAACTCTAGTATATTTTGGGTCTAATACAGCATTATATAAGGTTTCTAATTACAGCATAATTTAGGTGTATGGTGTCTAATAAGGGTATAACTGTATATGTTTACTGTCTAAAGCCCAATTTATACTCCAAATGTCAGCTAGCAGACAGATGTCTCTCGACAATTTTGACGTCATGAGAGACACTTTTTGTGTCTCCCAGGGCTGTCGTGTACACGACACATTTTCTTATGTCGCAGACTCGTGCACATTATGTCGCTTAGCTGTGATTGGATAGTTGGATTGAAGGGACGAGGTGTTCGAGCGTTGCCATGGTTTTGCTTGAGAGCGTTGTTTACATTACGCGCGCTCATTCTTAAAAAGAACACTCGCTACTGTTTACAACACAGCGCGTGACGCAAAACGTTTCCATAGATACCAGGAGACAGTCAGCGACATTGCGACAACTCGAGAGACACTTTTTTGTCTGCCGGGTGACATTTGTCTGCTAGCCGACATTTGGAGCATGAATTATTCTTAATAAAGAACATATTTCTAGTTTTTGTCTAATTTGATACAAAGTATGGTGTGTTAAATCTTATTAGTGTACCGTAAAATAAAATGCGACCACAGTATTTGGTGACCATTTTAGTGTATTTAAGTGAATAATGACATCCATCTTTGTAAAGCAAGTAGTCATGAATGTCGTTATCATTCTAATACACCAATAATAATGTAAAATTTACACAAGCATGTAGAAGTCACATTCTATGACCTAAAACACAGAATTAATCATATTAATTATTAAGTTTCCTTTATTAATCCCCTTGGGGAAATTCAGTTACTGCAAATTAACCTATCCTAGCTGTGATCTGTGTAGCTAGGAGCAGTGGGCTGCTGGCTTCAGTTCTTTTCCCATTGCCTTGGTCAGAGGCACAGACAGCAGTGTTAACCCTAACATGCGTTTTTCTTTTGCTGGTGGGGGAAACCGGAGCACCCTGAGAAAGCCCACTGCAGACATGGCGAGAACATGCAAACTTCACACAGAGGACGACCCGGGATTCAAACCCAGGACCTTCTTGCTGTGAGGCGACATTGCTAACAACTGGGCCACCGTGCGGCCCGGTGTTATATCTGGGATTTTTTTTGTTGTTGTTGTATTTTCCCCCCCTTTTCTCCCCGATTTTACCCGTCCAATTACCCCACTCTTCTGAGCCATCCCGGTCACTGCTCCACCCCCTCTGCCGATCTGGGGAGGGCTGCAGACTACCACATGCCTCCTCCGATACATGCGGAGTCACCAGCCACTTATTTTCACCTGACAGCGAGGAGTTTTGCCAAGGGGACATAGCACGTGAGAGGATCACACTATTCCCCTGAGTTCTCCCTCCACCCCGAACAAGCACGCTGACCGACCAGAGGCGGTGCTAGAGCAGCGACCAGGACACAGACCCACATTCAGCTTCCCACCCGCAGACATGGCCAATTGTATCTGTAGGAATACCTGACCAAGCTGGAGGTAATACGGGGATTCTAACTGGCGATCCCCGTGTTGGTAGGCAACGGAATAGACCGCTACGCTACCTGGGCGCCCTATATCCGGGTTTTCTAAGAAGAAGAAAATGATAATGAATAATTACAGCATATTTACAACATCCATTGATAATTTTACAAGATTTACAAAATTATTGAATAAACAGTAATGTCGGCAGTATTAATCCGTTTGGCTTCAGCTTATCCCCAGTGGGCTCTTTCGATACTCGTTGGGCCCCTCTGCTCCCAGTGTTTGAGCACAAACTTCCACCTATGTTTTCTGATTCCTGTTTTTTAAACTTTTATTTCTAATGACCTTAGGATCTTTTGCTCCCTTAACAACACAAACGTTGGCACCTGTCTCAGTCATCTTGGCGCAACCAAACCTTTACTACTGCTTATGATTAACAACTACAGGACTGCAGGGCATCCTACATTGCTCCATGAATTGTGCGGCCATCTGTCATACTAGTAATCTTGAATTGCAGGCTGTTGTGCTACATCGCTTTTGTGTTCACATGCGATATGGAACACGTAAGCCCCAACGCTAGCAGCGACGTAGAGAGCATCCCTCTCCCCGACAATTTTCCCCACTATAATTGAAGGCCTTCCTTTTAAAAAAAAACTATCGTGGCACAATTGCAGCGATCCCTCAATATCAGGGGTGTCGTATAGAAGATGAGAGGAAGGATTTCTCTCTGTTGGGAAGCCACGTCTGTCTACTTGTCAGCGCTGCCAGTTTTACCCGACTCATGTTAACATTTAAGTCTCCGCCTCGCTGCGGGCCAAGAGATGAGCAGAAATGTCACTGTGTGATGACGAACAAACAATGCCTGTACCCTGGCTTGGGTCCTCTCTTCATTGGACGTGAGAGCAGAAAAGGTCTATTTGCATTTTAGAGAAACGCGGGCTTTGCAAAACCTCAGGCACACGCAAAGAACTGCCGTTGTGACGCCTGGAAAATGTGGCATCGCACTGCAAATAAAAGTCAGTACCTCAAAGGCCGGAGTCTTTCTCTGCCTCGCTCTGTGCCAACATTCTCTCTCACACACACACACGCCCCGTGGCCACATGTTGTTTGAGCAGGATGGATCCATCACCCCCCCACCCCCACCCCCCCGCAGCCCATCTACGTAAGTGCATTGCAGGGCCATTCTCCTGTAACACCAGAGGTATGACGTTATTAAGCTGTCTGACTTCACTTAATACAGCTAGAGACTAAAAATTTCCCCCAACACAATTTCACACAACACCAGTCGAAAAAGTGCTTTACTGTGTCTATATCAGATGCAAACAAGACTATGGGAGCTGAGCCTTTTGAGATGCCAAGAGACAAATATTCTGTTCTGGAAAAATTTTTGTAGAGACTTTGGGTCTCTTGTGAGTCTAAAGAGAGGCGAAGTAAACAAACATGTAACAAAATGATTTCAGCATTTGCCAAAAAGGAAGACAGCATGTCCCACTGCTATGAGTGGCAGTTAGTGTTCAGCAATGTAACTTTTCAGGCATATTGAGTAAAACCAAGCAAGCAATACTTAACTTTTGAGTTTTTTGACAGTTACTACTGGCTGCTTTCAACTGCGGCCACAACCAGGCACATACACCGATCAGCCAAAACATTAAAATCACTGACAGGAAAGTGAATAACATTGATTATCTCGTTACAATGGCACCTGTCAAGGGATGGGATATATGAGGCAGCAAGTGAACAGTCGGTTCTTGAAGTTGATGTGTTGGAAGCAGGAAAAATGGGCAAGCGTAAGGATCTGAGTGACTTTGACAAGGGCCGAGTTGTGATGGCTAGACGACTGGGTCAGAGCAGCTCCAAAATGACAGGTCTTGTGGGGTGTTCCCAGCAGTGGTCAGTACCTATCAAAACGGATCCAAAGAAGGACAACTGCTGAACCGGCAACAGGGTTATGGGTGCCCAAGGCTCGTTGATGCGCGTGGGGTATGAAGGCTAGCCCGTCGGATGCGATCCCACAAAAGAGCTACTGTAGCTCAAATTGCTGAAAGAAGTTAATGCTGGCTATGATAGACAAGTGTCAGGACACACAATGCATCACACCTTGCTACGTATTGGGCTGCGTAGCCGCAGACTGGTCAGGGTGCCCATGATGACCCCTGTCCACCACCAAAAGCGCCTACAATGGGCACATGAGTGTCAGAACTGGACCATGGAGCAATGGAAGAAGGTGGCCTGGTCTGATGAATCATGTTTTCTTTTACATCATGTGGACGGCCAAGTGTGTATGTGTCATTTACCTGCCGGCGGAGGCAGTGTGATGCTCTGGGCAATGTTCTGCTGGGAAACCTTGGGTCCTGGCATTCATCTGGATGTTAATTTGACATGTACCACCTACCTAAATATTGTTGCAGACCAGGTATACTCCTTCATGGTAATGGTTTCGCCTGATGGCACGGGCCTCTTTCAGCAGGATAATGCATCCTGCCACACTGCACACATTCAGGAATGGTTTGAGGAACATGACAATGAGTTCAAGGTGTTGCCTTTGCCTCCAAATTCCCCAGATCTCAATCCGATCGAGCATCTGTGTGACATGCTGGAAAAACAAGTCCGATCCATGGAGGCCCCACCTCGCAATTTACAGGACTTAAAGGATTACTGCTAACATATTGGTGCCAGATACCAGAGGACACCTTCAGAGGTCTTGTGGAGTCCATGCCTCGACGGGTCAGAGCTGTTTTGGTGGCATGAGGGGGACCTCCACAATATTGGGTAGTTGGTTTTAATGTTTTGGCTGATTGGTGTATGTTACTCCTAGGGCCTCTTACTAAATGAATGCTGTCGGGAGTGCAGTAGTTTCATTTGGTGCACAGAGAAAATAATGTTTAATCTGTAAAAGAAAAGATGTTAATCTGTTATTTATGTTGATGACTGGTGGCCCCAGCTGGGTCTACTTTGCTATTCATAGAGTTGTGACTGAGTCTTCTCGCCTCGGCTGCTCCACGGGCCGTTGAGGGCGTGATTTACATGCACAAATCACTGCTGCACTCGGATCCGTGTATTTGTATTTATGCATGGATGTTTGTGTGTCTGTCTGAGAGTGAGGGAGAGATTGTGTTCCGAACCTAATATAGTGTGTGTGTGTGTGTGTGTGTGTGTGTGTGTGTGTGTGTGTGTGTGTGTGTGTGTGTGTGTGTGTGTGTGTGTGTGTGTGTGTTTATTCCTCGTGCAATCAGAAGTGATGGATTTCGGTAGGAGAAATTCGTTTCTTCAACACTGGGTTCGGCGAGTTTCATACAATGAAAGGCAGGATTAGAGCCCAAATATGGGTTGTGGGAATTTAAAATGGGGCCAGAAATGATGATGTAGAAGCACAAGGTTTGAAATTATTTTAGCTCCAGGCTGAGAAACTAAATGATCCTTTTTGGGTCAAACATTTCAGGTAAACCAAAGAATTAAGCTAGTTATTTATTCAGTTCTTTCATTTGTTGAAAATCTTAATCATTTTCTTTAGTTCATCCAGTCCTGCCAGGTTGAATTTCTAAATCTTTGACTTTCTCAATGTTTTTTTTAACACATTTTATCAAAGCAGCATGACACTAGCTGACAAGTGTACGAACTGATATCGCAGTGTTGGTGTTGTTTCCGCGACATCATAATTAATGCTGTCTCCAGGACCACCATTGCAACGGACCAGTCACGTTGTTGTGATGCCGTGCCTTTGCGACATGGGGGTAGAAAGATACCAAAGCTAACCAAACACAACCTCAACCTACCTTACCCTAACCTTAACCGACCCCACAACCCCCCCCCCCCCCAAGTCACAGAGGCACTAATCTCTATTAACAGATTCTATATATGTGTGTGTGTGTGTGTGTGTATATATATATATATATATATATATATATATATATATATATATAATCTGTAGGCACGGCAGGATTTTGGTATCGAAAGCGCTTGGGTTTCCGTTTCCGTTTTAGTCCGAGTAGTATTGACCAATCACGTTTGAGTGGGCAGTGATTTCCACAGGAAGATGCTTTGGTTGGTAACAGTCCATGTTGGTAGCGAAAGAGGCAGAACGCATTGGCCGAAATGTCGTCTGGACCTAAAACGCCTACAACAAGTATCAACGTTTGTGTGTTGTGTGGAGAAACGTTCGACCCGTGTCGACCACTTGTGAAACAATCTGGTTGTAGGCGTCATCTCTCAACTCCCAACTTAATTCCTGCATCTCAAGTTGCTAATCCGACTGTAAACATTTATGGGCACATGGAAGAGTAAGTCTTCATAGGAAATGGAAGCCAGCAGCCAGCAGCTACACCCTACACCGGAAGCCCTGACGTATTGGCCGCTGTCCCCAGAGCTAAATCATTGTCAGACAATTTAGCTCTGGGTTCCGAGACAACACAACGACGTGATTGGTCAGCTGTAATGGTGGTCCTGGATCAACAGTAATTATGATGTTGTAGGAACAATACCAACACAGCGATATCCGATACACCCTGACAAGTACTGTTATAATACCAGTGGGTGTTTTATAGTCTTTCACTGGTGGCTTTTACAAAGTTTCTTGTCACTTACTGATTTGACCTGTACAATGTTTTGCAAGTCAATGGATCCCATTATTCTCACAGCCTTACTCAGTTTGGGAATCAAGGTACCGTCTACCTCTGTGGGTTCAACACGTCGTTTAATGGCTCTAAATTATAATGCTGCAACTCTCTCATACACTCACTCATACTTATGTGCACACACAAAGACTTACACACACACACACACATACACACATACAGGCACACTAGAGACCATTAAGTGGTGTGTAGGATATCCAGCCGTGAAATCAACCACGGAATATGGAGTGCTTCCGCTCCGAGAAAGAGAGAGCCATCGATCGGTGTCTGCCAACATAAAAGAAAGTATTGATGCAATACCCCATAAGGATTGGTGTTAGACGCACAGACGCAAAGGAATCGTACACAGAGGAGGGAACCTGACCCCCGTGACCCAGCATAATTCCTCTCCTCTACTGGAAGAGCTGGATTTCATTGTGTTTAGAGTCACCATGTATTTAAGCGAGACTCAGGGTGTTGTGGGGAAGCGCCCCCTCGTTTCTCCCCTAAAGTCTATTGTAATTAATAAGAGCAAGATGCAGTATTGCAGTATACATGATGTGTTTAAAAAAAGAGGTAGGCCCTACCACCGGTAACTCCCGCAACGTCCCATTCTTTACCACCACAGAAATACAGTGCATCTCCAGTATTTGTTAATGTATACCAGGCTGCTCTTCTGTCTCAAGTTTTCAAGTGCAAGCTTTGGCTTGCATTCAAGCTTTTCTCAAGCTTGAGAAAGCTTGCACTAGAATGAACAAGTTTGCGGTTCATTTGGTGCACAAGCTTCACTGGCGCACTAAATGAACCACATGAGAGTTATTGTGTGGCACACGCTGATCCACACTGGGTCCCTCACTCATCTTGCACCCCAAAATAAGCAAAACACCTTAGCTCATTCAGACACTTTTGTCAAGGATGGACCCATTTGAAAGCGGAATTAGGTTTCCTTTATTAATCCCCTTGTGGAAATTCAGTTACCGCAAATTAACCCATCCTGGCTGTGATCTGTGTAGCTAGCAGCGGTGGGCTGCCGCCTTCATGCTGCGCTTCATTCCCATTGCCTCGGTCAGGGGCACAGACAGGAGTATAAACCCTAACATGTATGTTTCTTCTGATGGTGAGGGAAACCGGAGCACGCAGAGGACGACCTGGGATGACCCCCAAGGTTGGACAACCCCGGGGTTCGAACCCAGGACCTTCTTGCTGTGAGGCGATGGCGCTAACCACTGGGCCACCGTGCCACCCAATAACCCTTACTGCTGTGGAAACCACAAATATACAAGCACTGAATTACATTATTATAATGGTGGAGTATCACAACAAAAGCTTAAAATACATCAGATTTCTTTAAATTTTGTTGCAGAGATAGTGTCGATTTCTAAAAGCAGTTCCGTTCTTTATCATGCCATCTGATGAGTCCAGATCTGCATTTGATACAGCTGCACAGCCGGTGTCCTATTGCTGGCACTAAAGTTATTATTGTGACATTAAGAGGTTGCAAAGATAAAGTTTAGATTTCTAAAAGCAGTTCTTTATTATGCCACCTAATGAGTCCAGATCTGCATCTGATACACCTGCACAGTCGGCCTCATATTGCAGACATTGCATTTATTATTGTGACATAAAAAAAAAAAGACTTACTAAATATTGTGCCCACCAGCTAGGAATGTTATTCAGTTTGTTACCCGTCCCCAGTGGAACATTGCCTTGTAAAGTGCTCTTCCATAAAATGTTGGCTGTTATGTCGCATTGGTAGCCTGCGGGTAAAAACTGCAGAGTTAGTCTGATCTCCTCAGACACTAGACATTTAATGTTTTCCTGTATGTAACAGAACTTCCCTCAAATATCTGCCCAAATGAGGCCCATAAACAATCATCTGCATATTTATTCATTGTCGTCTGATGCTTGCTAATTTTTTTTTTTTTTAATAATTTTTGTAAGGGAGATGTCCTCTAGAATGGTCTATCCAATCTCCAGTTAAGACGGTAACACATGCCATATTAAAATAAACTCATTGCTTCGAGCATTGTTGGGTGGAGGAACGGGCTTATTGTGATAACGGGCGATGCAGTTTGATTTTTCCGATCGCTGTATTCATCTGCTCTAGTGTTGGGCGCAAATGACACCCCTCCCGGTACACAGGCCTACACAGCGAACGCGGGCAAAAAGTCACTTTTGTTGCTTTCCAGTGGAGGGATAGCCGTCTGTCTAAACATGCTTCAAAGCTGCCTGTCAGAAACTTCTGACGGAGTTGGAACAGTGACATATTTCAGAGCTATAATCAGTCACAATGTGACAGGGAAATTACCGCCTCCCCTCAAGAGCAATCAGTCAGCCCCATGTGCCAATCAGCTCATCTGACACTCACACAAATAGACATCTGAAGAACTCTGCTATGATTTGGCACGGCAGACTTCGGTGTTTGGCGTTCAGGAAAATTTTCTTAGGAAGCCCTTTGGTGGCTCTAAGAGAAAAGAAAAACATATCCAGGCATGCGGGTCTATTCCATTGCCTACCAACACGGGGATCGCCAGTTCGAATCGCCGTGTTACCTCCGGCTTGGTCGGGCGTCCCTACAGACACAATTGGCTGTGTCTGCAGGTGGGAAGCTGGATGTGGGTATGTGTCCTGGTTGCTGCACTAGCGCTTCCACTGGTCAGTCGGGTTGCCTGTTCAGGGGGGACTCGGGGGGATCCTCCCACGCGCTACATCCCCCTGGCGAAATTCCTCACTGTTGGGTGAAAAGAAGCAGCTGGCGACTCCACATGTATCGGAGGAGGCATGTGGTAGTCTGCAGCCCTCCCTGCATCGGCAGAGGGGGTGGAGCAGCAACAGGGACAGCGCGGAAGAGTGGGGTAATTGGCCAGATACATTGGGGAGAAAAGGGGGGGAAAACCCACAAAAAAAACCATCCAGACTAAAAGGAGAACCTCTGTTCCATCTGCTCATCGATCCCATTAATTATCCTCCCAAGTAATTTGTTCAGGGATTTTTAAGTGCCTATGTCCACAAAAAGTACGACGTCTCCATCTTTTACGCGTTTGTGTCCCCGAGGTGCTGAATGATTATGTTCCACTCTGATGGACTAACTGAGCCCTGCCACTCGACCCCCGACACAAGAGAAGACGAGGCTCCGTTTGAGCGGAGAGATAAGGCAGCCTTCAGATGATCACCCCTCACGGAGGATATGGAGGGTCAGTGGATGAGAGTAGGGGGCGTCTGTACAAGCACATGTAGGGTGTGTGGTCGCCGGGGCGGCTGTCAGGTGGCATGTCTCTGTCCCCCCCCACACACAAACACACACACACATACACACTTAAACTGACTGCCGAGGAAGCAGAGTTCTTAGGTAGAGGAGCAGGGATGGGTGTGTTTTAAAAAAAAAAAGGAGGGGGGCGGCCACCCGATGTCGGCAGGGCTCCTGGGAGGAGTCCGGAAACGGCGCTGATTCACTCATCTCCAATTACAGAGATGGAGAAGGGGTAATGGATGTCTGGGCGAAAGGGGGGGGGTACGCAGGAAAGACACGAGGGAATGAGGGACAGAGACACAGGAGGGGAGGGGGAAAGAAAGGGGCTAAAAGTGTGTGTGGGGTCGAGTGGGGGTATAACCCAGAGACGGTCGATGAAAGGAAGAACCAGTCGGGGAATGAGAAGAAAGGGAGAGAGGGGGCGAAAGACTCAGCAGTGACGCAATAGTATGTGTGTGGGGGGGGTTGCATTAGGGAGGGCGAGAGAAGGTGAGGTCATGGCAAATCAGAACCCCTTTTCTGGCTTTCCGTTGCTTTTTTAAGGGCGTGATATTTTGTCTTCCCCCTGCAGACTGCGATGAAGCTGTTGCTTCTATAGGAAATCATCCACTCGACAAGCCCCCGTGCTGCAGTGTATAAGCAGTGTATAACTCTATCAGGGAGTCTGAGCATGGATTTGCCCGCTAGAGTCAATACTGCAGCTGTGCTCAACTCAATTCCATTTGCATTGCGTCGACTCCGGGCTGCACGCGGCTCTCTGTGCTATTGATCTGCCGAGCCTTTGCACCATGATGACTTTCAATGGGGGAGGAAAAGGCTTTGATTAACATTTTACCATGAAATCAGTTACACGCCGCCAGTTATGTGGTCCTAGTGAAAATGAATTGATGTTGCTTTGTCATATGTAGGCAAGAGTTCTCAGAGGCAAGGCCGTGGGATTGCACGACACCTTTTACCTTCACCCCCCCCCCCCCGTCATCCAATCATGGGAGGAGGAAAATAAGATCAATGGGCCTATCAGACATCAACGTTGAGCACGTCGGACTAAAGCCAAAGAGACGATGCGCGAGAGAGTCTAGGACTGTGTAATGAGAGCGAGTTGTTCCTCTATCTCCGAGCTCAAGGTTGTTTCTGGTCTCGATCGCCATCTGCATTCAGCTGTTGGGGCCAGATGGATTAGATTAAATATTGAATTAGAGCTGTCTCTTTAGAATGCCTCTCCAGCCATGTCCAGGGTTAGCTTGTATAATGTCTTGTGTCATTAGTTTGGAGAGGCCTTCCCCTTGGTTGGCGTACAAAACTCTGTGAAAGACAAAGGTGGAAGCAGAGGAGGGTTGTAAAGTATGATCAGGCTGAGTGGCAGAGGAGAGAGACTGAGAAAAAGGGACAGGTAGAGAAAGAGAGAGACAGAGAGAGAGACTGAAGCGTGGCAGATTTACAAGATTCTCCCGTTGGATTGCACATTGTGTATTCTATACACATTCGATAAGTGAAAAGCACCACAGAAAAAGACAGATAAAAAAAGAGAAAATTGAAACTGATGGACAGACAGAGTAAGAGTTGGAGAAAAATAAAACTTGGGAGACAGAGAGAGAGAGAGAGAGAGAGAGAGAGAGAGAGAGAGAGAGAGAGAGAGAGAGAGAGAGAGAGAGAGAGAGAGAGAAAGGGGGGTACTGGAGTGGATGGGACTTGGAGATTAGCTGTTTTTAGCTTGGAAGGCAGGGGAGAACAGCAGGACCTGCTTTCACAGCCTGACACTAAACACAAACCAGCACACACACACACACACACACACACACACACACACACACACACACACATCCTCCGTCTGGCCCCAGGGGTTGGTTCTCGCAGCCTGATCATATGAGTGATTTCACCTGTCACATGCCTTAAGTGGGCTCTGCCCCGCTACAGCTACCGCTGCTCCACTTCGCACCAGCGCTCCAGCTGTCTAACGCCACCTTCACCTCCTCCGTGAATTACACTTAAAAAATGAAAGAAAAAAAAGTTTCTGTTTTTCTCTCTTTCCCCTCTCTTTCTTTTGGACCATTTAACCTGTGGTGTGATTCATCCCCAAACTTTTGTCTCGGGTTTTCATTTCCTCTAACTCAACTATATACCCCCCGCCCCATCACCCCACCCCACCACCACCACCACCACCACCAAGTGTGTGCTGTGGGTAGAATTTGAAATATAAATATTCCTGGGAGAAAGCCGTGACGTGCTGTGGAAGCGGTATCCTCCAGCCCCGTGTCTCCCCTGCTGCGGCGCTTCAGCACTTTCCGAACAACTCCTCTTGGAGCTGGAGGCGACATCAACATGTCACACAAGTCGCCGTCGATGGAGATGGCTAAATCTGCACGTATGGAGCTTAGGGAGGTAAATATGGTACAATACAGAAGAAAACCAAATAACCACTGTGTGATGAAAAGATACGAGGAAATGGGGAAGAGAAAGAGAGCAGAAAAGAGATAAGATGGGATTGATGGGTTTGGAGCAGTGGAGGTGCCAGGCATTATAATGGGGGAGACAGGCAGCCGGATGGATAGATGAGTGTGGGGGGGGGGGGGAACCACAGCTACCACTCTGACTGGATTCAGACCTTTTACTGGAATTGTTTGTGAATTAGGCCAGCTGTCTCCGCGGACGGCCTGGACGCTTGTCGTGGGCCGACAGAGTCTGCAGAACGCAAGGCTCCTCAGAAAGTCGAGGGCAGACGTTCATTCAAACACGCCAGCAGAGATTCTTCTTTCTCTTTTTTCTTCTTTTGAAGTCTTCAGGCATCTAGTTTCAGGTGCAGAGACTGTACATGTCCTTGATATCTGCTCTGGGTTAGTTATATGGGGGCCAGAGTAGAGGCCAAGGCTATTCATTCTAATCACAGCTGTTTTTTGTCATAATATCGACCTGATACGGGAGCAGGGGGCGTTGGAACAGAACGAGGACTAGAGACGGTAAATTGCTGGACTCTGATTTTCACACCCGGCAGTTCAGGAGCTAACTGCAAATGTACATTTGTGTGTTTTGTTTGTCAAACTATTTGTGTGTTTTGTTTGTCAAACTATTTATGTGGGTGTCAAATGTGTGTATGTGTGCATGTGTGTGTATGTTCATGTTGAGAGTGTGTGTTGTCTGTTTTCTTTTATTGTTACCTTGTATCTGTGCACTTTCACTGCATGTAAAGCACATTGTATCACATTCTAATGGATGAACTATCCTATATAGATAAAGTCTGGGGTGTCCAGGTGACGTGGCGGTCTATTCCGTTGCCATGTTACCTCTGGCTTTGTCGGGCGTCCCTACAGACACAATTGGCCGTGTCCGTGGGTGGGAAGCCGGATGTGGGTATGTGTCCTGGTCGCTGCTCTAGCCCCCCCTCTGGTCAGTCGGGGCACCTGTTCGGTGGGGGGGCTGGGGGTAATAGCGTGATCCTCTCGCGTGCTGCGTCCCCCTGGTGAAACGCCTCACTGTCAGGTGAAAAGAAGCGGCTGGCAACTCCAAATGTATCGGAGGAGGCATGGGGTAGTCTGCAGCCCTCCCCGGATCAGCAGAGGGGGTGGAGCAGTGATCGGGATGGCTCGGAAAAGTGGGGTGATTGGCCAAGTACGATTCGGAGAAAAGGGGGGGGGATTTTTTTTTAAAAAAAGAAAAAAGTTTGATTTGATTGATTGATCGATCGATTGATGTGTTGTGATGTGTGCTGGTGTGGTTAACTTCCTGATATATGCGCTGTTGGATGAGGGATGAGTTGAGGCACAACAGATCAATATAACTGCTGACCCGGACACTAATGGATCAGCCCAGCTTGCCTTGGAAAAACCCAACCACTTGCTGCTGGTAAATACATGAACACACACACTGACAAGCAGACAAATAACATGTCCTCACTTATTCATGTATACACACACACACACACACACACACACACACACACACACTACTCCTCCTCACATAAACACACAAAAGGACACGTGCACGCCTGCTCCACACACCCACACAACATCCACATGCACTTCGACACTCATAAGCAGGGGCATACTGGCAACAAAAAGCAGCCTGGAAATTTGCTGTCAAGCAGAACCAATTTCCATCCAGCCATTATCCAAGCTGCTTATCCCAACCAGAGTCTGAGCAGTCATTGGGCAGCAGGTGGGGAGACACCCTGGACAGGCCCATCACAGGGCCGACACACACATTCACACCTAGGGACAACTTAGTACGACCGATTCACCTGACCTACATGTCTTTGGACTGTGGGAGGAAACCGGAGCACCCGGGGGAAACCCACACAGACACGGGGAGAACATGCAAACTCCACACAGAGGACGACCAAGGTGACCCCAAAGGTTGGACTACCCCAGGGCTCAAACCCAGGACCTTCTTGCTGTGAAGCAACCATGCTAACCACTGCGCCACCATGACACCCCAGAACCAATTTAATACACCAAATTCAATTGTCGATCAACGAATCATTAATTAAAAAACAAACAAACAAACACAATCTTAATTTGTATTGTTTGTGATGAGCTAATATGGATGATGATGAAACTAATTTTCCAAGGTTTTCCAACCCATAGTTGTGTGTACAGACAGCAAAAATTCAAAGTTTAATTAATGAGTTACTTTTAAACTCTATTGTTCAATGGCTGGTCGTCTCTCTCTCTCACACACACACACACACACACACACACACACACATGCCTGTCTCCATAGAGGTCCCTGCAAAGACTCCCTCAAAACTTCCCCTGTCTGACTCGGGTTCATCTGTTTGTTAAAAATGCATAAAACAAACATCATTTGGACTGTCTGACATGAGCATAAAATATTTTTGCATTGATTAAATTCATGACTAGTCCAACCTTGACATGGGCAAATACATATGTGGTGTATTATGCAACATACTTGCCATTCATTATATTTCTTGCAATGCAACAATAAATAACTTGAAAGAAGCAGTCCAACCTGATCGTGAATGATGCATTGTGCTCTAATTTACTTCACAGTCAGTCACACAATAACATTCAGTAGTGCCACTGTAATTGCCTCTGTGCTGGTTCCTGTTCCCTCCCCTGCTCCCTCCCCTGCTCCCTCCCTCCTCCATCCTTTCCCTTTCTTCTTCAGAGCCACGCTCACCTGTTTGTTTACATTATAGAGTAAATATTTAACAAATCGTTTTTATTGTTGGGCTGGCTATCAAATATCATATGCCTTATACGCTACGGTGGGGAAGAAGTATTGAGTAGTCTAGAAGAAAATGGTCAAATTTACATGTTTATTTTACCCATTTAACAGTCGAAGTTGACAACTTTTTTTTAAAACACTTAGCGTAAACTTCTCTAAACGTTTGTGCATGGAGTCTGACTTGTTAAACCTTGGAAATGGTCAGATCTGCAGCGGGACTCAAGGATTGAAGCCCCAAGGTTAACAAAAACATTTTGTTATTTAGCTGGCTCATTTAGCTAGTTCACAGCACATAGTATGCAAGTTAACTATTTTAGCTAGTTCACAGCACATAGCATGTAAGTTAGCTCATTTAGCTAGTTCACTGGACATAGCATGTTAGCATGACAATGCTCCTGCTCCTGCTCATTCATCTGATGTTTCTACCTCTTCATCACTGTCCTCATCACCTCCTGCAGACTGCTTAAATAAATCCGTTATCTAAGCATACCTTGCATTGTTAGCCAGCAAAGCCTTTTTCTTTTTTGGCGCGAACCTTCTCAGGCATTGGTTTTCTCTTTCTATCCATGTTTTGGCAATGAGTGCAAGATACTTTTAATGAATGCTTGATACTAACTGCCCAAGTGCTAGACACTTTCAGTTGTGATGGCAACTACTACCTGCTATTACGGATTGAACCAGCCGTGTCGCTGCAGCTAAGATGACCTATTGAATATTTAATGCCGGGAAAATTCCCGAACTCCATGATGACCAGTCTGTGCCTGCTCATAAGCATACAGCATTTCATGCATAGTGTAAACTACTAATAAGACACGTTAGTCCCTAGCTAACGGGTCTGACCCTTTAGCCCAGCGGTTAGTGATGTCGCCTTGTTGTGCAGTACACCCCGTATCGAATCCCGCACCGGGCAAGAAAATAACCGGTTACAATAGTAAATATTTTTACTAGATGGTAAAGTAAATCTGTGACTGAAATACATCTACAAACATTAAAATAGATAGGATTGGTATTAGAGGGAAGAATGTATGTATGCATGTGTAAATTATTGCGTGGCTGTATGTGTGTATCTTTGATAGGCCATTAAAAAAGCCACTTAATTTTTGTCATTGTACAGGCTACAACAAAATTTGTTCTTTGCATTTAACCCATCCTATTGTATTCCTATACAATAGCTGCAGTGAGCAGATGCAAGCGCCTGGGGACCAACTCCAGTTCTTCTTTCCATTGCTTTGCTCAGGGACACAGGCAGGAGTGTTAACTCTAACATGCATTTTTGATGCTGGAATGGTCTTGGGTTTGAACCCAGGATCTTCTTGCTGTGAGGTAACAGTGCTACCCACAGGGCCACCATGCCACCCAAGTTGTTCCAACTTGTGTGCTATAAAACTGAAAAAATGAATATATGAAAGAGGTTTTAAGATATAGATGAGTAGACTTTGTCGGTTGTGGTTTGTAAACACAACATTCAAAGTTGGCCCCTCCTCCCCAGCTCAATGACACCAGAAGGACACGCCCCCTGACCGCATTAGCCAAAACACATCCCAATGTACAGGCCAACTCTGTGTCGCTCTTCATTCCCATCCTCTCCTCCAGTGCTTGCCAGTGAAAGCCAACCCCAGATTCACTCTCGTTTTTGAACGAGCTTTGTCCGCTTGGCGTTTCACCTCGCTATATTTGCATCTTTTCAACGCTGTGTCCGCCATTGTTGTAGCTTTCTCTTGTAATCCAGGTGATTATGTGAAAATTATGTTAACTTTTTCATAAAAGCATGAAACTTGGTGCACTTGTACAGTTTTGGGCCCTGAACAATAGAAGCATTGCAAAAACACCTCGTGATGGCCATGTTGGCCATTTTACTTTCTGCCATAGCCTAATTATATATTTTGCATCATATCTCCTGAATGAAACATAATAAGAAAGAAAATGTATTATTAAGGTATCCCTATGTTTTGATGGTCAAGGATTACAGTGATACCATACAACATCATAAACTGTTCAGGTGAATAGTTAATGGTGATGTTCAGTGATGTTGTGAGAAGGAAATCACAGTATCTGAGAACCTAGGCTAGACTTTATAATATCATGTCTGCTGCATGCATGTTGTGTAGAGTTTTAAAAGCATAATCCTTTTTTCATTAACCCTGACAATACAGTGACTGTAAAGAGTAGAAAAAGATTCACTATGACCTTCGCAACTTAGCTTAAAAATGTGTCAAACACAAAGATGTACTTCATGTTAGAAACATGTTTGTGTTTTTGATTCACCCACTACAAAACTTTAACCCTAAACTTGTCTTGGCAATTCATCCCTGGTACTCTGCTCTACCGGCTGCTGGTTCTTCTCTCCTCCCACCCGTCCAGCACATTGTTACGTTGCTCACTAATATGCAGATCATTCTGTTGAAATCTCAACCTACATTTTAAAACACTGCGTTCATCAGTACTTAAGTTTCAAAGCACTAAATCACAGAAGTTACTTTTACACTGCACTCTATTTACACGCAGCCACTAAATGTTTGCCAGTTGTCAGTTATTATTATTTCATGGGGAATAACAATGGCAAAACGGTTCAAGCAATGGATTGAATACAGCGAACATATTGCCATAATGCTGATTCTTGCCAACAATAAATTGTCTTTCTGTTTTGGCACATACAAGCGTGAACCGGCTATAATTTCAGTCAGAAATGGTCTTTTCCCTGCCATCAATTAATCTGTGTTTCTGTCCATCTTACTGTTATTTCAATAGACTACTGTTATTTCTTTATTTTATCTCTTCTGTCTGGATTCCTGTCTATTTTCTGTTCATCTTTCTGCCCACCCATGTATTCTCGCTATCCCTGTGTCATGACCACAGCCAGGCCCTAGTGTTTTTCCCTGTGTTCCCTACCTTCTTTGTGTTTCCCTTTTTGTCGCTCTGTGTGTCCAGCATGGGCGTATCCGCCTCTCTCCCTCTACCCTCTGGTTCCTCACTCCACCAACACAGCTGCCAAGCGTTCCTCATCAGCTCACCTGCCTGCCATCAGCTCATCGACTTCACCGTATAAGAACCCAGCTCTCAGGGCGTTTGGGTAGCGTAGCAGTCTATTCCGTTGCCTACCAACACGGGGATCCTGGTTCGAATCCCCGTGTTGCCTCCGGCTTGGTCGAGCATCCCTATAGACACAATTGGCCGTGTCTGCGGGTGGGCAGCTGGATGTGGGTATGTGTCCTGGTGGCTGCACTAGCGCCTCCTCTGGTCAGTTGGGGCACCTATTTGGGGGGGGTAGCGTTATCCTCCCACGTGCTACATCCCCCTGGCAAAACTCCTCACTGTCAGGTGAAAAGAAGCGGCTGGTGACTCCATGTATCGGAGGAGACGTGGTAGTCTGCAGCCCTCCCCAAGTCGGTAGAGGAGGTGGAGCAGTGACCGGGAAGGCTCAGAAGAGTAGGGTAATTGGCCGGATATGATTGGGGAGGGGGGAAAAGGGGGGGGGGGCGGCCCGGCTCTCACTCCCAGACTTAGCCAAATCGTTGTCTCTACTTCCTTGGTAGTAACAACCCAGCCAACAGTATTGTGAATACTGCTCTAAATTCTAGTGGTTTTCTTATGCCAGTTTACTAACTCTTGTTCTCCTTTGCTTCAGTAAATCTCCATGCCTGCCTACCAGCCTGCCTTGTCTGCCCTTACTTACTTGCCGGTCTGCCCGCCTCGCCTACTCACTGGCTTGCTTGCCTGCCTGCCTGCCTCGCCAGCCCACCTGTGCATCCCTAGGCTTGTCATCATCCGGCCACGCGCCCTCCCTTGTCTGTCGGTTCGGCTTTGCCATTCCCTCTACACCTCCTGCCTGGCCTGCTTCAGTAAATACCCCCTTTACTTACTTACCATACTTTTCCGTGTTTAAGTCTTGCAATTGGGTCCATGAGTCAAGCCATAACATCCTGTCTTTTAATCAATACCCCTTTCTCTGCACTTCACTCCATACCGCTTGTTCTCACATGAGAGGCCACATCAAAAATCTGTTTTCAAAGAAATCTTAACCCTGACAAGTGGCAAGTCAGTCTGTGATAAAATGGCAATGACAATAATTTCATAACGGTAATAATAATATTCTATTGGCAGATGGAATGAATGCTTGTCTTCGACAAGGGTCGGACAAGAAAGGACAGTCCAGCAATGGCATTTAGTGGAAGATGATTTGCCCTTTTACAAAAGTCAAATTTAACAGTGGCGGGGAAAGGTCAGTGTGTTTAGGCAGGCCCTCACATCGTGCTACAAAAGATACTGCACCAATAACACATGACAGCTTTCCTGCATTACACATCATCCGCTCTCCTTCACTCCTTTCATTGCCTTGAGGTATGAAACGTATTAATTCTGTTTTATTTTCCTTCCTTACATATTCCACTTGTTTAAAAATGCACAGAATCAATAAAAAGAAATGCAATATTAATGGCTGAGGTAGGCGTTCCTAGGTATCTCCAACAACAACAACAAAAAGAAGCAGAACAAATCATGTTCCCTCACCTACCTTCTGTCTGAGCAGAGACGGGCAAAGGCAAGGCAGTTAAACCTCCATGAATCAGGAGACTAGACTTCAAAGATTAGCTGATTTATACACAACTTTTCCCCTTAGTTGCTGATACAGGGACGTTAGTATTCCTTCAGACAGGGATCTGAAATCCAGTCTGCCTCTGTGATGTACTGCACGCACACACAGCGCACGTTCCCCCCCCCCCCCTTCTACCTCCGATTGCTGGTCCTTCTCTGCTCTCTCGTTTCATGCTCTGAGGACGGAGCACTTTTTGCTTTCTGCAAATCACTTTAGGAATACTAACATCTGTTATTTGCATGTGTGCCTCAGTTTAATTGAATGACATGATATCATCAGATATGGAGAGAAGAGGTGGATGTGAAAAGGTAAATATCGTGCCAGAGCAGTAGCAATATTATAATGCATGCAATAAAACATTTAACAAAAATGGCGATGTCTGGGTAAAAGCTCTTCCATTCACTGGGTCATTAAGAAATACGACTTCAAAGAGCGTTTTTAAAAGGCAGCCTTAATTAAGCTACTTTGTAGATATATGCTCACCGGATCTCTTTGAAGGAAAAATACGGAAGTCACCGGACTGTCATGGTTATTCAATTAAAATAAAACTTGTTGGATGAGTAGAAAGAAGTGGTAGGGAAGTGACAAGGTGCAACAGCCCCGCCTCACTACGCAGTTCTCTTCATCATCCCTTTCGTTTCTCCTCTCCTGCTGTTGTTTCTGGTAATGTGTAGCATTAGCCCCCTGTGTAGACCTGGGATCACTGGCCTGGCTTTTGGCAGGCATTGCTAAGGGATGCTGCTGCTGTTGCCAAGCAATACAAATTATTTCAGGAATAAAGAGATCAAAAGCATCTTTAATCTACCCCCTACCCCCTTTCCCCTCAAGACCTTCATTTATATAAAGTTATGTGTTGGTGCCAGACAGGAAGTTTGGGGGAGGGAGGGGTTGAAGGGAAATCAAAGGGAAGCATGCTGGAGATGATGGCATGCATCATTTGTGAAAAGTTCAGCCAAGCCTGTAAAAACAAGTTGAGGAATTTGTCAGCCAATACCACTTGCTGAAGTGAGGATTCACAACAGCAAACCGTGTGTGTGTGTGTGTGTGTGTGTGTGTGTGTGTGTGTGTGTGTGTGTGTGTGTGTGTGTGTGTGTGTGTGTGTGTGTGTGTGTGTGTGTGTGTGTGTGTTGAAAGTCAAACAATTACTTGTTGGACTTTTTACACTAAATGCAAGTCAAACTTAGCTGTCATCCTTTTAAACCTCTTGAGAATTATACAGTTTAAGATGAGTGTCCCTAGGTGTGTGTGTGTGGGAGGGGGGGGGGCTCTGTGATGGCCTGGCAGCCTGTCCAGGGTGTCTCCCCTCCTGCTGCCCAATGACTGCTGGGATAGGCTCCAGCATCCCTGCGACCCGGAGAGCAGAATAAGTGGTTTGGATAATGGATGGATGGATGGATGGAAGATTAAGTGTCTTACAGATCTTGCACTTAGCTACCTTAATATAATACTCAACTGTTGAAGATATTTTGAGATGAAAACAAATTTTTGGTTCTTTTATGTGTTACACCGTAGGATATCATGTCACACCAAAGGACAGAAATTGTTATTGCATTTAAGATAAAGTGAGGGGTATTACATTAAAGTATTTTTATTTAACTTTGAATGTGTCAAAGAAGAAAGAATGTTTAATTTTGAGACAAACAATATCAATCTTGTTTTTTTAAATAAAAAAGATTTTTTTTTCAACGACAAAATGAACTGTGACTCCTGGACAGACCAAATATTTTTGTAACTTAAACACCACAAAATCATTCCTAATGTAATTCATTTGTGTGTTAAAGAAGAAAGAACATTTAGTTTTGATACAAACAGTATCAACCATGTTTTTAAAGAAACGATAAAATCATTTCTTTTTAAAAATGCACTTTGACTTCTCGACAGCGCAAATACTTTTAAGACTTGAACACCAAAAAATCTTTCTTAATTTAATTCATGTGAATTTCATTTCATTTTAAAACAAAGTTTCAAGAATTGTTTCTAATCGGATGCTTGACACAATGTCGTAAGTTGATCACAACATCCATTGCACGTTGTCCATCTTGGGAGAGAGAGCCCTCCTCTGTTGCTCTCCCTGAGGTTTCTTCCTATTTTTTCTCCGTTAAAGGTTTTTTTTTAGGGAGTGTTTCCTTATCCGATGCGAGGGTCTAAGGACAGGAAGTTGTGTTGCTGTAAAAGCCCCCTGAGGCAAATTTGTAGTTTGTGATATTGGGCTTTACAAATAAAATTGACTTGACTATTCTTAGCTAACTTGTCATTAGCAGCTAGCAAGACAAATTTTTAATAATTTTCTGGGTGTCACACTAAACAAAACTTAACACTTTTGAGTTGCGTTTTGTTTTTTCGAACTTTTTCAAAGACTTACACTGCGTCCTGACTGAATTGTGACGCGAGTGAGCGTCATCGACAAAATCAGTTTGATTGTTTTATGTTCTATTGAAATGTTCTAGCTGGCTGCGAGTGGCACAGCCGTTTTAAGCTGAACTTTTGTCGGGTGCCCTGTTTCCATTCCTGTCACTTGCGTTGAAAAGCACTGTTCATGGGAGAGCAATGTCTCCAGTCTGATCTTGAGCACACTGCTGATAGGTACGTGGTTTGATGACGTGACAGTTTGTGTGGACGCAGAGATGCTCACAAGTCATTTTTTCCAAGTCAAGTCTCAAGTCTCTTATGGTTGTAATGAGCGTTCTATCAACTGCTGCATGCCATCTGATCCACTTAGAACACTACATTACTATATCTAAGGAATTCAAAGCATGTACTGCATTATCATCACTCCTTATCTATAAGCATACAGTATCAGCATTGACTAGTTGTTTGGACTTTAGTTGTTTGGTCATATGATCACTTTAAACTTTACTTTAGTTGTTTGGTCATATGATCACTTTAATTGATTAGTTGTTTGGTCACTTTAGTATTTTAGTAAAACTTTACTTTAGTTGTTTGGTCATATGATCACTTTAAACAGGCTATAGCAATGCATTATGAAAAAAAACACACACATTGAAAGCTTTCCTTTAAAATTAATAACTGTATTTTACAACATTTTTGTTATTTTTTTTTGTTCTGCGCACTCAGGATACATGGTTTTGTTCGTCTGTGTTGAGCATCAATTATCAAAGAGCATCAACTATCAGTAATTTACTTATTGGCAGGGTAGCACAACCTTCTCATGCTTAACATTAAGGCCTCCATGACTAAATACCCTCTCCACTGGTGCACTGGTGGCTGGAACAGCGAGCACTCATAGCCACAAGATAGAGCCTTAGGAAACCTTTGCATGCCTTCTCCGGAAATCCAGGCAGTCCACTTCTTCTTCATCAGAGGACACCTGGATGTAGCAAATGAGCTCAGCCTTGATAGATGAGCCATGGTCTACATTATTATTATCCCCCCCCCCTTTTCTCCCCAATTGTACCCGTCTAATTTTACCCCACTCTTCCGAGCCGTCCCGGTCACTGCTCCACCCCCTCTGCTGATCCAGGGAGGGCTGCAGGCTGCCACATGCCTCCTCCTATACACGTGGAGTCGCCAGCCGCTTCTTTTCACCTGACAGTGAGGAGTTTGACCAGGGGGGACGTCACGCGTGGGAGGATAACACCCCCCCCCCCGAACAGGCGCCCCGACTGACCAGAGGAGGCGCTAGTGCAGTGACCAGGACACATACCCACATCCGGCCTCCCACCCGCAGTCAGGCCTCGCCCGACCAAGCCGGAGGTAATGGGGATTCGAACCGGCAATCCCCATGTTGGTAGGCAACTGAATAGACTGCTACGCTACCTGGATGCCTCCGGTCTATATTCTTCTTGTTGCTTTCTTTCGGCGATTGCGATATAATAAAAAAAATGTATACATATACAAATAATATAAATTAGTCGTGTTGCCACGACGTAGCGACTTTCATTTTGCATGTTTTACACAAACCTTTTTCTGATCAATATCGCTGAGTTTGAATCCAAAATATCGCCATATAACAGAGGTCACGTTTTTGTTTTTGTTTTTTGCCACCAGTTCATCAAGTTTACCTGCTTGTCAACAGTATCCAATTTTTTCCTCTTTCTGGTCTGCACACAGCACACCACACCGGATAGTCATGTGGCCGTAGACTGCACACGCTTCACTGCCTAAAGCCCTAAACAGAGACTGATTGGTCATCTCTGAATTATGGGTGTAGATATGCAGACTGCACACAAACAGATGTTCACACACACACATTTTACATTTAATTAAATCGCAGCCTTTTGCGGTTATATAATTGCATAGGCTGACATCGCGATTGCAATTAGATTAATCGTGCAGCATTAAGCTGCAGGTGTGTTCGCCATGGTCACGGTGTTGCTGCAGTTTACAGTCATCTATGACTGCACACATGCGTGAAGTTGCGCACAATAATAAGGGAGGGAATGACATTCAGCTCGCCAGACATTTCCTTAATGTTAATGCGCCCAAAAAATAAAATAAAGATTGTTCACGAGTCCCAAATCTCGAGGTCGAGTCTCAAATCTTCTGAGGACGAGTCGGAAGTCAAGTCTCAAGTCGTTGTGTGTGTGACTTAAGTGCGACTCGAGTCCAAGTCGCAAACTCGAGTCCCCTATCTGGTCTGATGCGACGCGATAGTTGGACACTCGCATCCAATTAGGACACAGTGTTAGTGGTTCAACAAAAGTTAAATATTAGAACAGTTCAGAGACAAAAACTTACCATGCGCATATGCCATGGGCTTCACAGAAGGTTTCAGTAACATAACCTTGAAGGGGTCCTTTGACTAAATAAAGTTGTCTGAGAAATTGCCCAATTTAAAATCAGGATACGGTGTCACACAGGAGGACAGTTTTCAGTGACAAAATGTATCAAGTTCCTAAGCTTTTAGAAATATATGGGTGAAAATTATTGCCATTTACTAAAATAGACACTTGTAAAATTATGCCTGAGGTATAACAGTTTAATGTTTTTCTTTTTAATTTATAAAAGTGATAATTTATTGAACCATGCTCGAGACAGTCACACCATTGGACAATTTTGAGATTTGGCTCAAAAAACAAAAAACAAATTAGTTTTTATAACAACAGGTCAAAATAAAACAAAGAAATGTTTAACCATTTACTGCATTTTAAATTATGACAATACTAATTATAATCATTTTTATCCTGTGTGACAGTGAAAATGCCATGTCACGTCAATAACCCATCCACCCTCTGCCTAGGAACCATGCATAACAATATACAGCATCTCTCAGATATGTCTGCTTGGATCGAAGAAATGGCTGGGCATAATGGGGTTTCGAGAGCCCCAAATGAGACGTGTGATACGAATGATGGAGTATTACCATGGTAGTCTTTGTCATTTTCAGCCATGTTGCGGTTTCGCATCAATGTGCGGAATGGACCATTACTCTTCATTTGAGATCTTTTCATGTGTGTGCAAGAGGGGGGGAGGGAGCAACTGCTTTGCCATTTCCCTGTCTAGGCTCTGTGAGTAGGCGGGCTTTTGCAAGAAAATAAGTGAACTCTGCATCACCCACACTGTTTATTTGGCCTGTTGTCATTCTTCTCACACTGTTTATTTTCACTGATGTGAAGTAATAATAAAGTGGGCAGCAGCAGTCCCTTTTTGGTGCTTTTCAGCATTAGCAACGGTGGAGGGATAGCAGGTAAAATGTGTTTGTGTCTACTGTTGAGCGAGAGTCTAGCTCATCTAATAACCTCCATCCGTCTTAATTACAAAATTATTTCCTTTTCTTCATATGCATGCACAGGCAAAGGCAGTCAAACGCTCTCTATTTTTCTGTCTCTATTTCTCCTTCTTGTTGTCTCCATCTCTGTAGAATATTCAACCATGTCTCCATAATTATTTCTCTAGTGCAGCTTGAAGTAATAAGAATATATATTATAGGCATAACTTTATAGCACTTTTCCCACCAAGTTTGTTGAAACACGGTATTGTTAAGTTTCCCAGTTCATGACATGCCACTGATGGGAAAAATCTGAGCACTTACAGAAACTCCCATTGAAGTGTACTCGAGCAAGGCAATTAAAACATTTGCTGCTGTGTTGAAGCTGCTCAAAAGCCAACTGTGGTTCAAGGTCACATTATGAGTACACAGAGATGCTGCCAGGTATAACTGTATCCGAGTTTTTTTTCCTTACTTTGTCAAAACGATGCATAGCAGAGGTTTAGAACATTGGCTTTTGGCCAGAAGGGTGCCAATTTGAATCCCAGACCCACTGGGAAAAACCCAGAGTTGGTACGATACCAAGAAACACTTCCCTCCTCTTCAACAACTACCCTGGTTGTTACTCATTAAGTGCAAGTTGCCTTTGAGCAGGGAATCTAACCCCCAAAATTTTCTAGTGGACCGGGTTAGCAGCAGGCTATGGAGGACTACTTTCATCTCTCTCTCTCCCCAGGTTGGGGATGAATTGTTGCCTCAAGCGAAGGAGTTCAAGTGTCTCGGGGTCTTGTTCACGAGTGAGGGTAGGATGGAGCGGGAGCTTGACAGGCGGATTCGTTCAGCAGTAATACAGACGTTGTACCAGACCGTTGTGGCGAAGAAGGAGCTAAGCCGGAAGGCAAAGCTCTCAATTTACCAGTCAATCTTCGTTCCAATCCTCACCTATAGTCACGAGCTTTGGGTAGTGACCGAAAGGGTGTGATCGCAGATACAAGCGGCTGAAATTAGTTTCTTCTGTAGGGTGTCTGGGCTCAGCCTTAGGGTGAGGAGCTCGGACATCCGGAGGGAGCTTGGAGTAGAGCCGCTGCTCCTTCGCATCGAAAGGAGCCAGTTGAGATGGTTCGGGCATCTGATTAGGATGCCTCCTGGGCGTCTTCCTTTGGAGGTTTACCGGGCACAGCCAGCTGGGAGGAGACCCCGGGGTAGACCCAGAACGCTCTGGAGTGACTACATGTCCAATCTGGCCTGGGAATGCCTTGGGATCCCCCAGGAGGAGATGGAGGGTGTTGTTGGGGAAAGGGATGTCTGGAGTGCTCTACTTAGCTTGCTGCCACTGCGACCTGACCCCAGAAAAGCGGCTGAAAATGAGAGAGAGACTACTTTCAAACACGGTATAATACCAGCCACTAAGGATGCACAAGCTAGTGCATTCTTTGTGCCGCTCCCAAGCCTGGATAAATCGGGAGGGTTGTGTCAGGGAGGGCATCCAGCGTAAAACCTTTGCCAAATCAAATATCTACTACTACTACTACTACTTTCGGCTGCTCCCGTTAGGGGTCACCACAGATTTGCCAAATGAAATATTCAGATCATAAATCAGATTTACATACCGGATCGGTTGAGACCCATGTTAGCAATCACCACCGCCGGTACTGTTGGTCAGCAGGGTGCCAGTGGAAACTATGCTACTGTTGGGTGAAGGAAAAGAAGAGGGGAAAAGCATGTCCAGAGGCAGTGGGAGAGGAGGAACTGTAAGAGTGTGGAGGTAAGAGTCAGAACTTTGAATGTTGACACTATGGCTGGTAAAAGCAAAGAGCTGGCTGATATAATGGAGAGAAGAAAGGTAGATATACTGTGTGCGCAAGAGACCAGGTGGAAGGGGAGTTAGGCCAGGAGCATCGGAGGTGGGTTTAAACTTTTCTACCATGGTGCGAATGGCAGGAGAAATGGGGTAGAGGTAATTCTGAATGAAGAGTATGTCAAGAGTGTGTTGGAGGTGAAGAGAGTGTCAGGCAGAGTGATGAGTATGAAGCTGGAAATCGAAGGTGTGATGATGAATGTTATCAGCGCATATGCCCCATAAGTTGGGTGTGAGATACAAGAGAAAGAACTACTTTGGCGTGACTTGGATGAAGACTGCCTAACCCAAGATTAGTACCAAAAGGGCTGATGGAATTTGGGGGACCACACAGAACGACCTCAGACTTACCATCATTAAATTTAAGAAAATTTTCAGGCATCCAGGATTTAATGTCAGAGAGTGAAGTTGTGAGATTTGCTAGGTCACTAGGATCTGTGGGTTTTAGTGGCATGTATAACTGAGTGTTGTCAGCATAAAATGGTAAAACACATGATTTTGAATGACCTGGCCAAGGAGCTGTGTGTATATGGAGACCAGAAGGGGGCCAAGAACTGAGACTTGAGGGACACCACCACTCAACTGAGCCATCAAGGAAGTAAAGTTACCCAGAACAACAGAAAAAGTTCTGTTGGTGAGGCAGGAGAGTAAGAAACTAAGAGCCGAGCCCTTGATGCCAACCCAAGTCTCTAAGCGATGTCATAGGATTCTGTGATCGACTGTCAAAAGCAGCCCTTAACTCTAAAAGAACTAAAATTGAGCAATCACCTCTCTCTACAGTCAGCAGTAGGTCATTAGTGACCTCAACTAGAGCTGTCTCGGTACTATGAAGTGCTCTAAATCCAGCCTGGAAACTGTTCAAAACACAATTAGTGTTCATAAAAGAAATCAATTGAGATGAATTTACTCTCTTGACGTAAAACACATCACTGCCGGTGTTCCAGTGTGGGAACGTTGCCAGACACCAGGGCCTGTAGTTATTAAGCCTCTAGGAAATTGGTCCTAACTGCCCAAACATTCTCAGAATGAGAATTTTTCATTTTTCTCTTACTTTTAGGCATAGGAATGAAAGCATGTTATTATAATTCTTAAGAAAAAAAAATCATTCCTATTCCGAGGTCTCTTTATGAGTGCTGGAGAGGACTCTAACGGGTAGGAGTTACCAGGAGATGGCTGCATTGAGGCGTCATAGGCAACCACACATGTTTGGACAACAGAGATGTTTTCCAAACAATGGATGATGCAGACTTAATGAAAAGATACTGCCTGAATAGCCAGGCAATACTGTAGTCACCGATATACACTCACCGGCCACTTTATTAGGCACACCTGTCCAACTGCTCGTTAACGCAAATTTCTAATCAGCCAATCACATGGCAGCAACTCAATGCATTTAGGCATGTAGACATGGTCAATACGATCTGCTGCAGTTCAAACCGAGCATCAGAATGGGGAAGAAAGGTGATTTAAGTGACTTTGAACGTGGCATGGTTGTTGGTGCCAGACGGGCTGGTCTGAGCATTTCAGAAACTGCTGATCTACTGGGATTTTCACGCACAACCATCTCTAGGGTTTACAGAGAATGGTCTGAAAAAGAGAAAATATCCAGTGAGCGGCAGTTCTGTGGGCGAAAATGCCTTGTTGATGCCAGAGGTCAGAGGAGAATGGCCAGACTGGTTCGAGCTGATAGAAAGGCAACAGTAACTCAAATAACCACTCATTACAACCGAGGTATGCAGAAGAGCATCTCTGAACGCACAACACGTCGAACCTTGAGGCAGATGGGCTACAGCAGCAGAAGACCACACCGGGTGCCACTCCTGTCAGCTAAGAACAGGAAATTGAGGCTACAATTCGCACAGGCTCACCGAAATTGGACAATAGAAGATTGGAAAAACGTTGCCTGGTCTGATGAGTCTCGATTTCTGCTGCGACATTCGGATGGTAGGGTCAGAATTTGGCGTCAACAACATGAAAGCAAAGCAATCCAATAGAGCACCTTTGGGATGTGGTGGACCGGGAGATTCGCATCATGGATGTGCAGCCGACAAATCTGCAGCAACTGCGTGATGCTATCATGTCAATATGGACCAAACTCTCTGAGGAATGTTTCCAGTACCTTGTTGAATCTATGCCACGAAGGATTAAGGCAGTTCTGAAGGCAAAAGGGGGTCCAACCCGGTACTAGCAAGGTGTACCTAATAAAGTGGCCAGTGAGTGTAGTTTGCCATGCTAATTCACCATCTACACAGAAATGCAGTTTCAGCTGAATTGAAGGTATTGATAACACTTCACTTCCCTCGCAACAGGTAAAATGCAACAGTGTAACAGGGTTGATTTGGGCCCCATTTCAAACCACAATTAGCAGAGTAATCTGCCAAACACTGACAGCCCTTACAGCACCAAATATCATACAGCGATTTATTAATTTTCCCACCACCGAAGCACAGATAAAACGGCAGCAAACTGTTTTCCTGAATATTGCTGGATTCCCAGATGTAGTTGGTATTAACTGCACCCTAATCCAAATCATGGCCCTGCCAGCCAATGACTCCTCACCTCTAAAAAGAACTATAAGACAATTACTTGGCCGGCGTGCATTATTATTTTTATTTTTTTTGTATGGTAACTCGTGCAATTAAACCTAAAAAAAATGCAATATGCACTCAGTCTGCCTTTCTCTATATTTCAGTAGTGCAGCATGCTGTCCCTCTCCGATACCCGAAACAGTGATATAAGTGTTGCCTAGGTATTCAGACACCATCACTGCAGTGGCACTCAAGGATTTCAGTGGAAGACCACCACCTTAGTGATAGCATAAAACCCCCACTATAGGCTACAACAAAGTTTCAAATGTGCTACAAGTGGAATTATGTATTGACTTTTCAAATTGCTCACCTGTTTTTTTTTTCTTTCAGAATTCCTGCGATATACAGCAAGCTCTGTGTTGCATTTAAACAAAATAGTATATGACCTTTTTTCACATTCCTCTGGTGTACAACTCTTATAGTGGTATGCCATGTTGACAGCATCGGATATGTATTTCCAAATGTTCTTTTTGTGTTGACTGGTCAATGTGGGGCTAAACTTCCCTTTCAAGATTTTTTTGTTTTCCTTAACTTGTTCTGCAAGCAGCAGACTCTCCTCCTTCTGCCAGTTCAGCTTTATTTTGCTTTCTGTTGTAATTTGGCCTGGGAATGTATAGCTCATTTTATATAGGCTGAAGAAAAGTGTGGATTTGTCAGTTACTTACGAGAAGTATAGGAGGCAGCTATTCTTTATATTTTCTCAAAATACCTTATATTAATTGGCCAATTTAGGAGTTTTTAGGGGAATTTTTAGAATGTGCATGGATTAAATTATGCTATCTCCTACCTGGAAATCATTGCAGCCAGTTCATATAATAGTATATAATATAACATCCATCCATCCATTTTCCAAACCGCGTGTCCTGCTCTCAGGGTCACGGGGATGCTGGAGCCCATCTCAGCAGTCATTGGGCGGCAGGCGGGGAGACACCCTGGACAGGCCGCCAAACTATCACACAGGGCTGACACACACACGCACACACACCCACACACACACATTCATACCGAGGGACAATTTAGTATGGCCGATTCACCTGACCTACATGTCTTTGGACTGTGGGAAGAAACCCATGCAGACACGGGGAGAACATGCAAACTCCACAAAGGATGACTTGGGACGACCCCCAAGGTTGGATTACCTCGGGGTTTGAACCCAGGACCTTCTTGCTGTGAGGTGACCGCGTTAACCATTGTGCCGCCCATAATATAATGTCGTATATACTGCAGCAAATTCGGGGGGCAGCCCGAGAACTGCCGCAGCCGGGACGCGAACCTAGGTCTCCTGCACCACGGTTGACTACGTTAACCAGTCGACTAAAGGGTCTGACCCGTTAGCCAAGGGCTAGTGAGTCTATTCATCCATGCACGTTACACTACCCCCCCCCCCTTTGGGAAGCACGTCCCCGCGCTTCATCATATCAGCTCCCTCACGCCTCTGAGTGCACACGCTTCCAATGGCCTCATGGTCTCACCATCCCACTTCTGACACCAATGTAGTGAATTCAGGGGGGCGGTTCAGGAACCGCCACAGCTGGGATGCAAACCCGCGTCTCCTGCACCACAGGCGACTATGTTAACCAGTCGACTAAAGGGTCTGACCTGTTAACCAAGGGCTAGCGAGTCTATTCATCCATACACATTACAATACGTTATCACAGACTCAATATAGTTATTTCACACAGGCCTAGACCTAAAAAGACTACAAAATGTCATCACAGTTCACGATTTACAACTCTGGGTGATGTAAATTTATGATGTCATTCACTCCTATGACAGCAGGCCTACTCATTGCACAGAGTATGTGTAAGAGACTTGATAACTTTCTATTTTTTCCTACTCTGAGCTGTGACCATTTTTAGCCTTAAGTGAACTTTTAGTGCAATTCCTAAGAGTAATTCTGACAGGCTTGACAACTACGGGCCCAGGGGTCGTATTACAGAAACTTCCTAACTTACAGATCCTGTTTTAATTGTTTGGTAACCATGGGGTTAAGACCCGATTCAGGAAAAAAGCCATAACAGATAAACAGCTCCCGAGTCAATGTTCCTATCTTAAATTAAGACAGGAAAAGTGTATTACACAAGCATCCTAACCTCCCAAAATCTTAGATAAACTCGCCTAACTTTAGGATGACTCTTAAGCTGTCCTAATTTTCACTTCTCCACCAAGTAGTGTTAGCTAAATTGTCGCTCTTTTATTGCTTTTACAAAACAATGAAATGGCAACAGGTGTCATTCATTCACTGAGAGGCTTATGGCAGACCCTAACAATGTGTTGCGGTTTGATGACCAAGTGCTCGTTAGTGGATACAGGCTACCGTGGGCCATGATCCTGCAGTTAGCCGAGCAACTACGACCAACTTTGGAGAGGCCGACCCGGTGACATGGGGCTCTCCCAGTTGTTGTGCAACTGACAAATGTGCTTTGTTTGTTTTTTGCAAAAGGAGAATTTCAAAGTGAAGTGGCTGACATAGCAAAAATATCTCAGCCTGATATATGTCATACAGTTTAAACGAAGTGGCAACAGCAATTAGCAGTTTGGCCACTCGTTACATGGTTTCCAGGAGCGGGGGACTCACTGCAATCAAGGCGGCTTTCAATGTATGTTTCAGTATGTTTCAATGAGAAAACCCAACAGTTATGTATTTGTTTAGCTCGGCAAGATGAGAATAGTCGGTTGCTAGAAAACAGACCTAAAAGTTGATAAGTGATGTTGGATCGAGTGTTTAGGATGTCCTAACCTGGGATAAAATAGGATGAAGTAAGATAAGATAGGGTTCCTAAAGTTAGTTAGGATTTGCTTCTGTAATACCAAATTTGGGAAAAAAATCATATATTAGACTCTTCCTATCTTAAGTTAAGCTTTGAGATAGGAAGTTTCTGTAATACGGCCCCTGATTTAAAACTCCGGTATACTACATAATACAGAGAGATTTACCTGGCAGTGATGGGCTCAATCAGCATTGTGTGAACTCGTTCAGCAAGAATGTCATGAACGTTCATTTATATGTAAAAGTCCAGTACTCTCGCTTTAAGTTGACCGATGCAGTCAGTCAAGAGCTACATATATACTTTATCGCTTCTCCGAATGTGATTCTCTCTTCATCTCACCTTTTCTAATGGACTTTCTATAACTTTAACGAGGGCAAAGCAACAATGCATCAAGCCTCTTAATCATATCCTTTGTGCATAAGCAGAGAAATGGGATCCATTGACTGTAGAAGCTCTTTGGTGTGTGTGTGTGTTTTGATTTGCAATTACATGGAAAGCTGAGGGATAGTGCTTTTGAGAAGTCATTGTGGGTTCAAAGCCTCTCTTTGGTTGTTGGATATTATTTGATCTTAGTCTGTGGTGCCCTCTCATGCCTTACTTGGCCTTGTTGGGAGTTCCACTAAGCAGTGTTTTTTTGCAGTGGCATCGTCATGCTTTGTTGTAGTTTTTTTTTTTTCATTATTGTACAGTTTATTGTGTAGAAGATACAAATAAATTATGTGACGTGAATCATTAGCTGGAGCTGAACACAAAAGGTGTAAGAGCATTTTTCTATGCACCTCACGCTGCCCACATCTGGGTCCTTTGCAAACCCCACCTTCTCCTGCATCAAAAACAACTATAATCTAGTTTGTGGAAAAACTTAGCAACTGCTACAGGAAGCTTTCCAGTCTTCTTCAGCCACTCGCCACTTCTTATGGTTGTTCTTCGTAAGCAGCTTTTTCATGGGAAATTGGCACATTTGTATTACTGGAGTGTTAATTTTAAGAAATTGACAATGTTACCATCCACCTGATTCATCTGTTTATTTTTTTTTACTGTATTTCTGAACTTTCCAAAATTTTGAAATGTGTAAGATTTCCAAGATGTTGACCATATGGCTATCTGTTCGTCTGTTTGGCATTTTTCTGAATCTAAATCTATATCTATATCTATAAATCGCTATAACTATATCCAGGGCCTGGAGTGTGCTGGTACTTTACGCCATACCAGCATAATTAATTTTGCCCGTAAGATGACTTTTTCTTGTGCACCGCCACCTCTTTAAAGCTCCAGTGTTTATGACGTCATCAGCCTCTGTTACTGTCTCGCTTTCTCCTTCTGAAGTCCCAGGTTGCTGTTGTAGTCCATGGTGATTCATTTAGGGAGTCTTTGCTATGTTAAACCCTGGGTTCGAGTTACGTGGAAGCCAGTGGGAGCTGAGCTCCCATAAGGAGGGGTTTGAGCTCCCATGAAAGCAGTAAAATCATACATGGGTCATACATTACCAACAACAATTTTTTTAATCACGTGTAATGAGTATTATTTACATCAGCGAGATAAATAGGCTAAAAGAAACGTGTTTTCTAAAAGAACTGAATACGCCATATTCTTTCGTGAATGTTATCAAATCAAATCAGAATCAAAATGGCTGCACTTCACCACCAAGCCACCATAGGGCGCAGTAGAATATTACGCAAGCTATGCCTGTTGAGAGCGCGCGAGCCGCGAACGTTCTAACACATCTGGAAGAGGAAGCTACTACATGTGTCAGCCAACATGATCTTTATAATATTGAATAGAAAGTTGTAGTATAGGCTAACTAACATGCCGCCGAAAACAAAAGCCGCTGCTGCCGGCGGGGTCTACAAGCCTGGCTAATTTTGTTTTATTCTTTGTTTTTTTTTCCCCCCACAAAGAACCAAAAATGGCCTCAAATTTGGCCCTCTCCTGTTCGTCCAATCTTGGATAAAGAAGGCGCATCGGACTTCAGTATCATGGGTTCCAGGACTGCGACCGCAGCCTGCTGAGAACAGATCACTTTTGGTCTATTTTGTCTGCGTAACGGTAAGAGGATGGCGTTTACTTTTTCACTAGGCTATTGTATATATGTTTGTTCGTTTTTGTTTTGTGTTTTTGCCTTCTCTGTTTAAGCTTTATTTATCTATAGAAAAAGAGCAAAAACAACAAAATTATTGGCCGAGGTACATGTGACTGTTGCTTAGCTGTTGTTTCGGGACAAAGGATAGCGCTGTTTATTGTTTGTAGGCAGTCACTTCATCCTGGTGCCGGGTCTGGGTTGGCATATTTCAGGCTGTTGGAACTTTGTTGTTGCAATATCGCAGCCATTTCTCTCTCTGTCTCTCTGACTCTGTCTCTCTCTCGCTCTCGCTCTTGCTCTCGCGGAAAGTGCACTCGTAAGGCTATTATTTACTAATGTTAGTTATGTTCGAGACCCCCAATAAACTCAGATTATCAGAATCAGAATACTTTATTCATCCCTGAGGAGAAATTGGGTTCTACTGCAGACACTCAAGCTCTAGTAAGAAACAACTAAAAACTAACAAGATATAAGATAACAAGAAAATAGAGACAAATAGACACAAAAAAACAGAAACAAATAGAAATAAAAGATAAAATAAGAAATAGAAATAAGAACAAAATATATCAACAAGCATGGTGCACATAAGACCCTATCTATATTGCACTACCGCAGCACAAAACAAACGGCACAAACAAAACCTGACAGGGTAAAACAAGTCGAAGGGCCAGTCCAATGACCGTTAACTCCGAGTGTCTGACACGTGAGGGAGGAGTTGTAAAGTTTGATGGCCACAGGCAGGAATGACCTCCTGTGGCGCTCTGTGGTGCTTTTCAGCAGAATGAGTCTATTACTAAAAGTACTCCTGTGCCCAATCAGCACGTCATGGAGTGGATGGGAGACATTGTCCATGATGGCACATAATTTCAATAGCGTCCTCCTCTCAGAAACCGCCACCAGGGAATCCAGTTCCACCCCCAACAACGTCATCGGCCTTGCGGATCAGTTTATTGAGACTGTTTGCATCTGCTACCCTCAATCTGCTGCCTCAACAACAAACAGGAGAGCGCTGGCCACCACAGACTCATACCACATCCTGAGCATTGTCTGGCAGATTTTGAAGGACCTCAGCCTCCTCAAAAAGTAGAGCTGACTCTGTCCCTTTTTGTAGAGGGCATCAGTGTTCTTAGCCCAGTCCAGTTTATTGTCTATATACACCCCAAGGTTCTTATAGTATTCCACAGTGTCCACACTGACCTCCTGGATGGAGACAGGGATCACTGGTGTCATGTCCCTCCTCAGATCAACAACCAGCTGCAGATGGTTCCACTCACACCACGGGACAAAGTTTCCCACCACAACCCTGTGCTCACCCTCCTCGCCCTTACTGATGCATCCGACTATAGCAGAGTCATCAGAGAACTTCTGAAGATGGCAGGACTCCATGTGGTAGTTGAAGTCCATGGTGTAGAGGGTGAAAAGGAAGGGAGACAGGACTGTCCCCTGCGAAGCCCCAGTGTTGCTGACCACTCTGTCACACACAATGTTGCAAGCTCACATACTGTGGTCTACCAGTAAGGTAGTCAACAATCCAGGACCCAAGGGGGCATCTTCCTGCCTTGCTGGCAGCTTCTCACCCAGTGGAGCTGGCCGGATGGTATTGAAGGCACTAGAGAAGTCAAAGAACATGACCCTCACAATGTTTGCTGGCTTATCCAGGTGGACGTAGGCACGGTTAAGAAGGAAAATGATGCATCCTCAACTCCAGTCGGGCCTGGTAAGCCAACTAGAGGGGGGCTAAGTGTGGCTTGACCGTGGGTCGAAGCTGCTCCTTTGTTAAACCAAAGGACTTCATTACCCAAACTGCATCACGTTATACAGTTCCAGGCTCACACTGCTACGTTGGTGTTTACAGAGCCCCCTGACATTATGTAATTTTTACGTTGTACTTCATTTCTTTTTCATTTATAATCTTATTAATATTTTTGCTATGCTTTTGTTTTGAATATTTTGTTTATTTTTCAAAAATTTCCTCTTCCCTGCTTCATGCAACGTAACTTAGCTATGAGGTCGTCTTAACCAGTTTGGCCTCACTTCATGTCTCTGTCTTAGCCGACATCTTAACATGAGCGATATCCCTTACTGTCTTTTACTTACTGTCGAAACTCCATAATTAATACCCCAGGGTTCAACATAGAGCAAACTTGCACTTTTTTTTCTTCACCAAGCATGAGACCTACCTATCCTTCGGCCTTACTCGCTCATCATAGCTAGACCATGACAGCTATTATGGCAACATTAGTGCCACAGCTGTTGCCTGGCAAGATAATGAAAGTATGCCTGAAATGGTACGGTGTCCAACCTGTTATTAGATCAATTGTGAGGAGAGAATGGGTGGTTCCTCTTACCGCACATTCAACCACTAAAGCCATAATTATAACAATAGCTGTTGCCATTGTTCTCCCAATAACATTGTTCTCAAAAAAATGTGGATGGCAACACCTGCTTCAGCGCACTGCGCCTGAGATGTGCCATCAGACCCCACACTTGCCCGTACTATTCCAGTTTATTTCCCAGACACTATTTTGCCTTTTGTTTCTCCCTCCTTAACTTCAGGGACATCTGTTCCAATTGGTTTGGCGTTCTCTCTCTCTCTCTCTCTCTCTCTCTCTCTCTCTCTCTCTCTCTCTCTCTCTCTCTCTCTCTCTCTCTCTCTCTCTCTCTCTCTCTCTCTCTCTCTCTCTCTCTCTCTCTCTCTCTCTCTCTCTCTCTCTCTCTCTCTCTCTCTCTCTCTCTCTCTCTCTCTCTCTCTCTCTCTCTCTCTCTCTCTCTCGCTCTCTCTCGCTCTCTCAACTTTGTACACCCAGAGATGAGAATGCGAGAGAGAGAGAGGGTCAGGTGATCAGGGGGAAAAGAGACAATAGGAAAAAGGATGAGGTGTAGAAACAAAAGAGGATAACAGCGAAAGAGGGGGCAGGATAGAGAGATGGACCGAAAGAGAGAGATGGAGAGAATTAGGAGAAAAAAAGGGGGAGATAAAACAGGGGGTGAAGCAGAGGAGTGTGAAGTCTCATTTAGCTCCTGCAGCAGCAGTAGTTTTCATCCTCCAGTGGCTGTGTTGATGGAGGAATGGGGGCAGGCAGCCCCTCTCCCCCCCACGCCATGAAGGAAAACAGCACAGCAAAATCTGACGACTTCCATCACCGGTACAGCAAATTACTTCCTGTTACACAGAATAAAACAGATAAAAGAACTCAGTATGAGCTTTCAATGATCCAGTTCACCCACCCAGTGGAGTAGAGGCATGGGTGCCCACAGACTTAGATGATCTATTCTATACAAATGAGACCCGGCAACTGTGGGTAATTGTAAAGTAAAGCTGCGGTTGTTTAAGTTTTAAGAAGGGGTTTAACTCCAGAGGCACTCGATGCTTTAATCTCTTGCGATACAATACACATAATCACTAGGCTCGATCCATGTTGCTGATTAACTTCCCTATTCAAGTTTTATCTCGAACGTCTCATGTACGGCACAGATGTTCTAGAAGCACCTGTTAAAAATCCGATGCCTCGTAATTGAGTTTTTCAGACTCGAGTCTGAGCTCGAGTAAAAACTCCATCTCTGCTAAAGACGCTGCTATAGTGTTTCTCTAACACATAGGTCATAGTATTGACTTTCACCATCAGGGATTCTGCACAGTAAGGGAGGAAAAAAGTGGCAATCATTAAGGCAGCCCCAAACTGGCAGGGACCTTCACTTGCTTGTACCAACTTGTTAAAATGCCAAGGATTTATTGCCTTTGTCCGAATAAGCACATTACTGATTATTGATTTTCTGTCAAAACCATGATTTCGCTTGAAGAGCTGACCAAGAACATTTTCGCTGACTCTGATTAGGGGGAATTTGTTTTGCCACATTATTATAGGGTTTAAGGAGCTTTAAACAAATACTCTAACCTGGGAGATATCCAATGCAGCTACACTGCAAAGGATATGTGTATAATAAGGTCCTGTGATCAGATGTCGGGTCTAAATCATATTAAACCATTCATTCATTCATTCATCTTCAGCCACTTCTCTGGGGTCGGGTCGCGGTGGCAAGCAAGTTAAGTAGGGCACCCCAGACGTCCCTCTCCCCAGCAATGCCCTCCAGCTCCTCCTGGGGGATCCCAAGGCATTCCCAGGCCAGATTGGACATGTGGGTCACTCCAGAGCGTTCTGGGTCTACCCCGGGGTCTCCTCCCAGTTGGCCATACCCGGTAAACCTCCAAAGGAAGGCGCCCAGGAGGCATCCTAATCAAATGCCCAAACCATCTCAACTGGCTCCTTTTGATGCGAAGGAGCAGCGGCTCTATTCCAAGCTCCCTCTGGATGTTCGAGCTCCTCCGGTAGTCCCGCTATATTAAAACAACTAAAATAAAATACGTGACTTATTATTTCCACTGTTTCCAATTAAGTTGTGTTAAGAATGTTCTTGTACTCCAGTGTTCTTCCCGTTTATTTCTAGGAAAGTAATGAAACGAGTTAAAGCGGTTCTTTGTAATTCCCCTTGCTCAGTAACCCTCCACTAATCCCTTTGTTTGCTACTACAAACATCAGTGCCAAGGTCTTCCAAAGTACTGCAGTGCTCTCAGTTCTTTGTGTAAAAGGAGCCTTTACACAGAAGTACCTTTGTCCTCTCCATGATATTGGACAGTCTGGTCTTAAATTGTGAGGATGATCAAATCTCTCCCACAGATGGAAATGAGAGACCACATAAAATATACTTTGTGAGAGCAATGACAGAAGCCACAGTGATTATGTATGGATTAGAGCATATTTTGTGGTCTATGCTTGTTGGTACTTTAAATATATTCAACTAAAAATGTTATGCAAATGTCACTCGAGTCCTCCATTTTATATCAGTTGATTGATCAATCAACTGATTAGTGAATCGATCAACCAACCAATCTATTAGATAATTGATAAATCAATCAATTGATCTTTCGATCAACTGATTGATCAATCAATCAATAAATTTATCAGTCAGTTGATCAATTAATCAATCAATTAACCGATCTATCGATCAACCAGTTAAACTTTATTTAAAAGCTGTGTTATGTACATTAAAAATAAAAGTGCATCAGAACTTTTGTTGTTGTCACTCATACTGATTGAACCCACAAATTTAGAAATGGCAAATTTGAGAAATTATTACAAAGCAGAATTTCTGTTAGCGCATCAGTGGTTTAGAAAACTATAACTGACTTACAAACTCTTCAGACTAACATGGACAAAATAAATCAAACAGAAGCAGTCAGTTCTCACAAAGGATTGAAAGTGTGAAATAAAGTTATGAAACTTTGGAAACATGCTCACAAATGACCATAAAAGGAAGGGAAATATTGATCTTGAAGGAGAAAGTTCCCTCTGCAAATTGCCAATTGATCTCAAGTGTGACTGATGACCTTTCCAAATGCAAAACAGCATTTATCAAATATAGATTAGTCTCTGCAAAGCGCCTTATTGAATCATTGATTTCCCCATGACTGACTTGTCACAACATTTTAACTGCACACTCCAACATTAAGCCGCAAATCTCAATCGCCGTGGAATTGTAATGCGGGCCTTTTAACCCTTGTGAACTGTCGGGATCCCAAGAGACTTAACATTCTGCAGAATTGACTGGAAGCGTTTAGTTGTGTACAGCATTTCTTTCTGGATGCTTGTCCCTGTTGAAGTGAGAACATTTAACCTAGCAAGGCAAAACAGATGGCTGCAACAGATTTGCACAGAGCCCACAGCTGGGCATCACATGCCATTAGCTTTAAGTTGCCCCTTCTTGCCACAGCACGGATCATATTGTCTTACCCCATTTTGTACATGCAGATGACTTCCTTACCCACCAGACAGTGTTTGACATTACACTCCACCTCCTCTTTCTTCAAAGACAAAAGGAAAAGGAAGGAAAGCAATTATTCATAGGGAGTCGTTTGGAGTTGGCATATGCAAGTGTGTGCATGGGAGGGTGTGAGTGCATGTATCTTTTTGTGTGGTTGCTGCTCTTACTTGCCTGTGTTGACTGTGTGCCCATGCACGAGGATGCGTGCACGGCTGCGGGCATGGGCGCGGGCATATGTGTATGCACGTGTGCGCATTTTGCACACATGTGGCCGGTGATGAATGTGTGCAGCCTGTAGTTTAGACTTTACCAGCATGTCTTACACTCACAGTGCTTTGTCTTCACAGACACCACTGACACGACTCCTCTCCCGGAGAACCGCCAGTGGACGGCCTGTTCCCTGGCCCTGAGAAATGTTCCTCCCGATCACCCAAGCCTGCCCAGGCAGAAGAGGGTTATATTCAAAAGCTGGCGATGTGAGAGTACTCGGTAAAATAGGGGGGGAAAAATGCAATTCACCTATAACATGTTTGACATGACCGATCGCGGTGTGTGTCCATTCTGCTTGACTAAAACTGAAGCAACTGGGGTGTTGGGGGGGGTGGGGGGGTGGAGTGTGTAGATTTTATTTATTCATGCACTTCCCCAAAGTCTGGCATGTCGTTCTTCAGTGTTCTCAGTGTGTATACAGGCTGGGACTGACCAGTGCATGCACTGAAAATATTACAGTGAAATATTACACATGGATACAAACCTTTGCAAGTTTTACCACACATTGTCACCTATGCATACTTTCCATTAAACACATCGTCGACTTTACTTTTCGATTGTAAATTACAGAGGTGTTCTCCCAATGTCTACAGCATCTTTTATGACTCGAGGACTAAGCTAGCCTAATTAAAATCCATCCATCCATTATCCAAGCCACTTATCCCAATCGGGGTCGCGGGATGCTGGCGCCTATCCCAGCGGTCAATGGGCAGCAGGCGGGGAGACAGTCTGGACGGGCCGCCAGTCCATCACAGGGCCGACACATTCACACCAGGGACATTTTAGTATGGCTGATTCACCTGACCTACATGTCTTTGGACTGTGGGAGAAAACCCACAGTCCCACGCAAAGGCCCTACCAATGTCAAGGGACAGCTGAATTTTCCCTACCAATATTTTTAGTGATCTCAGGTGGCTTTTGTCATTTTAACTCCATGACTGCTCCCATCCATCAGTATTAGGACTATGCAGAGTTGCAGGTTCGCGGCTTTCCCGTTGATTTGGGCGAGAGACAGACAGAGGAGAGAGAGAGAGAGAGAGAGGTACTGGAGTGGAGGGGACTTGGAGATTAGTTGTTTTTAGCTTGGAAGGCAGGGGTGAACAGCAGGACCTGCTCTCACAGCCTGACACTAAACAAAACAACAAACACACACCGAGGGAAATTCTTCATCTCTGTTTTTCTCCTTCTGTATTATGTTTAGTTACTCAGAAGTGTCTCTATATCAAAAGAGTCAATATTCATATTGTGCATGATATTTGTGAATTAGTTTGAAAGCTCCGGTCTGGAGTGTTTGCCAGCGTGTATTCATTGCTTGAACATGTCATGATTTTAATATTATCCACTAACATTGAACCGTTGGTAACGTTACGGTGAAATGCTCTCAGAGGAAAGGAAAGTTGACAGCCGTTCCTTTTTTCTGTCCAAGAGTCAGAGTGCACTAGTGCACATTTCATAGACAAAGGCATGTCAAGGCGCTTTACATAAAGGCGTGAAAAGACCTTAAATGAGAGATACAAAGCAAGATACAGAGATGAAATAACGAGAAGAGTATTAAAAGAGTAAGATAAAGAATGAAAAAAAGGAAGCTAAGGGATAATCAGAGCTGGTTAAACAATATAATAAAAGGCTAATCAGTCGGAGCCAGAACCTCCCATTTAAAGTGCAACCAACCAGTGAAAACTAACTGGAACAGCGTTTGCAGAATAACAATAAGTGCACCTTCATTTTTATTTATTTATTTTGCAGATTTTGGGTCTTTATAGCATTTAAAATCAGAGGGGAAAAATCCCTTTAAAAAGTCCTTTTTTGGGGGCTAATTATATAAATGAATATACATTGAATACAGCAAATGTTTTACAGAATCAAACTCCTTGTGGGCACATTGTTAGTCCAACAAACATTTCAAAAATATCCCTACTGATGTGGAAACCAAACCTACGCCCTTGATGAAACATCAAATATATGTATGTCAGCAGGGAACTCAACCAGCTTTTCTCTGCTCTTTACCCTCGGCAGAGTAGATAAGCACCTGGAGAAACCCAATTCGCTTGTGAGACTTGTATTTGCTGACTTCTCTTCGGTTTTTAACAACCCAGCCACTGAGGATGCACAAGCCAGTGCATCCTTAGTGCCGGTCCCGAGCCCGGACAAATGGGGAGGGTTGCGTCAGGAAGGGCATCCGGCGTAAAATCTTTGCCAGATCAAATATGCGGATCATAAATAAGACTTACATACCGGATCGGTCGAGGCCCGGGTTACCAACGACCGCCACCGGTACTGTTAACCAGCAGGGTGTCGGTGGAAACTATGCTACTGTTGGGTGAAGGAGAAGGAGAGGGGGAAAGCATGTCCAGAGGCAGCTAGAGAGGAGGAAGGGTAGGCATGTGGAGGTGAGAGTTGGAACTTTGAATGTTGGCACTATGACTGGTAAAGGGAGAGAGCTGGCTGACATGATGGAAAGAAGAAAGGTAGACATACTGTGTGTGCAAGAGACCAGGTGGAAGGGGAGTAAGGCCAGGAGTATTGGAGGTGGGTTCAAACTCTTCTACCATGGTGTGAATGGGAGGAGTAATGGGGTAGGGGTAATTCTGAAGGAAGAGTATGTCAAGAGCGTGCTGGAGGTGAAGAGAGTGTCAGACAGAGTGATGAGTATGAAGCTGGAAATTGAAGGTTTATTGCTGAATGTTATAAGCGCATATGCCCCGCAAGTTGGGTGTGAGATGGATGAAAAAGGAGAATTCTGGAGTGAGTTGGACGACATGGTGGAGAGGGTACTCAAGGAGGAGAGTGGTGATTGGAGCGGACTTCAATGGACATGTTGGTGAAGGGAACAGAGGTGATGAGGAGGTGATGGGAAGGTATGGAGTCAAGAAGAGAAATGTGGAAGGACAGATGGTGGTCGATTTTGCGAAAAGGATGGAAATGGCTGTGGTGAATACATATTTCAAGAAGAGGGAGGAACACAGGGTGACGTACAAGAGTGGAGGAAAGTGCACACAGGTGGACTATATCTTATGTAGAAGGCGCCATCTAAAAGGGATTGGAGACTGTAAGGTGGTGACAGGGGAGAACGTAGCTAGGCAGCATCGGATGGTGGTCTGTAGGATGACTTTGGGGACCAAGAAGAGGAAGCGAGTGAAGACACAGCCGAAGATCAAATGGTGGAAGTTGAAGAAGGAAGACTGTTGTGTGGAGTTCAGGCAGGAGTTAAGACAGGCACTGGGTGGTAGTGAAGAGTTGCCAGATGGCTGGACAACCACTGCAGAAATAGTGAAGGAGACAGCTAGGAAGGTACTTGGTGTGTCATCAGGACAGAGGAAGGAAGACAAGGAGACTTGGTGGTGGAATGAGGAAGTACAGCAAATTATACAGAGGAAAAGGTTGGCAAAGAAGAAGTGGGATAGTAAGAGAGATGAAGAAAGTAGACAGGAGTACAAGGAGATGCAGCGTAAAGCAAAGAGAGAGGTGGCAAAGGCAAAGGAAAAGGCGTATGGTGAGTTGTATGACAGGTTAGACACTAAGGAAGGAGAAAAGGACTTGTACCGATTGGCTAGACAGAGGGACCAAGCTGCAAAGGATGTGCAGCAAGTTAGGGCAATCAAGGATAGAGATGGAAATGTGCTGACAAGCGAGGAGAGTGTGCTAAGAAGGTGGAAGGAATACTTTGAGGGGCTGATGAATGAAGAAAATGAGAGAGAGAGAAGGTTGGATGATGTAGGGATAGTGAATCAGGAATTTCAGTGGATTAACAAGGAGGAAGTGAGGGCAGCTATGAAGAGGATGAAGAGTGGAAAGGCAGTTGGTCCTGATGACATACCTGTAGAGGCATGGAGATGTTTAGGAGAGATGGCAATGGAGTTTTTAACTAGATTGTTTAACACAATCCTGGAAAGTGAGAGGATGCCTGAGGAGTGGAGAAGAAGCATACTGGTACCGATTTTCAAGAACAAGGGCGATGTGCAGAACTGTAACAACTACAGAGGTATAAAGTTGATCAGCCACAGCATGAAGATTTGGGAAAGAGTAATAGAAGCTAGGTTAAGAGGAGAGGTGATGATCAGCGAGCAGCAGTATGGTTTCATGCCACGAAAGAGCACCACAAATGCGATGTTTGCTTTGAGAATGTTGATTGAGAAGTATAGAGAAGGCCAGAAAGAGTTGCATTGTATCTTTGTAGATTTAGAGAAAGCTTATGACAGAGTGCCGAGAGAGGAGGTGTGGTATTGTATGAGGAAGTCAGGAGTTGCAGAGAAGTATGTAGGAGTGGTGCAGGATATGTATGAGGGAAGTGTGACAATGGTGAGGTGTGCGGTTGGAATGACAGATGGGTTCAAGGTGGAGGTCGGATTACATCAAGGATTGGCTCTGAGCCCTTTCTTGTTTGCAATGGTGATGGACAGGTTGGCGGACAAGATCAGGCAGGAGTCTCCATGGACGATGATGTTTGCGGTTGACATTGTGATCTGTAGCGAGAGTAGGGTGCAGGTTGAGGAGAGCCTGGAGAGGTGGAGGTATGCACTGGAGAGAAGAGGAATGAAAGTCAGTAGGAGCAAGACGGAATACCTATGCGTGAATGAGAGAGAGGACAGTGGAATGGTCAGGATGCAAGGAGTGGAGGTGACAAAGGCATTTGAGTTTAAATACTTGGGGTCAACTGTCCAAAGTAACGGGGAGTGCAGAAGAGAGGTGAAAAAGAGAGTGCAGGCAGGGTGGAGTGGGTGGAGAAGTGTGTCAGGAGTGTTTATGCGACAGAAGGGTACCAGCAAGAGTTAAAGGGAAAGTTTACAAGATGGTTGTGAGACCAGCTATGTTATATGGTTTGGAGACAGTGGCACTGATGAAAAGACAGGAGGCGGAGCTGGAGGTGGCAGAGTTGAAGATGCTAAGATTTTCACTGGGAGTAACGAAGAAGGACAGGATTAGGAATGATTATATTAGAGGGATTGCTCAGGTTGGACGGTTTGGAGAGAAAGCAAGAGAGGCAAGATTGAGATGGCTTGGACATGTGTGGAGGAGAGATGCTGAGTATATTGGGAGAAGGATGCTGAATATAGAGCTGCCAGGGAAGAGGAGAAGAGGAAGGCCAAAGAGGAGGTTTATGGATGTGGTGAGGGAAGACATGCAGGTGGCTGGTGTGACAGAGGAAGACGCAGAAGACAGGAAGAAATGGAAACGGATGATCTGCTGTGGCGACCCCTAACGGGAGCAGCCAAAAGTAGTAGTAGTAGTAGTAGTAGTCTTCGGTTTTTAACAAGATGCAACCTCACATTTTGATCGAGTGGTTTGCTTCTTATTTCAATTTACCTGATCAGCTTTTAATGTTGCTTTTAAACTTTTTAACAAACAGAGTCCAGCAGGTTTTAGTGAATGGAGTTATGTTCAATGTCCTGGTCTCAAACATGGGCTCACCCTAGGGTTGCGTTCTTTCCCCCCTGCTTTTTATTTTGTATACAGACAGCTGCAGGCCTTCTAAAGAGGGCAGCTACCGGGTGAAATTCTCTGACGACACCGCACTTTTGTCTCTTCTTCAGGGCTCGGAGTCAGATCACGGTTGTGCCCTACCTGCCTTTGTTTATTGGTGCGATGATAACTTCATTGACCTTAATATGTCAAATATTAAGGAACTTCTCACTGATTTTAGGAGAAACAGCGATAAACCCAAAGCTAGCACTATACATGGCGAGGATGTTCAAATTTTTGACACTTATAAGTACTTGGGAGCCGTGTTCGACTCCCAACTCAAGGTCGATGTGAACACAGATTCGATTGTCAAGCGTGGACAACAAAGAATTCACTTACTGCGGTAGCGTCACTCCTTTAATGTCTCTAACACCATCTTGTGTATTTTCTACCAGTCATTTATTGAAAGTCTTGTAACTTTTTCCTTTATCTGTTGGTTTAATGGGTTGTCTGCGAAGGACAGGAATAGCCTAAACAGCATCGCTAAGGTCTGCTCCAAGATAATCGGAGTCCAGCAGAGAGACTTGTGCTCCCCCTGGGAGAAATGTGTGGCCCAGAAAGCAAAAGGAATTATTAGCCAATCTGACCACGTCCGTCCAGTGAATTTATTGTAATGCCCTCAGGCCGGCGCTATAAAGCACCCCCTAGGGAAAATGAAATCGCTATTCTAAGTCCTTCATTCCTTCTGCTATCAGGCTGTTAAATGCCGAGAGTAATCTTAAACGAATGCTTTGTTTTGTTTTGTTTTAAACCACAATAGTTGGTTTATACCTTTCTCTGTTTTTCACATGGCATGCGGGCCTATGCATTCACTGAATGTTGTATTGGAACATGCAATGCATCTTAGGCTGCTTCATTTATTTATTTAACTGTTCTATTCTTTTAATGTATGTGAATTTCTGTCCTTCGCCTGGTCCTCGTGTGAGCCTGCATGCATGGCCACATAAGGGTGACAGTGTGCATCTCTTGCCCATGTATTGATCTGTCCATTGTCTCTGACATACTGCTGATTGCGGCTTCTCTGTGAGTTTGTGTATGGTCTGGGTAGATTGTGAAATTGAATTGCCCATCTGGGACAAAGAAAGTGGTCTGAATCTAACCCTTAGCGAGCAATTTGGGGCTGGCTGGTGAGGATCTAGCAATTGGAGTAGCTCTACTACTTCGACTACCACATTCGGCTGCTCCCATTAGGGGTCGCTACAGCATATCATCTGTTTCCATCTCATCCTGTCCTCTGCATCTTCCTCTGTCATGCCAGCCACCTGCATGTCCTCTCTCACCACATCCATAAACCTCCTCTTTGGCCATCTTCTTTTCCTCTTGCCTGGCAGCTCCATCTTCAGCATCCTTCTCCCAATATACCCAGCATCTCTGCTCCACACATGTCCAAACCATCTCCATCTTGCCTCTCTTGCTTTGTCTCCAAACCGTCCAACTTGAGCTGTCCCTCTAATATACTCATTCCTAACCCTGTCCTACTTTGTCACTCCCAACGAAAATCTTAGCATCTTCAACTCTGCCACCTCCAGCTCCGCCTCCTGTCTTTTCATCAGTGCCACTGTCTCTAAACCATACAACATAGCTGGTCTCACTATCATCTTGTAAACCTTCCCTTTAACTCTTGCTGGTACCCTTCTGTCGCAAATCACTCCTGACACTATTCTCCACCCATTCCACTCTGCCTGCACTCTCTTCTTCACCCCCTCTTCTGCACTTCCTGCTACTTTGAACAGTTTACCCCAAGGATTTAAACTCACACACCTTAGTCACCTCTACTCCTTGCATCCTCATTATTCTGCTGTCCTCCCTCTCGTTCACTCACATGTATTTCTCTTGTATTCCAACTGACTTTCATTCCTCTTCTCTCCAGTGCATACCTCCACCTCTCCAGACTCTCCTCAACCCGCTCCCTACTCTCACTACAGATAACAGTCATCTGTGAACATCATAGTCCACGGAGACTCCTGCCTGATCTCATCCGTCAATCTTTCTGTCACCATTACAAACAAGAATGGGCTCAGAGCCAATCCTTGATGTAACCCCACCTCCACCTTGAACCCATCTGTCATTCCTACCGTACACCTCACCACTGTCACACTTCCCTCATACATATCTTGCAACACTCCTACATACTTCTCTGCCACTCCCGACTTCCTCATACAATAAATACCACACCTCCTCTTTCAGCACCCTGTCATATGCTTTCTCTAAAGCCACAAAGACTCAATGTAACTCCTTCTGGCCTTCTCTATACTTCTCAATCAACATTCTCAAAGCAAACATTGCATCTTTAATGCACTTTCCTGTCATGAAACCATGCTGCTGCTTGCTAATCATCATCTCTCCTCTTAACCTAGCTTCTATTACTCTTTCCCATATCTTCATGCTGTGGCTGATCAACTTTATACCTCTGTAGTTGCTACAGTTCTGTACATCGCCCTTATTCTTGAAAACTGGTGCCAGTATGCTTCTTCTCCACTCCTCAGGCATCTTCTCACTTTCTAAACTTATGTTAAATAATATAGTTAAAACCTTCACTGCCATCGCTCCTAAACATCTCCATGCCTCCACAGGTACGTCATCTGGACCAACCGCCTTTCCACTCTTCATCCTCTTCATAGCTGCCCTCACTTCCTCCTTGCTAATCCACCGCACTTCCTGATTCACTATCCCCCACATCGTCCAACATTCTCTTTCTCTCAATTTCTTCATTTATCAGCCCCTTAAAATACTCCTTCCACCTTCTCAACACACACTCTTCCCCTCTCAGCATATTTCTATCTCTATCCTTCATCACTCTAATTGGCTGCACATCCATCCCATCTTGGTCCCTCTGTCTAGCCAATCAGTATAAGTCCTTTTCTCCATCCTTATTGTTCAACCTCATATAACTCACCATACGCCCTTTTTTTTGCCTTTACCACCTCTCTTCGCTTTATTTCACATCTCCTTGTATTCCTGTCTACTTTCTTCATCTCTCTGCCTAGCCCACTTATTCTTTGCCAAGCTCTTCCCCTGTATACTTTGCTGTACTTCCTCAATCCACCACCAAGTCTCCTTGTCTTCCTTCCACTGTCAAGATGACACACCAAATATCCGCCTAGCTGTCTCCCTCATTTTCAGCAGTGCTTGCCCAGCCTTCCAGCAACTCTTCACTACCACCAAGTGCCAGTCTTAACTCCTCTCTGAACTCCAAACAAGTCTTCCTTCTTCAGCTTCCACCATTTGATCCTTGGCTCTGCCTTCACTCTCTTCCTCTTCTTGCTCTCCAAAGTCATCCTACAGACCACCATCTGATGCTGCCTAGCTAAGTTCTCCCCTGACACCACCTTGCAGCCTCCAATCTCTTTCAGACCGTGCTTCCTGCATAAGATATAATCTACCTGTGTGCACCTTCCTCCTCTCTTACATCACCCTGTTTTCTTCCCTCTTCTTGAAATATCAATTCACCACTGCCATTTCCATCCTTTTTGCAAAACCATCTGTCTTTCCACATTCCTCTCCTTGACACCATACCTACCCATCACCTTCTCATCACCTCTGTGGTCTTCACCAACTTGCTCACTGAAGTCCGCCCCAATCACCACTCTCTCCTCCTTGGGTACACTCTCCACCACTTCATCCAAGTCACTCCAGAATTCTTCTTTCTCTTCCATCTCACACCCAACTTGTGGGACATATGCGCTGAAAATATTCATCCTCACACCTTCAATTTCCAGCTTCATACTCATCACTCTGTGCAACACTGTCTTCACGTCCAACACACTCTTGACATACACTTCCTTCAAAATTATCCCTACCCCATTTCTCCTCCCATCTGCACCATGGTAAAAGAGTTTGAACCCACCTCCAATGCTCCTGGCCTTACTCCTCTTCCACCTGGTCTCTTGCACACAGTATATCTACCTTCCTTCTCTCTATCATATCAGCCAGCTCTCTTTCTTGGAAGTACTCCCAATGGGAGTAACTCTGGCACTGTAGAAATATATTTCATTATGTTGCAGGACTCGGAGGCAGGTAATAGGAGCACAAACTGGCACTAGTACGGGAGGGAGAGGAATCCATCTGAAGCAACATCTCATGGATGAATGACCAGGAAAAGATATGGTCCCACTGATGAAGACGGAAACTCACCCTGGCAAATCCAATCTGGTTGTCTGACATATATAGGGGAGAGGAAGGAGAAGAAGTGAGTGGAAGTAGGAGACAGAGGTCCAGAGAAGGAGAGCATTACAAGGGGAATGATAGAGGAGAATGTGCCCTCTAAAAAGGGTTCATATGGGGATCCTCTAAAATCAAAACAGAGCCAATATGAAATCAAAGACTCCACACTTATGGAAAAACATCTTACAGCCAGGCTGAAATTGAATATTAATATTTTCTAGCATCACATTACTTTAATCTCCATGCATTTTTTTACTGTGTTTATATTTTTATACTCTTTCTACTAAGAACAAAGGTAGAATTCAGTTTATTCAGTCTATTCGTCTTGTTCTAAGAGTTCCCCCCTGTTCATTTTTGCTCAGCCTATTTTTTTTATACTCATGGTCATCAGACACACTCATACAGCTGTCAGATCAAATTACCAAAATATTGAACCCTGCCCACCGTTACCGCCAGCCTTTGCTTTTACTTGTCTCTCAAAGGTCAGTCCATGAATATTAATGAGGTCTAGAACACTCCCTCGAAGTTTCTGAGACAACCTCCAATGGTTGTGGATAAAAGTATGAAAAAACACAATATTAATAATTTACAAGTTGAAAGTTGTTGCTTAATGTTTTATTACATCGTGTTCCATTTTTTAGGCATGAAGTTAATCTAAATTTAAGGTTTCTGGAGACCCCCTATGACTTAGATTTTAAGTCATAGACCCCCGTTATCCGGGGTCGGGTAACGGTGGCAATAAGCTAAATAGGACACTCCAGACATCCCTCTCCCCAGCAACACCCTCCAGCTCCTCCTGGGGGATCCCAAGGCATTCCCAGGCCAGATTGGACATGCAGTTCCTTCAGCAAGTTCTGGATCTATCCCGGGGTCCCTCCCAGTTGGATGTGCCCAGAAAACCTCCAAAGGAAGGCGCCCAGGAGGCATCCTAATCAGATGCCCGAACCATCTCAACTGGCTCCTTTTGACCCGAAGGTGCAGCAGCTCTACTCTGAGCTCCCTCCAGATGTCGGAGCTCCTCACCCTATCTCTAAGGCTGAGCCCAGACACCCTATAGAGGAAACTCATTTCAGCCGCTTGTATCCGCGATCTCACCCTTTTGGTCACTACCCAAAGCTCATGACCATAGGTGAGGGTTGGAATGAAGATTGACTGATAAATTGAGAGCTTTGCCTTCCGGCTCAGCTACGTCTTCACCACAATGGTCCGGTACAACGTCTTCATTACTGCTGATGCTGCATCAATCCGCCTGTCAATCTCCCGCTCCATCCTACTCTCACTCATGAACAAGATCCACACATACTTGAACTCCTTCACTTGAGGCAACAACTCATCCCCAACCTGGAGGGAGCAATCCACCGTTTTCCAGTAGAGAACCATGGCCTCAGACTTGGAGGTGCTGACTCTCATCCTGGCCATTTCACACTCAGCAGCAAACCGCCAAACTGCAAAAATTAAGTTTTAGATAGAAATATAGAAATTCAGCCAATGAGCGCATTGAACCTATCGGATAGTGACTGCTGTACACTTGAGTAAAATGTCTCATATTCAGACCGATGGTTTTTTGCATCCATTGATTTCTCATTAATAATATGTAAGCTTTGACATGAATCAGTTACAAGTTGTGATAACAGAACCGGCTCCTCTAAAATGTTTAAAAAATCCTTTAAGTTCTCATTTAACGTTTCCCAAATATTGCATGATATTATGCTCCCCTGTCAAGATCAGATGGACTCTGTTGCCCATGTTTTGCCCTACAACTTCGTATCAGGCTGTGTAAGAATTGCATCATTTCCTATCAATGCAAACTGTGCAGCTCATCTGTATTGGGGGAACTTGTGGTTTAGTATGTGGAGAGGCTGGAAGGAACACCTCCTTAAGCAATGGAGAGTGCAATATTACTGGCTCCGAGGGACAACATAAAAGGTTCTAAGTTTGACCAAATATTTGAGTTTAACTTGGAAGTTTTAAGCTTTTGGCTCTGATGACTCTCACACCTATTACATCACATTACCTGTTGGGTTCTATTCATTGTAGTAGTCACACTTCATTTTATTTCTATTAAGGGGTGTGGATTGCATGCATTGCTTTGTTGGCCTTCAGTTGTACCTAAATCCACATTTTATTCCAGATAGATTTCATATCTTTCATTTAAAAGGACAGACACTGCATCCTCCTAACCCGTCCTGAATTGTTCTTAAACCATCTGCAAAACAAAGCCCATTGCCTACACTCGAAAGTAATACACTTCCACAAATAACTAAGAATTACATTACCACCGCCTTGCAATGAAGTTGAGCTTTTCTGTAGTCAGATGCTGTCAAAACATGGCTTGGGTTGGAGCACACCGTGACAGCCTTAGGGAAGGAAATGAAGGTGAGGGGAAGTGGAGGGGGCCGCTGCCATCGATTGGTCCACTGGTGTTTGGTATCAGGGCTGCTGCAGGAACATGAAAGCTCAGAGATAACACAGATCTAGGATCCCATTAGAGAGAACACACACACACACACACACACACACACACACACACACACACACACACACACACACACACACACGCACATGTCACCCTATACGTGTGGGGACCCCTCATTGACTACATTTAATTCCCTAGCCCTTAACCCTAACCTTAACCATCATAACTACATGCCTAACCTTAACTCTTACCCTAACCTTAACCTAATCCTAATTCTAACTTTAATCCTTAACCCAAGTCCTAACCCTAAAATAGACCCTTTTCCTCATGGGACCCATAACATGTCACCACAAGGTAGGCGGTTTCAAGTTTTTCTATCCTAATGGGGACCAAATGTCCCCATTAGGATAGAAAAACATCACGCACACACACTCATGGTCACTCATACACACAGTCTGCTGCCTCCACAATGCTTTCTCGGATCTGCTGTTTCAGACCATCAGGACAGCCAGACAGTGTCAGGTCTCTTAACCCCCCCCCCCTCTCTATTTATTTTACTCTTACCATCCATTCCACTGTGATCCATTGTTAATAACACACTCTGCCTCTGGGTGCCCAATGGCTCTTGCATGGCCCCTGATCAGATTGGTGACCATACTAACACAAGGAAGGTGGTGAGAGGGCATTTCATCTCCCCGTTATCACAAAAGCTTTATTTCAATTGGCTTTTTTTTTAGTGTTTGACTCGAGAGATGTTGTATTTCTGGCACTACAGTAGTGCAGTTATCTTTGAAAGTGCTGAATGTTGATAAATGACACTACTATATCCTTCAGTGAGCAACTTGCTCTTGGAGTTGTTCAAACACACCCAAGACCCCCCCCCACACACACACACACACACACAAGCCACTTGCATACACACAGTCACACATAGTTGTGTAACAGTAGTTACCAAATGCAACTACTGTCTCATATTATTGAACACTTAGGAGATCAATCAATCAATCAAGATCAATCAATCAGTTTTATTTGTATAGCCCAGTATCACAAATTACAAATTTGCCTCAGTGGGCTTAACAGCAACACAACATCCTGTCCTTAGACCCTCTCATTGGATAAGGAACAACTCCCAAAAAAAAAAACCCTTTAACAGGGAGAAAAAATAGGAAGAAACCTCAGGGAGAGCAACAGAGGAGGGATCTCTCTCCCAAGATGGACAGCATGCAATAGTTGTTGTGTTTACACAATTTATACAATACAACATTGAAAGAGGATAACAGAATTATAATGGAGTTATAAAATTCATCAGTAGTTTATCTTCACTATTTCTCTTAAAGGCTTTGGCAATTTTAGAAGGAGGAAATAAATATTTTTTTAATTCCCCTGACACAAACAGTTATTCTTGGGATTCAAACTGCCAGATTTCTAGTTACAGGTTGTTGTCCCCCCCCCCCCATATGTCTCTTCCATCAACTTAATATAAACAGCTCTATTTTATTTTTAAATGTCATTTTATGATAACGCTTGCCGTCTATTGACTATTTCATTTCACAACACTCCTGCTAGCCTCATTAAAATAAAATGCAATTATAGTCTCAGAAATCAGACCGCGTGTTGTGTGTAGACTACTCAAAAGCTGGACTAGGTTCGCTCAGGAGACAAAGTCGAGTTCGAGCACTTAATGTTCCACTTGACTGGGTATAAACAGACCCGGAGCCTAATGCCATGCAAATGAGGCCAATTAACTGCCATAGCATATCATTGCACAGGCTCTGCCTCTCAACCAATCAAACAAGTAGAGTGTTTAATGGATTTTGGCTGCGCTGTGAGAGTTGTGTATACAAGTACGAGGGAGAGATGATGGAAAAGCCGAGTGCGTGATTTCAGAGAAACACCAGCAACCCCTCCCACTACTACAACCACCACCACCACCAACATGTGTGACACACCGCTCCCCCCTCGACTTTCTACCCTTCGTATCAGCGTTATCCTCCTCTGGCACGCCACCGCCACGTTCATGGGTAATGTAGTCTACTGGCATAGCTCCAGCATTGTTGTATAGCCATGGCTCAGTTACTATGCTCCCACCATCCCACTTTCTTTACTACCATCATCCACCTTGACAGCAGGAGCTGAGCATCCTACTCTCTCTCTCTCTCTCTCTCTCTCTCTCTCTCTCTCTCTCTCTCTCTCTCTCTCTCTCTCTCTCTCTCTCTCTCTCTCTCTCTCTCTCTCTTTCTCTCTCTCCCTCCTCTCCCGCTCTCTCTCTTTCTCCCTCCCTCACTCACTCTCTCTCTCTCTTTCTCCCTCCCTCCCTCCCTCCCTCCCTCACTCTCTCTCTCTCTCTCTCTCTCTCTCTCTCTCTCTCTCTCTCTCTCTCTCTCTCTCTCTCTCTCTCTCTCTCTCTCTCTCTCTCTCTCTCTCTGTTTCTCTCTGTCTCTCACTCACTCTCTCTGTCTCTCTCCCTTGCTCTTTCTCTCTCTTTTTCTCCCTCACTCTCTCCCTCACTCACCCTCTCTCTCTCTCTCCCTCATCCTCTCTCTCTCTCTCCCTCCCTCTCTCTCTCCCTCACTCACACACTCTCTCTCTCTCTCTCTGTTTCTCTCTCTTTCTCCCTCACTCACTCTCTCTCTCTCTGTCTGTCTCTCTGTTTCTCTCTCTGTTTCTCTCACTCACTCTCTCTCTCCCTTGCTCTCGCTCTCTCTCTTTCTCCCTCACTCACCCTCTCTCTCTCTCTCCCTCATCCTCTCTCTCTCTCTCTCCCTCCCTCTCTCTCGTTCTCCCTCACTCACTCTCTCTCTCTCTGTTTCTCTCTCTGTTTCTCTCTCTCTCTCTCTCACTCTCTCTCTCTCTCTCTCTCTCTCTCTCTCTCTCTTTCTCCCTCACTCTCTCCCTCACTCACTCTCTCTCTCCCTTGCTCTCTCTGTTTCTCTCTCTCTCCCTCATCCTCTCTCTGTCTCTCTCTGTCTCTCTCTCTGGGAGAGAAGAGGTGTGAGACAGAGAACTGTGTGGAGGGGAGGACCGGGGGAAACTTAGGTGGGGGGATTAGGAGGGCCACAGAGAGGAAGGGATGCAGGGAGGGTTCAGAAAAGAAATGTTATGAGATTGAAAAAGATAAGGTGTGAAATGATAGTAACAGTAGTGATAACAATATAATGATAATACATTTTATTTATAGTGTGCTTTTGTAAAACCCAGAGTTCTGTAGATTACAACAGAAAAGACAGAGAGGAAATTAGGCACACAGGAAAAAAGGGCAACAGAGGAAGGGACAGAGGATCCAGCAAAGTAGGTAGAAAGGGAAAAAAAGGACAAAGGGAGGAGTATATTACAAGGGCAGTATATCCAGGGGGCCTTTGAAGTGGGTTATGAGTCGGGCTTGTGTGTGTGTGTGTGTGTGTGTGTGTATGTGTGTCTTGTCTCTGCATTTTGATGTTTGGCTGGCTTTGTGTGTCTAAATGTGTGGATGAATTTTATGAACGCTCAAACACATTTTGTGTGTGTTTTTGTGCATGTGCCAATTCCTGTGTGTCCATCACTATGTGTGTTTGTGTGCATGTGCTCGTGTGTGTCCATCACCAGGCTCTTCGCTCCTTTCACTGTGATAAATGACTCTTGAAAATCTCACTCGTGACTTAAATGTGGCCCTCTCTAGTCTCCTCGATGCAGTTGCACCTCTCACTACCAGAGCTAGGCAACTAAAGAGGCCTACACCCTGGTTTAACAACAAGACACGTGCTCTTAAGTGGGCCTGCAGGAGACTGGAACGTAAATGGCGAAAATCAAAATTTGAAGTTGTTTACCTATCGTGGCACGAGTGTTCATTGAAATACAAATGTGCTTTATCTGCTGCAAAAATGGCGTATCTCTCACTTCATCAATATTAATAAACATAACCCCAGATTTCTCTTTGACACTGTATCTAAACTTACTGAAAAGCACCTGCCTATTAGCTGCTCACCATTCACGGCCCATGAATTTCTAGATTTTTTTTCTGTAATAAGGTTGATGAGATCTTAAACAAAATTAGTTCTTCAACTCCAGCTACTCCTGCAGATCCTGTCTTACCAAATTAATATCTGTAAAATGAGTCACTGGTAGTCCCTGTTATTACAGCTTTTGAGCTATCTCTCTTGATACTTTGACTAAGTATCAACTGCTTGCCTACTTGACCCCTTACCAGCAAAACTTTTTAAAGACCTCTGGCCTTTTCTGGGACCTAAAATGCTGGATATTGTTAATTTATCTCTTACTACTGGCACTGTTCCCAGCAGTTTTGAGACAGCTGTGGTTTAACCTCTACTTAAAAAAACCGCACCTCGATCCAGGGTCTCTTAATAACTATCGACCAGCCTCTTATCTTCCATTCTTTTCTGAAGTACTAGAGAGAGTTGTGTATCAACAACTTTCGGCCCATATAGAAGAGAACCATCTATATGAACCTTTTCATTCAGCTTTCAGGCCCTGTCACTCCACTGAAACAGCTCTGACCAGAGCGGTGAACGATCTTTTACTAGCTATGGACTGATTCCACTTCTGTGCTTCTACTACTGGACCTCAGTGCAGCCTTTGACACCATTGATCACTGTATACTATTAGGCAGAATAAATGGTAATTTTGGTGCCTCTGGCTTAGCTCTCTCTTGGCTTAAGTTCTACTTATCTGGAAGGACACATTGTGTCTGCTATAGTAATATTACATCAAAATTCTCTGATGTGTATTTTGGTATTATGGTGTACCTCGGGGCTCAGTTCTTGGCCCTCTACATTTTTCTCTTTATATTTCACCTCTTGGCCAAATTATATGCAGTAATGGAATAAAGTTCCATTGCTATGCTGATGATACTCAGCTGTATGTGCCTATAAGGGCTGATGATCATACTCAAATGACTAACTTAGAGGCCTTCTTTGCTACTGTGAAAACTTGGATGTCACTTAACTTTCTGCTTTTAAATTTGGATAAAACCAAGATGCTGGTCATTGGCCCTGCTAGACACAGACACCAGTTTGATCAAGTAATGATAACAATCAACAACTCTGTGGTTTCACAAAGTGTGGCAGCCAAAAATGTCTGTGTTATGTTTGATCCCAGCCTTTCTGTTGATAAGCAGATTAAAGAAATCACCAAGACGGCCTTTTTTCACTTACGTAACCTAGCTAAAATTCGGTCTTTTCTCTCCATGGCTGATGAAGAGACTCTAATACATGCATTTGTTTCATCCAGACTTGATTACTGTAATGTTCTGTTTTCAGGTCTGCCACATTCTAGTACTAAAAGTCTTCAGATGGTTCAGAATGCTTCTGCTAGCAACCTCACTAAGTCTAGGAAATCTGACCATATTACACCAATTCCTGCCGCCCTTCATTGGCTTCCTATCCATGTTAGATCAGAATACAAGGTGCTGACTTATAAAATCTTAAATGGGCTTGCCCCATCTTACCTGTTTGATCTCCTTAAACCATACAGTCCATCTCAAGCTCTTCGTTCTCAAAATACAGGGCTCCTGTGTGCACCCAAAGTTAAAAAGAAGTCAGCTGGTGGCAGGGCCTTTTCCTATCGGGCTCCGTTCTTCTGGAATAACCTGCCTGCTGCCATCAGGCAATCAGAGTCTGTTGAGTCATTTACATCCAAACTTAAAACTCATCTTTTTGCCTGAACCTACAATTAGTTGCCTTTAAATTGAGTGTTTCACAACCTGTACTGCATGGCGGGTCAGTTTCTGTCTCAATGAATTTACCAACCACTGTTCTGCCGACAAGATTATAGGGTATAGATTATGACTAATTGATGACTTAATTGATTACGACTAATGACTATTGCAAACTGTTCTCTTCTCCCATGTCTTTTCTCTCTCTCTGAATGATGTCTTCTCCTTTCTCTTTTTCTGTGTGTGAATGGTGTCATGTGAGTCTCCCTTGTGTGCACATACAGTCGGTCCTCCTCCCAGGTCTCCGTGGTGACGGTGGTCGCCATCTGGACACTGCTTGACATTCCCCTCATCACATGTTCTTTTTATATATCTTATAAATCCATATCATTTTTGTTATCCTGGGTTTTTATTTTTTATTTTTACATGGTGATGCTGGTCACATGGCTTGGGTCCTGGGCTGTTCCGGTGGCGTCTGGACACTGCTTGGCATCCTGCTCATCATATTCTTCATACATTTTATAACTACATTGTGATTCTGTTATCCTCTTTCAATGTTGTATTCTGTAAATTGTGTAAACACAACATCCAATGCACGTTGTCTGTCTTGGAGAGAGATCCCTCCTCTGTTGCTCTCTCTGAGGATTCTTCCTATTTTTTCTCCCTGTTAAAGGTTTTTTTTTTTAAGGAGTTGTTCCTTATTCCATGAGAGGGTCTAAGGACATGATATTGTGTTGCTGTAAAGCCCCTTGAGGCAAATTTGTGATATTGGGCTATACAAATAAAATTACTTTGACTTGACTGTGTGTTTTTGTGCCCGTGTGTGTGTCTGTGTGTGTGTGTCTGTGTCTGTGTGTGTGTCTGTGTGTGTGATGAGCAGTTAATGAGCAAATCTTTAGATAAAAGCTCGATTTGGGAATCTATCACACGAGGCAAACCAGTATGCAGACAGTGCGATAACACAACATATTACGCAAAGAGATAAACTTACTTTGTTTCCACAACACTTTTCTCCTAACATCCAGAACCACCCATGCACAAAAATTACACGTCTTCCAGACTATATTCTGCACCCGGTAGTCCTGCAGTAATGCGTCAGAATTTGTATGTACACCATTCTTCCAACAGAGAGATATCTATATGTGATTATCCCAAAACTAGTAATTAAGCTGTGCAGAGCTCTTGGGTATTTCTGTTAGTTTAACAAAAGCTGGCTAAGCATGCAGCTAAACTGTTATTTATCTGGGGAGCTATCCAGCTCGCTCTCCTATGTCTTTTTTGCTTTCTTCCACCCACTACCCACTTTTTAAAATGTTCAATTTTCTGCTATAAACCCGTCTTCTTTCTCTACTTTTCACATTTCCGGCTCTCTCTTCCCTTCCCTGCCTTGCCATCTTCTACAGCCTCTTTCATCTCTTCCAGATACTTCCTTTTTCCCTCCTCTCGTCTTTCTTTCTCTCGCATACATGTTTTATGTGTGCGTGTGTGTGTGTATATACCTCTATATCTTCGTCTCTTTCGCGTCTAATTATATCCTTTCACTTTCCATTATTCTTTTGCAGTTTGTTCCCACAGGCAGTAAAGATAAGGAACTTGTTATTATTCTTGGTGTAGCTTTTTTCCACTGCTTATTTTAATTTCTTCAGGGAATAAAAGGTGTGGGAGTCTGTTTCGATCGCTTATGGGTTCATTGTCAAGCTCAAAATTGATTTCTTCTCCTTAACCGCTGTGAAGTTCTGAGCTGAGCATGGAGGCCACTCTTGTCTAAGTGACAAAGATTTCTGGTTCTGCATGCTACGCCATCTGCCATGAATGCAGACCATGCGCTAGTTTGTGAGCGTGGCTCTATATGAAAAACTAGATTATCCATGTTGATGGCAGGCTCAGACACATTGCACAGAGCCACCTTCCCGTTCCCAGTCCCATTTTACAACGCATCATTTCATGACAAGCAAACCAACAAGAACAGACTTGGAGCCTTGAAACTCCAAAATTTCACTGTAACACCATTTTGTCACTCTTGATTTGTTGGATGCTTGAATTTGACCATCGGGTCACTGTTTGCAAGGTTGTTTTTTTTTTATCTCCCATCTGACCATGTGTTGCAAACTTAGTAGTATAGTAGAGCTGGACTTTTCTATTGACCCCTCCAGCTGGAGAATTTGTCTCGAGCAAATTTGCATTCTAAAATGCAAAAGATGATCTTAAGAATAAAGGGATGGGAAATCTCACGCACAAATTACTCCCTATTAAAGTCACCCTTTTTTGCTTTTGAGAGCGAAATGCAATGGTTTTCCAAGCTGTCTCCCTCCATTTTCTGTTTGTAATGAAGCCAATTTACAGGTAATTGCCTCCGCTGTCTGCCGCTGCTTTGTCTCCTGCTCAAATGACAGTACTGTGCATGGCATGATAAACCACAGGGAAATGCAGGGCAATATGTTGTATTGTTAATTACATTGAGAGGAAGGCTGTCCTCTGGGGTGAATCTTAATGGCATGTTGACTGCAGCGATTGAGCTACCGTTGCAAACTACAGCACAAGCATGTGAAAGGAACATGCATGAGGGTGAGTACGTCTTTCCAGCCTGTTGTCTTTGCATAACACGTAGACCAAGAGAAGGGAAGCGACACACTGAGCTAAGAACCGACAAGAGCATTAATTCCATGCTTGCCCTGTAGTCTCGAAACAGCATAACTGTGTCAATTAAAATCAAGGTTGGCGTTTTGCTGCATCGAGCCTCCCTCATGTCGTTTTATACTGATATGCAATTTGGCAGATATTTTCATTTGAAGCGGTATGCAGTGCCATTACGACTGAGTAGCCACTTTATAAGGTAAACATATTGAGGACCTGCTTTTGCCTCCAAAACAACTTCAATTTTTTGAGGCAAAGAGTGAACAAGGTGTTGGAAATGTTCCACAGGGATCCTTAATCCATGCTGACTCAATAGCATCATATTCTCCCTGCAGACTTTCGGTCGCACATTCGTACTGCAAACCACCAGCTCTACCACTTCCCAAATGTGCTCTATATTTTGATTTGATTTTTTTTATATATACTATATTAATCCCTGTGGGGAAATTCCTCTCTGCTTTTAACCCATCCTAGCTGTGTGGTGAGGAGCAGTGGGCAGCTGCCATGCAGCGCCCGGGGACCAACTCCAGTTCGTCTTGCCATGCCTCGGTCAGGGGCACAGGCAGGAGTATTAACCCTAACATGCATGCCTTTTTGATGGTGGGGGAAACCGGAGCACCCGGAGAAAACCCACGCAGACACGAGAAGAATGTGCAAACTCCACACCGAGTATGACCTGGGATGACCCTCCAAGGTTGGACAACCCCAGGGTTCGAACCCAGGACCTTCTTGCTGTGTGAGGCAACAGCGCTAACCACTGGGCCACCATGCCGCCCAGTATAGCGTTGGGATTCGGGACTGTGGAAGCCACTGGTGTAATCTAATCTAATAATAACCATCATATTCCTGAAACTATATTTGAGATGGTGCATGCTTTGCGACACGGCACATTGTTCAGCAGTATCCATGATAAAAAGTGTAGACTGTGGTTACGAGGGGATGCACATAGTAGCACCAAAAGCTTCAATGTGACATTCAAATGATACTCGGTTGGTAATAAGTGGTCTAAGGTGTGCTAATATAACATTCTCCACACTGTTACACCATTAACACAAGCCTGTACCTCTGATACCAGGCGGGGTGATTTATGCTCTTTTCTGACATCACCACAAAATTGATGCTGACGAAACACATTTTCATATGTTTATCGTACCAGTGTTGCTGAACTCAACGCTAGTGCATGAAAGAGCAGCTGCTTTTGAGCACCAGTGATACATTTTTAAAGTCACACCTGAGGTCTTTTATCTACTTTTTCAAAAGGATACATTCATGCAGGGAAATCAATACATTTTGCCACCATCTTCAGCCTCAGTAGTGCAACCAAGCCATTTTCATCTAAGCCTATCAGCAGTAGCTGTCCAATATTGTTATTCTGTTAACGAGCTTTGAATTAAGGTGATGAGGAAAGATCCTAAAGAAACGAAAATGAACAAAGGCTGTAATGAGGTGATTTTGTCACCACAGAGGTTTGGGTTTTTTTTTACTTTCACATTGACGAACTTGTGTACTTGACATTACATTGCTGCATTACATCTGTACGGAGTAAAAATTTATTCCTCCTACAGAGATTATGAATGCCCGCCGCCGCCGCCTTTTCTCCCCAATTGTATCCGGCCAATTACCCCATTCTCCCGAGCCGTCCCGGTCGCTGCTCCAGCCCTCTGCTGATCCGGGGAGGGCTGCAGACTGCCACGGGCTTCCTCCGATACATGTGGGGTCGCCACACGCGTCCTTTCACCTGACGGTGAGGAGGGGGACGGAGCGCGTGGGAGGATCACGCTACCCCCCCACCCCCCCCGAATAGGCGCCCCGACCGACCAGAGGAGGCGCTAATGCAGTGACCGGAACACATACCCACATCCGGCTTCCCGCCCGCAGACACGACCAGTTGTGTGTGTGCAGGGACGCTACCCAGAAGCCCCAGCGCCTTTCCTTTACCCGCTACGCCAACTGTGTACCATGCTGCGTGGCCGCCATGTTTTCTGAGGAGACTTCCCGTAGGCTCCTTTGGAAAATGAATGTTACGTGGCAAATGCTTTAGCAGGCACTGACGTAGTTAACTAGATCGTTTTAACTACAGGATCGCAGATGCACGTTGATTTGATTGATTTACTTTAATCTGCGATGGAAAAAACCCCCACGAGGTTGCATTGCTGCGTCGCATGAGGTATTTATTTTAATAATTTTTAAACAGATTGTAATCAGTTTTTTTTTTTACATAGTTCTTACGTAGTGTCACCTGTTCGAGGGCCGCGTAGCCACGTGTAAAGAAGAAGAAGAAGAAGACCAGCGGCGCGGGCGCCTGTGGCCTCTGTGGTCGGTGTAGATGCTTCAGTTCAATCCACTACAAGAGAGACTTGGTGTTCTCTGAGGTAGGTGGGGGGAAACACGTGCATATATGGGTATCGGCAGTCGGCCAAAATGAGTTGAAAAATATCAGCATATCGAATATCGGCAAAAAATGTGCATCCCTACTGTAAATACAACGCTAAAACGCACTGTTACGTCACAGTCTTCACGGTTGTACCACGATGCGTTTTATTGCTACTCAGTTTAAAAAGACCCATGTCAAAACACTAATTAGACAGCTTGCACATTCTAATCATTGTCTCGTTTTTAGGAATTTGTATCGATTTAGGAATTTTCTTGATCGACGCTCACTCAAATCATCATACAAATACTGGTTTAGATGATTTATTCATTAGCAATGTTACCACGATTTATTTAATCTGTGAAATATAACAAAGTGACACAGTGACAAAAGGATGACATTTTGTTGGCCGATTATTCCCAGACATCCCTCCTTTGGTTTCTATGTGCAAAAATTAATCAATTTAGCATCCGGGTAGCGTGGTGGTCTATTCCGTTGCCTACCCAGTAACGCCCCCGCTGGCCCCCCCAGCCAGGAGTCGCATATGCAGAATATGCTTCTGATTATGCATAATATGCTTCTATCTGATATTTTACATTAGGTGCTGTTCATTTAAATCAATCATCTATATTTATCATAATAATTCATGTCAAAGAAAATAACAAATGCATAGCCAGGCAGCCAGCCGCTTTTGATCGTCCATCACTGCATCACACTCCCTCCCTCGTGCACAGTCTGCCTCTGACAGCAGCTGAGCAGCTTCTGTTTCTAGCTAGCTATAGGGGTGCACAACTCTCAAGTTTTTGGAATTAACTCCGGCCCTGGTTTAAAATATGAGAATCGATGGAATCTACTCCTCGACTCCATAAATTGCGTCATATAGGAAGTGCCTTTTGGATTCGCTATATTCGCCATGGCTCACATATACACCATATTGACAGTTTTGAATTAGCCTATACAGTATAGAACAACAGCATAACAGAATACCTGAAATTCAGTCATGGCTTTTGGTTTTGGTGTGCCACCCCAGGATTTTCAGTGGCCCCATTTGGCCACCCCTATGAAAAATTTCTGGGGGCGCCACTGTTACCAACACGAGTAACATGGGGATCGCCGGATCGAATCCCCATGTTACCTCCGGCTTGGTCGGGCATCCTTACAGACACAATTGGCTGTGTCTGCGGGTAGGAAGCTGGATGTGGGTATGTGTCCTGGTCACTGCACTAGCGCCTCCTCTGGTTCGTCGGGCTGCCTATTGGGGGCGGGGGAACTGGGGGGAATAGCGTGATGCTCCCACACGCTACGTCCCCCTGGTGAAACTCCTCACTGTCAGGTGAAAAGAAGTGGCTGGCGACGCCACACGTATCGGAGGAGGCATGTGGTAGTCTGCAGCCCTTCCTGATAGGCAGAGGGGATGGAGCCGCGACCGGGACGGCTCGGAAGAGTGGGGTAATTGGCTAGATATAATTGGGGGGGGGAAATCAATAATTAAAAAAATCAATTTACCGCCGATGCAGTTCCTGCAGGTGTATCATGTGTTGTGTGATATATATATATATATTATATATATAACACTTTGATAGTACTTCATATTATGTTTTTGTAGCTCATACTTGATAAAAGGGGCCTGCAAGAAAAAGAGATGACTATTCTGCGATTAGGCTACAGTTACACTTGTTGTGGCGTGCAATTTGTGTCATTCTTGCAAGAAATCAGTTAACTGACAGACTTGCATTGTTATCTAACCAGTAAGTATCCCTTCCAAAGTGATGATATTCTGAATGAATTCTAGGCAAACAATGCACATAAGCAAAAATGAAAAATGTTTCATGTATGTTTTAGGGCCAAGTGTATCTCATTCACTCCAGTCACTTAGTTCTTAGTGATTGCATCTCAGATGTCATGTAACTATAGCCAAAGAAATGTACAAAAGCCCAGTTTATCCCACAGAGAGAGAAAAATCAATCATGTTGCCATTTTATCACAACAAGTATACAATAGAGTAATGATGCAGTGATTTAGTGAGTTTACCATGAACTATGCTTTAATGTTCATGTTATTTATGTGCTTCAGATTGCCGCCGTAAGCATTTTTGAAGCTATTAAATTTCTGCAGTAATGCATGCTGTTTATAGCTAAAATATGATATTAATCTCAAACCCAGAGGTTGAATCGGCTTTCATTCAAAGGACATTCAATGACGTTCTCCCAGCCAAACGTTTTTCCTTTGCTTGATCCCAGCGTCACCTGTTGGTGTTCAGTCACACACTATTACACAGGCAAGTAGAAGTTCAGTAAGCTGCGGGAGGGGAACTGGGTAAAATACTCATTGTAAATCTCAAATTTGCTGTGATATTTGTTGATAATAATTAGTTTGACAAATTTATCTGGGTGCGATGGTTGGGGTGAGAATGCACTGTCAATAGAAATGGAAACTAGCTCTTTACTATGTCTATAGAGCTATATACCATGAAAAATAAGCTTTTCCTCATGCAGGTTATCTCACTATTACTATTTCACACACTCTTACCTTCAGCGACTGGCCACCTAGGACACAAGGATAAGTACCTTGCTCCAGGGCTCTTAACAACACAGATTTTCTTAGCTGGCCTGGGGATTCAATCCTTGAGGCAATCATTAGTCATCAAAAGTGGTAAATGATTTACTACTTGCTTCGGACTCTGGCTCAGTTTCAATATTGGCACTCCTAGACCACATATGTCAATATCAAGGCCCGTGGGCCAGACACAGCCCTCCACGACTTTTAATCAGGCCCACCAGGAAATTGTGACAATCAGTTTAATGTGGCCCGTGCACTAGTGTTTAAATTTACATCTGGGACAATACAACATAGAAACGCACTCCACTCTCACGATTTTATCAGAGGCCAAAGAGGCTACCTGGGCTACAATACAAACGTAAATCCTATCTGTCTTTCCAAAGGTAGCTTGCATAAAGAATGGCCAAAAAAAATAAAAGTTAGACAATGAATATTGACAATTTCAAGAAGGATGGGAAACACAGTATTTATTTTGTGAATTCAAACAAAGGCAGTGTTATATGCCTTGAAAAGAAGCCGGTATTTGTGAATATCAGCCTTTCCCTAAGTATCATGGCTCGTCGGATGGATGAGCAGGCCTCCGACTTACAGATCCAGCTAAAAACTAAGGCCAAGGAATTTCTTTTTGTATTTGTTGGCTGTAGATGAGAGGAGACAAGATGGACCACTGCCCAGCTCTCCATATTCATCCGGGGGGTGGATGCTCAGTTTTCTGTCACTGAGGAACTTTTGGATTTAAAAGTAATTCATGGGACAAATATTGGGCAGGACATTTTCACACAAGTGGAGCAGTGCATTAATTAAACTGAACTGTAGTGGAATGAACTTGTTGGACTGACACCGGTTGGTGCACCTGACAGCCTACCACTGCATCATCCACCAGGGAGCCCTCTGTAGAAAGGTGTTGGGCACGGGACATGTGATGACAGTTGTAACCAAAATGTTGGACTTTATTTGTTCACGGGGCTTGAATCACTGGCAAGTCAGGGCACTTTTAGAGGAGGACAACTCTGTGCACAAGGATGTGTCATAGTAAAGTCAAGTCAATTTTATTTGTATAGCCCAATTTTAAAAATTACAAGTTTGCCTCAAGGGGCTTTACTGCAATACACCATCCTGTCCTTAGACCCCTACATCAGATAAGTAACAACTTCCTTTAAAAAAAAAACCTTTAACAGGGGAAAAAAATAGGAAGAAACCTCAGGGAGAGCAACAGAGGAGGGATCTCTCCCCTTAAGACGGACAGATGTGCAATGGATGTTGTGTGTACAGAATTATAATGGAATTATAAAATATATGAAGAATATGATGAGGAGAATGCCAACTAGTGTCCAGATGCCACCGGAACAGCCTAGGACATGAGCCACATGACCACCATCACCATGTAGACCTGACAGGAGGGCAGACAGCACATCGCACCATTCACGTACACGGGAGAAGAGAAGATGACATTAGTCACATATTGGAGAGAGAGAAGGATATAACATAGAAACAGGATAACAAAATTATATGGATTTATGAAATATAAAAAGAATGTGATGAGGAGGATGCCAAGCAGTGTCTAGGTGCCAACCACCATCACCATGGAGACCTGGGAGAAGGACAGACTATACGTGCCCACAGGGGAGACACATCACACCATTCACATACACGTTAGAAGAGACAGGAGAAGAGATCATTCAGAGAAAGAGAAAAGACATGAGAGAGGAGAACAGCTACCGTAATCTATACTGTCATATCTCGTCGGCAGAACAGGGCTTGGTAAATTCATTGAGACAGAAACCGACCTGCCATGCCACATGAAGGTGCGCTGGTTGAGTTGAGGGGAAAGTGTTGCGAAGATTTTATACTTGCACTGATATTGCTCATTTCATCGAAAGCATACAAAAGGTCATCCTTGAGCTTGAGGATGAAAAATGGTTGAGTGACTCAATGCCCTGAATGTAAAACTCCAGGGTCGAAAGCAGCTGATCACTGAAATGCGAGACTCAGTAAAGGCATTTCAAATGAAACAGTACCTATGGGAGGGCCAGGTGCACCAAGGCAACTTGTCTCACTTTCCTACTTGCCAGTCAGCCCAGGACACAGTCACCATCCCATTCGCGACCAAAGTGTATGCTAACAAACTGAACACACTGGAAGCGGAATTCAGCAGGAGATTTGCCGATTTTGAATCACAGAAATTCAATAGTGGTCTGTTCACAAATCCATTTGCAGTTGATGTCGACACCGCACCTGAGCATTTGCGGTTGGAACTCGTTGGAATTGCAGTGTAACGGTGCCCTGAAGACCCAGCACCAGTCAGTTGGGGCTGCTGAGTTTGCACCTCTACTCCCTGAGTCAATGCCACAGCTTCGCCTTCATACTGCACACATCATGTCTATGTTCAGAAGCACCTACTCATCCAAACAGATGTTCTCTAGAATGAAACTGAACAAGACATCCCAAAAATCCCGCCTCACAGACCAGCATCTGGTCTCGGTATTGAAAGTGGCCATAGCAAAGGACATTAAGCCTAGAATAGATGAGATCATCTCTAAGAAAAGGTGCAGAGTGTCTGGTAAGAATTGAACTAAAAATCAAGCACAACGCCTATAATACATTCTGACTTGACATTGGGCTTCCCTATCTAATCTTTAAGCTATAGCCACTAAATGAAAGGATCTTCTCATGAACATTAAGATCTAAAAGGTGCTGCGAGAGTCTTTACAGCCAAGCAATTTGTCTGTGGTGTTTAGAATGAAATTATCATCATCATAAATACTGTGTGCTCAGAATTAAATTAGTGATTAGACTGACATAAAATAGCTTCAGCACAGGCTTGTGATGCATAGGTAGACAGTGCGGCTTGGAAGCAAAGCAGCTGTGGGATAGATAAAGTGCCCTACATCTACAGATGCATACACGTGTAGTAACACAAATGCGCTTGTGCACGCAAATCAAGACAGATTAACGCTTGCGCGCACTCACATGCACACCGATTGCCACAGTGTCATAAAAACCCAAACACATGCCACATGCCATATGTGAGAGTAAATGGCTTTGTGTCAACAGAGAAGGAAAACAATACGAGTGTTAATGACAAACTGTTAGGCTAGGGCAGGCCTAAGCCTTTTCTTTTTTTGGTGCTAGGGTGAGTGTGTACATCTGTGTGTGAGTGTGTATGTGAGTGTGTGTTTGTATTGACATTGTGGGGTTTTTTTTTGCTCACGTTATCAGTGACAATGCAGCTTTTAAACCCCCCCCCCCATTCTGCTCATTACCGCAGCCACCGAGCTGAATACTCGCATTCTCTCGCATTTTTGTCCTGTCACCGCACACTTTCCTTTTCTGCAACCACCCACGCACACACTCCCTCCCCCAAAATGGTCTAATTTAGCTCTGACCTTCTCTAATGAAAAGAACAAACAATGCTCAGGTTTATGAAGGTGGCGGCGCTGTCTGCCTGTGAAATAGCATACTTTTATTTACCAGCCCCGCTGCTTGCTCCCCAACCCCCTAAGTGGCAATTACTTTATGCACCCTGGGAAGCTTTCGTCCCTACATGAGCCGGCAGGTGGTCCTTATAGATCAGTGGTGTCCAACCCTGCTCCTGGAGAGCTACTATCCTGCTGGTTTTTGCTCCAACCCTAATTTAACACACCTGACTCCACTAATTACCTACTGACCAAGATCTTGATTAATTGAACTGATGTGTTAAATTAGGGTTAGTGTGAAGACCGGCAGGAGGGTGGCTCTCCAGGAGCAGGGTTGGACACCACTGTAATAAATACGACAGAAACAAATGACAACAAAGTAAACAACCACTACTCATGGTCACCTGCTCTTGTGCTGATGAGAATGTGCCGTTGCAAGTGTCCAGAATTGTGAAGAAAATGTGTGTATGGTTGACTGTAGCCCTGCTGTTGTATGTACTGTGTTCAGTGCACAACAAAGTGAAGGGTGATTAACATGCCCTGGAATTTCTACGCAATACAGAAGATGGCTCTGTCCGATCTTATTGTGTGTTATAGATAGGAGTATGTTCAGGGACACTTATGAACATGACTCCACGTGCACACACATCTAATGTCTATAGTGCGTGCACAAGCGCATGCGTACTTTCATATTGTGGCGTTAAAGTTCAAGCTCCTGTGTTTGACACATTGCCGTTCATGCACATATTTATGCTCTTTTCTCTTCCCCTTCGCTCATACGTTTCAATAATGCAGCAACATTTGTGTCTGACCTTGGAGGCATCACACCTTTTTCATGTAGATGTGTGGTGATTCACTTCCTGACTGTTGGCACACTGAATGCCCTGCGTTGTCTAACATTGTCCAATTCTGAGAGCACAATGGCAAAAAAAATAAACAATTAGTAGTTAGTGTTATCTGAAAATACTATAAAATTAAAAATACTATAGACCCATAGACATACACTACCGTTCAAAAGTTTGGGATCACCCAAACAATTTCGTGTTTTCCATGAAAAGTCACGCTTATTCACCACCATATGTTGTGAAATGAATAGAAAATAGAGTCAAGACATTGACAAGGTTAGAAATAATGATTTGTATTTGAAATAAGATTTTTTTTACATCAAACTTTGCTTTCGTCAAAGAATCCTCCATTTGCAGCAATTACAGCATTGCAGACCTTTGGCATTCTAGCTGTTAATTTGTTGAGGTAATCTGGAGAAATTGCACCCCACGCTTCCAGAAGCAGCTCCCACAAGTTGGATTGGTTGGATGGGCACTTCTTTGAGCAGATTGAGTTTCTGGAGCATCACATTTGTGGGGTCAATTAAACGCTCAAAATGGCCAGAAAAAGAGAACTTTCATCTGAAACTCGACAGTCTATTCTTGTTCTTAGAAATGAAGGCTATTCCATGCGAGAAATTGCTAAGAAATTGAAGATTTCCTACACCGGTGTGTACTACTCCCTTCAGAGGACAGCACAAACAGGCTCTAACAGGTACTATTTAATGAAGATGCCAGTTGGGGACCTGTGAGGCGTCTGTTTCTCAAACTAGAGACTAATGTACTTATCTTCTTGCTCAGTTGTGCAACGCGGCCTCCCACTTCTTTTTCTACTCTGGTTAGAGCCTGTTTGTGCTGTCCTCTGAAGGGAGTAGTACACACCGGTGTAGGAAATCTTCAATTTCTTAGCAATTTCTCGCATGGAATAGCCTTCATTTCTAAGAACAAGAATAGACTGTCGAGTTTCAGATGAAAGTTCTCTTTTTCTGGCCATTTTGAGCGTTTAATTGACCCCACAAATGTGATGCTCCAGAAACTCAATCTGCTCAAAGAAGTGCCCATCCAACCAATCCAACTTGTGGGAGCTGCTTCTGGAAGCGTGGGGTGCAATTTCTCCAGATTACCTCAACAAATTAACAGCTAGAATGCCAAAGGTCTGCAATGCTGTAATTGCTGCAAATGGAGGATTCTTTGACGAAAGCAAAGTTTGATGTAAAAAAAATCTTATTTCAAATACAAATCATTATTTCTAACCTTGTCAATGTCTTGACTCTATTTTCTATTCATTTCACAACATATGGTGGTGAATAAGTGTGACTTTTCATGGAAAACACAAAATTGTTTGGGTGATCCCAAACTTTTGAACGGTAGTGTATACGTAAGTGTCATTGAATGACACTCCCCGTGACCATGAGAGCAGGATAAGCGGTTTGGATAATGGATGGATGGATGGCTGGATGGTCATTGAGTGATTACACGAAATGTGAGCATTGTAAAGAATCTGACAAGTAATTGCATCAGTAACCAGAAATATTATTATATAGTGAATTCAGCTTGATGCAGTAGTGCTCATATGCAAATAGCCTTGGCTGAAACGATTTTCCTCTTTGCTTTTCCTTTTAACAGCCCATTAAAAAAACCAAAACACTAGTTTCCAGCAATGTTTTTACCAAGTATAACAAATATACTGCAATTGGTAGTGTCTTTTTTCAGAGAGATATTCTACCACTCTGAATTTTACATGATACACTCACACTCATGGTCCAAGGACAAGAGTACCTCGCAAATTGCACCGTACAGTTCAATGCGCACAAGTTCAAGACATAAAGTAATATGACAGATACCACAGTCCATATCCTTTTAATACATACTGTACATATTACATGCATTCATCTCTTATGTAAGTTCAGTATGTTATTGGTATGGCATACAATATGGATTTAGCTTTAAGCGAAAGTCTAGTGTCTGCACCAAAGTGCTTTAGCCGGGTGTACCATGATAGGCTGGATAAAATGAAATGCATGAAATAGGGAGTCCACCATTTTCCTGCTGCGGTGTTATCCACACTGGGCATGTTCCCTCAGGCAATATCCATCTCAATTAAAAGCAGTATTGCCCATCTAGATTGCTTCTAAAGGTTGCAGGGAAAGGTAAGAAGAAAAATGTCTTTACTGATCCCCTTTATGGAGGGAATAACAGATACTAGTCAACGTAATGCCAAACCACCACCATCACCAGCTCCCACCTCACACCTCGGGGCATGTTTTTGATTGCTCGTGTCTAAACCTCACTCCTAGGGGTCAGAAAGCCGGCTTCCTGACCTATCAGATGAGAGATGACCCAGCAGTGATGGAGCAAAGGGACAGTGTGCCTCGGAGCAAACAGAACTGGTAGGTCCCACCGAACTCCCCGCCTTTTGGTCTCCCTCTGCCTTCCTTATCTCTAATTGAGTTCACCCAGCAGCTGAAAATATGGAGGTATTTCCTGGCCTTTAAATCGCCGCTATACACAATGAGAAGACCCCACATAATGACTGACATGCCAGGCTTACAGGATCGTCTATGTGTTGCAGAGATACAGAAATGCCATGCAGCCAAGGTCCCAGGTTGTAAAAGAAACGAGAGTGTTTTTGTGCGTATGTGCATGCATGCATGTGTGTGTGGGTGTGTGTGCATGTGTTTGTGTTCCTGACTTATCCCATTTTCAGGTACACATTTCTGACTAAAGACTAGTTAATTGGGGACGGCTTGCCCAATTGGGGGCAAAAGCTGTGTCGCTAATTGGGGGAAAAGCTGATTTTGGAGTCAGTGGTTAAGGTTAGGGGTAGGTTGGGGTTAGGTTAAGGTTAGGCATGTAGTTCTGATGGTTAAGGTTAGGGTTAAGAGCTAGGGAATGAATGTAAGTCTATGTAACGTCCCCAAAAGTGTGTGTGTGTGTGTGTGTGTGTGTGTGTGTGCGCGCGCGCGCGTGCACTGTCATCACCAGACCAGGGTTGCAGGCAAGTCTGTCAAAGTTCAAGTCAATTTTATTTGTATAGCCTAATATCACAAATTATAAATCTTCCTCAGGGGGCTTTACAGCAACACAACATCCTGTCCCATGAAGTTATGCAGCCAAACCAATGTACTGTTAACGTTCTTATAAACTAACTGACATGCAGACATTACCAATAAGCAAATGCTAAATAAAAAGCCAGTTGCACCACTGGAACAATAGTTGGAGGAGAAACATTTTTACATTAAATCACATCTGAAAATCACATTTTATTTATCACATTTTATCAAAGACCCCAGCCACCCCACCTACGGACTATTCCAGCTGCTACCGTCAGGCAAGCAGTACCGCAGCCTCAAAGGCCAGACCAGTAGGCTCCGAAACAGCTTTTTCCACCAAGCCACCCCTAGTGGGAATACAGACAAACTGCGTGGTATACTCACTGACTTTCTGTGACGTCCATGCACGCAGCCATCAGACAGGCGTGAGTATACCACGCAGTTCATCTGATATTCCCACTAAACAGTGTCTCCTCTATCAACATTGGTATTTCAGTAAACTGCTGTAAATGTAATTAACTGCAAAGCAGCGCCCATGCTCATTCATTATCATCAAGTTTTTCTTAGTTTTAAATGAAGGCAAACTCATCGTATCCTCAGACAGCCAAGCCCCTTTTTCTCCCCAGTTGTACCTGGCCAGTCAATCACCCCACTCTTCTGAGCCATGCCGGACGCTGCCCCACCCCCTCTGCTGGGCTGGGGAGGGCTGCAGAGTACCACATGCCTCCTCCGATACATGTGGAGTCGCCAGCCGCTTCTTTTCATCTGACAGTGAGGAGTAGCGCCGGGAAGGATCACGCTACCCCCCCCCCCCAGTTTCCCCTCCCCCCTGAACCGGCGTCCCGACTGACCAGAGGAGGCGCTAGTGCAGCGACCAGCACACGTACCCACATTCGGCTTCTCACCCGCAGACACGGACAATTGTCTCAGTAGGGACGCCCGACCAAGCTGGAGGTAACACGGGGATTTGAACCAGTGATCCCCGTGTTGGTAGGCAGTGGAATAGACCGCTATGCTACCCCGGATACCCCACCTCCAACACACTCTTGACATACTCTTCCTTCAGGATTACCCCTATCCCATTTCTCCTCCTATCCACACCATGGTAGAAGAGTTTGAACCCATCTCCGATGCTCCAGGCCTTACTCCCCTTCCACCTGGTCTCTTGTCCACACAGTATATAAACTTTCCTTCCCTCCATCGTGTTAGCCAGCTCTCGCTCTTTACCAGTCTTAGTGCCAACATTCAAAGTTCCAACTCTGACCTCCACACTCCTACCCTTCCTTCTCTCCTGCTGCCTCTGGACATGCCTCCCCCCTCTCCTTTGCCCAACAGTGGCATTTTTTCCACCGACACCCTTCTGGCCAACAGTACCAGTGGCGGATTTTGGTAACCTGGGCCTCGACCAATCCAGTATGGAAATCTGATTTATGATCCGCCTATTTGATTTGGCAAAGCTTTTACGTCGGAAGCCCTTCCTGACGCAACCCTCCCCATTTATCAGGGCTTGGGACCGGCAGTAAGAATGCACTGGCTTTTGCAGCCTCAGTGGCTTGGTTTTATATATATATATAGATAGATATAAATATAGCGACAGGCATGGGCGCAAGTCCATGAATACTGGGATGGCATCCAGCGCTTTACCTGTGCCCCCGTCCATAGGGTTAGTGGTTGTGTCAGGAAGGGCATCCGACGTAAAATTTTGCCAAATCAATATGCAGATTGACAAGACCATACCGGATCGAACAACGGTCAGCATTGGTACTGTGCCCTCACAGGGTCCTGATGGAAACTGTAAAATCTGCTGTGGCGACCCCTGAAAAACAGGGAAAAAGCTGAAAGAAGGAAAAAAAATATAGATAGATATAAATATATACACACACACTCACACACACACACATATATATATATATATATATACATACATATACATACATACATATATATACATATATACACTACCGTTCAAAAGTTTGGGATCACCCAAACAATTTTGTGTTTTCCATGAAAAGTCACACTTATTCACCACCATATGTTGTGAAATGAATAGAAAATAGAGTCAAGACATTGACAAGGTTAGAAATAATGATTTGTATTTGAAATAAGATTTTTTTTACATCAAACTTTGCTTTCGTCAAAGAATCCTCCATTTGCAGCAATTACAGCATTGCAGACCTTTGGCATTCTAGCTGTTAATTTGTTGAGGTAATCTGGAGAAATTGCACCCCACGCTTCCAGAAGCAGCTCCCACAAGTTGGATTGGTTGGATGGGCACTTCTTGCGTACCATACGGTCAAGCTGCTCCCACAACAGCTCAATGGGGTTCAGATCTGGTGACTGCGCTGGCCACTCCATTACCGATAGAATACCAGCTGCCTGCTTCTGCTCTAAATAGTTCTTGCACAATTTGGAGGTGTGTTTAGGGTCATTGTCCTGTTGTAGGATGAAATTGGCTCCAATCAAGCGCTGTCCACTGGGTATGGCATGGCGTTGCAAAATGGAGTGATAGCCTTCCTTATTCAGAATCCCTTTTACCCTGTACAAATCTCCCACCTTACCAGCACCAAAGCAACCCCAGACCATCACATTACCTCCATCATGCTTAACAGATGGCGTCAGGCATTCTTCCAGCATCTTTTCATTTGTTCTGCGTCTCACAAACGTTCTTCTTTGTGATCCAAACACCTCAAACTTGGATTCATCCGTCCACAACACTTTTTTCCAGTCTTCCTCTGTCCAATGTCTGTGTTCTTTTGCCCATCTTAATCTTTTTCTTTTATTGGTCAGTCTCAGATATGGCTTTTTCTTTGCCACTCTGCCCTGAAGCCCAGAATCCCGCAGCCGCCTCTTCACTGTAGATGTTGACACTGGTGTTTTGCGGGTACTATTTAATGAAGATGCCAGTTGGGGACCTGTGAGGCGTCTGTTTCTCAAACTAGAGACTCTAATGTACTTATCTTCTTGCTCAGTTGTGCAACGCGGCCTCCCACTTCTTTTTCTACTCTGGTTAGAGCCTGTTTGTGCTGTCCTCTGAAGGGAGTAGTACACACCGGTGTAGGAAATCTTCAATTTCTTAGCAATTTCTCGGATGGAATAGCCTTCATTTCTAAGAACAAGAATAGACTGTCGAGTTTCAGATGAAAGTTCTCTTTTTCTGGCCATTTTGAGCGTTTAATTGACCCCACAAATGTGATGCTCCAGAAACTCAATCTGCTCAAAGGAAGGTCAGTTTTGTAGCTTCTGTAACGAGCTAAACTGTTTTCAGATGTGTGAACATGATTGCACAAGGGTTTTCTAATCATCAATTAGCCTTCTGAGCCAATGAGCAAACACATTGTACCATTAGAACACTGGAGTGATAGTTGCTTGAAATGGGCCTCTATACACCTATGTAGATATTGCACCAAAAACCAGACATTTGCAGCTATAATAGTCATTTACCACATTAGCAATGTATAGAGTGTATTTCTTTAAAGTTAAGACTAGTTTAAAGTTATCTTCATTGAAAAGTACAGTGCTTTTCCTTCAAAAATATGGACATTTCAATGTGATCCCAAACTTTTGAACGGTAGTGTATATATATATATATATATATATATGCGTGTGTATAGAGAGAAAGAGAGAGAATCCACTTCATTAACTAGAGAGACAGACAACTCCTTCAACACACTGTAGTCAATGAATGATGGATTTATTGCACACCGCTGCTTCATTTTGACAGTATGAGAATAGAGTAAAACTAAAATGAAGAAAATATAAATGTAGTAGTATTATGCATCATAGTAGTATAATATGCCTATTAATATGCATTTCCATAATGTATTACATGCCTCATAAGACGTAGTAGGTATATATATCTTTTTTATTTTATTTTATTTTTTTCGACAGATGAAGGAAAAAAAACTTTAATTCATAGTAGTGCAAGCCTGTTTCGTGCGTCACGCACTCGTCAGCTGCCAAGTTGGTTGTATATGTATGTGTGTATGAATATATATATATATATATATATATATATAGAGAGAGAGAGAGAGAGAGAGAGAGAGAGAGAGAGAGAGAGAGAGAGCTACCCAAAAGCCTTTGCAGTACATGTTACATGGTGGGCATTAGATCTCTTTAACACTATGCTTAAATTAACAACAAATATTTTTTTCTCTGCTTTTATGTTTGTAAGAATACAGTTTTTCTCCCTGTGACAAATAAAGTATTTTTTTTTTAGTTACGTCATCTTGCACTTGCAGGCTTGCTCTAACAAAAATATCCGCTGAATTGGATGTGAGATTGAGAGAAGACAAGTTATTGTCTAACATATTGATGTCCTCATTCCTCCAAAAAATGCAAGGCTATGATTGACTGTTAGTCAAATCAAATTCCCTCCACTCACAAAAATCCCATCTGACTATTCTGTTTCATTGGGATATGTGAAACCGCGAAAGTTTTCGGGGCACTAAATGCTGTTTCATGTGACTTTTAAATCACTAACCCTCTGATGCTTCCCAGATATTTCTTCCATTTTTGATTTTTACAGCTTGAATACGGACAACTTTTGATGTCCTCCAGGAGTGTGAGCTTTCCCACTGTCTTCCTTACATTCAGAGTCTTCTTGGAGCCAGCATCTTGCAGCCATTAGAAGAACTGTATTTTAAGGCAGTTGCGCGTTGGCTTCCAAAATCAGCTGTGGTGGCTCCTGCTTGGTTCTACTCAGTCAGAATGTTTAACAGTGGTATTATGTTTGAAGGTGCAGACTCAACCAATCAATTCAAGAACAACCATAAAGGCATCACATAACGATTGCAGCACAATAGAACAGTGCTAACCCAAATGCAGCACTGATGACCCAGTGTGCAGACATAACAAGTGATATATGGAGAGTGTCTCCAATATGCCAGCCAGTATTATTATATTTTTCTTGCCCTTTTGTATCTAAGCCAGAGAGTACTGCTGGCATCATGTGTGGCTGCCGCTTCTCCCTCTCGTAGCCCCCCTTCCCAGCCACCCCTGTATGTTTGTGTTATGTTTATCTGTTGTCTTGTTTCACCAACGGTTATTATAAAGTGACTTTGAGTGTTAGAAAAGCGCTATAAAAGTTTAATTTATTATTATTATTTTAATTTTAAAACCACATTTAAAGCGGAAATCTGTGATTTTTCTCTATCAATTTTCTCCATCTGGATCACAGAGTTGGGTTGTATTATAATAATAATAATGAGGCAAGCATTTGGTATGATTTGAGTCCCTCTGTTAATCTAAGTTCAGTTACAGTCCTAGCTGCTGCTTGTGTGAAGAGCTGGGACTTATTACGGAGGCTCTATGTATAGCATGGGTAATGGAGTATCTCACAGGCCTCTACTGTAAGGTTGGTATGGACTGTACAATCATGTAAAAGGGAATTGAAGGGGCTGACGCAATTGTTTGCAGGACGTGCAATTCCCGAGAACATCGACCTGAACAACTGCCTTTCCCTCAATGGAATTTGACCGTTGGCTTTGAATACCAATGCTATGCAAGGAATTTACAACGCGCTGCCAGCAGCGTCTAGGTGGAAGAAAATCGTCACTGCAGGAATCCTCACCCTTGGATCTGAAATCCATTCACATGGTTTAGTAGGCTTTCGTAACCAAAATAAATAAATATATAATTTTTTGGGGTTTGGATACTTTTATCTGTATGGGTTGCTAAATCATGCGTTAGGATTTCAAATCAAAGGATAAAGATTAAGTGGCCTGTGGCTGGCTCCGTCAGATGTCTCAAGTTTAATGGAATGCAGAGACGAAGTAACAACGAGATCGACTGATGTATTTTTGGCAACACATTACCGATTGCTGGATGCACCTCAGGATTTGCACAACCCTTAGGTGCACTAGGCTCCACTGTGATAGGAAACATAAGCTGTATTTGAAAAACTCAACAGATGGTCAATCAAATGACCTGTTTTGGGCACAAAAATTGCAAGGCCCCCCACCCACCCCACCCCGTTTTCTGGCCTGATTATTTCCAAATAAAGTCAAGTCAATTTTATTTGTATAGCCCAATATCACAAATTACAAATTTGCCTCAAGGGGCTTTACAGCAACACAACATCCTGTCCTTAGACCCTCGCATCGGATAAGGAAACACTCCCTAAAAAAAGCCTTTAACAGGGAGAAAAAATAGGAAGAAACCTCAGGGAGAACAACAGAGGAGGGATCTCTCTCCCAAAATGGACAACGTGCAATGGATGTTGTGTTTACACAATTTGCACAATACAACATTGAAAGAAGATAACAGAATTGTAATGGAATTATAAAATATATGAAGAATATGATGCGCAGGATGCCAAGCAGTGTCCAGACGCCACCGGAGGAGCTCAGGACCCGAGCCACGTGACCACCATCACCATGTTTAAAAAAAAAAATAGTCACACATCCTAGTGAGAGAAGGATACCACATTAAAACAGGATAACAAAATTATATGGATTTATAAGCTATATAAAAAGAAAATGTGATAAGGGGGATCCCAATCAGTGTCCAGGCGACCACCATCACCATGGAGACCTGGGAGGAGGACAGACGGTACATGCACACAAGGGAGACTCACATCGCACCATTCACACACAGAAAAAGAGAAAGGAGAAGACATCATTCGGAGAGAGAGAAAAGACGTGAGAGAAGAGAACTGTCTGCAGTAGTCAATCTATAATATAATCTCGTCAGCAGAACAGTGGTTGGTAAATTCACTGAGACAGAAACTGACCCGCCATGCAGTACAGGTTGTGAAGTACTCAAGTTAAAGGCAAATAATTTTATGTTAAGGCAAAAAGATGAGTTTTAAGTCTGGATTTAAAGGCCTCAACAGACTCTGATTATCTGACGGCAGCAGGCAGGTTATTCCACAAGAACGGGGCCCGATAGGAAAAGGCCCTGCCACCAGCTGACTTTTTTTTTTTTTTTGTGGATTTTTCCCTCTTTTTCTCCCAAATTGTATCCAGCTAATTATCCCACGAATCCGAGCCGTCCCAGTCACTGCTCCATCCCCTCTGCTGATCCAGGGAGGGCTGCAGACTACCCACATGCCTCCTCTGATACATGTGGAGTTGCCAGCCGCTTCTTTTCACCTGACAGTGAGGAGTTTCACCAGGGGGATGTAGCACGTGAGCGGATCACGCTATTCCCCCCAGTTCCCCCTCCCCCCTGAACAGGCGCCCCGAACGACCAGGGGAGGCGCTAGTGCAGTGACCAGGACACATACCCACATCTGGCTTCTCACCCGCAGATACAGCCAATTGTGTCTGTAGGGACGCCCAATCAAGCCGGAGGTAACACGGGGATTCAAACTGGTGATCCCGGTGTTGGTAGGCAATGGAATAGACCGCCACGCTACCTGGATGCCCAGCTGACTTCTTTTTAACTTTGAGTACACACAGGAGGCCTGTATTTTGAGAGCAGAGAGCTTGAGATGGAATGTATGGTTTAATGAGATCAGACAGGTGAGATGGGGCAAGCCTATTTAGGATTTTATAAGTCAGCAGAAGCACCTTGAAGTCTGATCTAACATGGACATGGAGCCAATGAAGGGAAATAAAGGGGCCATACAAAAAGTATTGTCATGCATTTTTGAAAATACTGATTTCTTTTAATTTTGTATTTAGGGTTAACAAAATCCCCATTCACACAGGCCTACCCCGTAAGGCCTCCATGTGTAAATTTGAGCCAGAGTCCATATTCTGTAACCGCCACCTTGGCAATTTGTCCACTCAAGACCTAATAACATTTACAGATATGTTTCTTATCGACAATAGCTTGAACAAAAGCTGTCAGATTGTCGTATCAATCTCATGTAAGATGTATTTACCGGAGCGAGTAAACCAAGAATATATCCACAACTTGTTCGTGGTACACATTTGTCTGAAGCGAGACATTTACTGTATTTGTAAACCAGTAAAAGTAAGAGCATATATAAAAATGCCTGGAAAATAGACCAACCTTGAAGTAAGAGTTACTTTCAGTCCGCACAGTGTAGAGGATGAGATCAATAGGAAGCTGTATGCTATAGTTAGGCTACAGATGGCATGCTTTACAATAAAACAAAAGGCATCCTACATGAATGGAGTGTAACAAGACAGAGGCAATGGACAGAACATAACTATTTGTGAATCTCATATTTCAGATAGAAGCTGTTTGTGTGAATGATGAAATCATTCCAACAATGCGAGGGAATGTGTGTTTGAAAGTGGCTGAATCGTGAGAGGGCAAGCAGCCTGTACAGTATTTCGGAAGATGCCTTGACTGTTTTGTAGTTCTGACGCACCTCTGCACCAAGCTGCCAAATGAGCTCTTCTGTCATAAATGGAGCAATGGTTTGTCACTGGAGCTTTGAGTGTATGAACACACACACACACACACACACACACACATCTTTGTCAGTCACTCGGGGTCGAGTATGACCGTTCTCCCTCTGGGTCCTCAGGTGGTCACCGAGGCCGATCCTGGAGCCGCATAATGGGAGAATGCCTGCGCATGACAGTGGCTGATGTACCTGCAGCCTCCACACAGTCCTTGGCAGGGGGTGGCCAGAGTCCAATGGCATGGAGAACCAAATCGACTGGGGACCCACCCTCTGTTGCAGCCTTCATCCGCCTTCACTGTCGTTGTGACCTGGAGACATCTTCCACCAGTTCCACCGTTGAGACCTTTGTTGGATCGTGCTTCGTCTGGAACCTCCCCTTGACCTATCCGCCTTGGGTGACCCTGCCAGGAGCCAAGCTCTGGACGGCATAGCTCATGGGATCATTGGTATACGCAAGATTCTGCACCACAGCAAGGTGGCGATCCAGGAGACGACACACACATACATACTCATACACAAACATATACACACAGCCACTTACAACCAATGTGCCTGTACAGTATTGAAGCCTTTCGAGTGACGCTTGATTATTTAACTGGCCGAGCTTTGCATTTGTAGTCTTTATTAAGAATTCTGTTTAACTTAACTCTACAGCTATTTTCTGGCAAAGTGTGCTACTTTTGATGTTTGAAATGTTTTATTAATTTTTCCTTTTTCTTTCCCCCACCCCCCCTTGCAACTGCATGACTATGGTTGAAATGAACTAAACCCAAAAAAATCCAAATCCCAGTATTGGTAACTTTGTCAGCTCCCGGCTTCTTACGATTCCGAGTACGCTTCCGGCGAATGCTGCGTGGACTTCCTTGTGGAGGAGATGGATTTCTACACATATAAACCAATATCCGTCTCAGAGGAGGGTGCATCTCTTGACCTTTTCTTACGTGTATACTGTGAAGCTGCATTTGCATTCATTGCAGATGTTCTGTCTGCTTGTATTAAAAAAAAAAAACAGCCTGCAGAAGATTGGTCAAAAGGATATGGAAGAACCTGGCAAGAATTCATATTTGATGGGGGGGTGGGAAGTACGGTAAAATGTAATATCTAGAGACACACACACGCACGTATGCTCTACAACCACTTGTATATTGCACTTAACATCACCCCATACTCTGTGTGATGCCTTCCCTGGCACAAATATGACTACACACACGCAATGGGCATGCACACCCCCAATTGCCGTGCAAAAGGTGCATGGGTAAAACACCTGGGTTTGTAGCTAATCAAACGGTAACGATTTCCCCCTGTAAAACCAATTAAAAATCCCACCACTACAATCCAGCCATTCAGTAACATCGCCATTAAACCGTAATGGCGAAGGCAGGCACCCATTGATATGTTCCTCACATAAAGAGTGTTCCCTTATAAGGGAGGACGCTTTGAAGTTGCTCTTTGAGGTTAAACTTCAAAGGAAAAGCGGGGGTGGGTGAAGGTTGTCAGTTGAGGGAGGCACTCCGCTAGCAGCCAGCCGCTCACACCTGGACACGCCGGCACAATCCACCACGTGTGTGACGCCGACTGTGTGTGTAGTATATGGTGGGAGTTTAGTGTGCGCACATATAGAAGCCGAGGCGAGTTTCTCAGAGGCGGGAACATGCATGTTATCGAAAGGCAATGGATTATTTACAACGCCGGCTCTTCCTCGCTCCCTTTCTCTCTCATCTTACGCCGCGTGGAAGAAAGAAATCGATGCACATGTACACTGTCCTAACGCCATCAAGGCACTTTGGAGTCTTCTGGTAGAAAGGTGTGTTTCTCTTTCTTTCCGTTTGGGTTGCGATCAGTAGAGACAGACCCAAATGCAGACACAGACGGGGGGATTAGAAGATAGAAAAAGTCAAAGTAGAGCATGAGTGTAAACATATTTATAGACATTCAGTGGGTTGCCAGGTTCATGTGGGTAACGGCTTGGGGGAAAGAAGCTGTTTTTGAGCCTGGTAGTGCGGACTCTGAGGCTCCTGTGGCGCCTCCTAGAGTGCAGGGGGGGAGAACAGTCCATGGTTGGGGTGGGTGGGATCTCTGCTGATGCTGAGACCCCTTCGAAGGCAGTGGTTGTGATCTACTACTATTTTGGGCTGCTCCCGTTAGGGGGTCGCCACACTGAACCGGAGGCAAAGAGAGGGGAAACATCACTACTCCTTTTTTAATGCAGCGCTAAAATTTAAAAAAATCGCTTTTAATGGAGAAAGCGTTGCGCCTACTCATACCTATGGGCTTGTTGGGGTTCCTGTTTAAGCGGTTAAGCTCTTCTCGAAGTAGTTTTGGGTTCAAACCTTTTTCGAAGAGGCGGGGGAAGATCCGTTTTCACTTTTGTGCAACTGTGAGCAGTCACGTTCATTCAGCTGCCGGACCTTGTGAAGAGCTGCGCAGAAACCAAAGAAAAGTAAAATAAATAAATGAAATCTATCAATCTTGTAATCCGCCGCCGTGGCATCGATTGCGCGCGTGCGCACGTGGACGTCTCGGATGGCGCCGTGGCATGCTAAGAAAATAATCTATTTAATTTCCCCGGTGACCGCAGGTGCTATCATGTATCTCCTCCGGAGAGACTTCTAAAGCAGATAAATGCTCTTCTTAAAACGAGAGAAATCTACCTTACCGTATGTGTCCTGCTGCGCTGCCTTATGGGAAAGAGGGGGGGATCATGCGTTAGCGTTTCCTCCGCTGTTGAATTGAGAGAGGCTGCGTTTTGCCGGGAGGAACTTCATTTCTATCAGCTGCGGTGGAGGGTTACACCGTCTAGTGGTCGCGCTGCGGTCGTGGAGGCCTCGCCGTTCAGCCAAGAGAAGCAGTGGGGGGGGGGGGGGGTGAGTAAATAAAACGCGTTATATTTGGAAGGACGTGGTGTCGCGCTAACTTTTCAGCGCACGGTGACTTGCAGCAGTATCTGTTCTCTTTGGGTAGCAACCGTGTCGGCAACTTACATGGCGCGAAGGTGCCGCACTACAGAATTAACGAAACACGGCAACTTGCCTGCACATTTGTATGTGTGTGTGTGTGTGTGTGCGTGTGCCGACACTTGTGTGTGATTCAGCAGCACAGATTTAGCCCTGCCTAACACTGTGCACACCCCCTGGTGTTGCTCCTGCACAGAGCTGGCATTTTAGTTCACATTTGTGTGACTGTGCTGTGTCTCTCTCTCTCTCTCTCTCTCTCTCTCTCTCTTACTCCCTCGTTTATTTCTCTCCGCCCTCATGTCCTTCTCTCAAATTCCTCCCCACATGCCCTCGCATATGTCTCCTCTCTCTGTTTTCCTTTACTCCCCTAAAGACCAGCATCAGGCCAAAAGCTTACATCTATTCGTGATCTGATCTCCTTGCACTTTGACCTTTTTGACCCGCCCCACAACGGAGAACTGCACATTTGCAATGCACCATGGGTCATCTGTGGCCTAGGCAGCTCTAGGCTTTAGGCTGTTGCCAAATATGAATCCATACATTATGCATATGATACAGTCATTTAGCCTTGAGCGGTGCTGCTGAGGAAGTCAGGAGTACAGGGCGTTGGACCAGAGGGAGGTCTGCGAGCCGCTGCCGGCGTAAGAGTTTACCTGTCAAAGGGTTTGATCTGGGAACTAATTCAACTTGACGTCAGCCGGGGGAAGAGTGCTGCGTGGCGTGTGCTGAAACGCAGCGGGATTCCTCTGAATTTTACTCAGTCTTCCCTAAACCGAGCGGCGCTCGTTTAAAAATAGCTGCGCTCAGGAATCCGCCGTGGTTCTCCGGCGACACGCGTGTGGGGAACGGTTGCAAGTTTGAGTGTCAGAAACGGGCGCCAAAGGTAACGGTCGCCAATCACGTGGCGTTTTGCTGCAATGCATGTTTGTTTGCGCCTCGTCTGCGGATTTCTAATTCGTCGTCGGTTTTGCTTCGCCGGCCAGGTTTCCCTCGACAAAGACATTCTGAAATCCGGATTAGAATCAGAACCATGTTTATGGGTCATGTGGGTTTGCACAAAACATGACGTTTGACTTCGGTTTCGTGGCCCTCTCAGTGTACTTAACATAGAATAACAACACAACGCAACTGACTGGTGTGACCATAGTTGAACAAATACAACAAAATCATGATTTAGCCAAACTTATTAGACTGCCCTTATTAGACTGCCCCAAATACATGCACACATTTATGAGTGTATCTGAGTGCATTTCAACAAGTTGCTGTCTATTCAAGGGAAAAAGGACATGGGAAATTGGATGGAACGAAAAGAAAAGCGAAGTATGGGCAGAAAGAAGACGTAAATCAACATCCGAGGCAAGCGAGGTTCATGGAACAAGGTCAGCATGGGTTTGCAAACCTTTGTGGGATCGGACGGGTGGAGGGAGTGAGGGAAGGGTGAGGGAATGGTAAGAACGGTTCAAATATGCCAAGGCAAGGAAGTGGTCCTGCAGTAATTAAGTCGACAGGGGTTGTGCTCCAGCAGCTCCATTTTGAGTGTGCAGTGCGTTTCAATAATGACGAGAGTGTGTGGCATCAAACCGGCTTGTCTTCACACACACACACACACACCAGCTAATCCTGTTACTGCTGACCACTCTGACGGGGCTGGAACCCAACACTCCAGTCTGCCTGCCTGCTTTTCTGAGGGGTGGCGGGCGGGGGGGGGGGGCAGAGAAAAAGAGTGAGAGGCAGAATTACATGAATCCACTGTTGTACTTCTCTTCCTCCTTTCTAGCAGCCATCGGTACAAGTGAAAAGTACAGCAGTAAAGGAAGGAGAGGGGAAGAGTATTTTCCTCGCCTGTGTGCATGCTTACCTGTGTGTTTGTGTATACCTACCATAGAATACATGTGTATTTACTCCGGTCCTCAGGGCTTATGGGTTCTGTTTTGGGCTCTGAGTGCGACCCCCTCTGCTCTGGTCACAATGGCTAATCCTGACATGGGCAACAGCCACTGGCAATCAGCATTTACAGACACGTCCATTATGAAATCCTGTCTGGCTGCTTGTCTTGCTTGTATGCCTGGATGGCTGGAGGACAGATTGGCTGTCATTGGCTAGTCTGGATATTTGTTGTGTTTTTGTTTTTGTTTTGTTTTTTTGTTTCGTCTGTCCATCTGTCCTTCTCTCACTATCTAGCAAGATGGTGAGGTGTGCTGAACGGCCGGGTTGTGTGTTTCCGAGCCTGTTTGCCCATCTGTCCATTTGTCTGTCTGTATAATATGTGTTTTTTATATATATATATATATATATATATATATATATATATATATATATATATATATATATATATGAGAATGAGACTGCTGTACATGTCACCACCAGTTTGACTGCTACATAGCTTGTCTCACAGAGGTGCCACTGCGCTGATTAAGGATCACTAGTCAGGTCAGACTGTTTCCCGTTCAGCACCTCCTCTAAGAAATAATTCATGAGCATGATCTCGGCACGCTTCAGAGAAAAGACTGCTTGCATAGCCAGGTACTCAAAGAGCCTGCTCAAGTCCCATTCACATATCGCTGTGTGTGTTTGACTACATGTTTCTCTCTCTCTCTCTCGCTCGCTCTCTCTATCTATCTATATCTACCGTATGTTTCGCTCCCTCATCCATCTCTTTCTCTGTTACTTCTTTAAGTCTCCCTCTCTTGCTTTGTCACTCGGTACTTCGATGGAAATAGGGTCAGTCACAGCCCAACCATATGTCTGGAGTGCACTAGATTGTACTTTGTCACGTTTTGTGCCAGTAAATCTGTACTTTGTCATGTTGCTGGTGAAACTTCCCTTCATCATGTGGAAATGGCATTCTTCTCCAGTCCCCGACCATTACACAACAGACTTCAGGCTTCAGTCAAGATAGGGAATGGATTTTTCACATCTTTGAGAAACAGCAGTTTCCATGGCTGTGAACTGAACATCTGTCTGCTTTTTATTCTATTTTGTGGGTTTGAGTTTGTAAAATTGATGGTCAAGCCTCGAGCTAATGTTTGATTAGCAAAACAAAACTTTTTTTTTCCTTTTTGGTTTGTAATTATGAAGGATTAAAGAAGCGAATAATCAGTAACAAAGTAATCGATAAGGAATAAATCAATTTACCAAAAGTCTTTACAGTTTAAGAACGTTTTCATGTTCACAAAACTGCCTCGATGTATTACAATGAGTCATGCTGAGCAATTTCGCTCGTGGAGTCTGTAAATTCTGCTATATTGAATTTTCGCCATTTTTTTTTAGATCCCCCCCCCTTGCTGATCCGGGGAGGGCTGCAGACTACCACATGCCTTTTCCGATACATGTGGAGTCGCCAGCCGCTTCTTTTCACCTGACAGTGAGGAGTTTCACCAGAGGGACATAGTGCGTGGGAGGATCATGCTATTCCCCTCAGTTCCCCCCCAAACAGGTGCCCCAACTGACCAGAGGAGGCACTAGTGCAGCAAGCAGGACACATACCCACATCCGGCTTCCGAACTGCAAACACGGCCAGTTGTGTCTGTAGGGATGCCCGACCAAGCCGGAGGTAACACGGGAATGCGATCCAGCGAGCCCGGTGTTGATAGGCAATGGAATACACCGCTACGCTACCCGGACACCCCAGAATTTTCACCATTTTTGATCTTTTGAAAAACCATCTTTTATGTACTCCTACAGTGTTGGTCTTATTTTAACCTCCTTTGGCACATGTCATTTAGGAATGGTGATCTTTCTAAATGCAAAGGAAACTTGATGTCTGGCTTTCATATGAGTGAATAAAAATGACAGAATACGTGGCCTAGAGTAAATGGACTGCATCCCCCCCCCCTTTTATCTCCCCAATGTACTTGGCCAATCACCCCACTTTTCCGAGCCATCCCGGTCACTGTTCCACCCCCTCTGCCAATCCGGGGAGGGCTGCAGACTACCACATGCCTCCTCCGATACACGTGGAGTCACCAGCCACTTCTTTTCCCCTGACAGTGAGGAGTTTCACCAGGGGGATGTAGCATGTGGGAGGATCACACACCAGAGGAGGCGCTAGTGCAGCGACCAGGACACATACCGACATCCGGCTTTTCACCTGCAGACACGGCCAGTTGTGTCTCTAGGGACGCCCGACCAAGCCGGAGGTAACGTGGGGATTCGAGCCAGGATCCCTGTGTTGGTAGGCAATGGAATGGACCGCCATGCCACCCAGACACCCCCATGGACTGCATTTTATAAAGCACTTTTCAGTTGCTTTACAATGTACGCCTGACGTTCACCCATTCACACACATTCATACACTGATGGTGGAGGCTGCCATGCAAGGCATCAACCAGTTCATCAGGAGCAGTCAGGGGTTCAGTGTCTTGCTCAAGGACACTTCAACATGCTTTCTGGAGGAGCCAGGGATCGAACCAGTGACCTTCCGATGACCAGACAACCTACTCTACCTCCTGAGCCATGCCACCCCAAAGAAAAATGGCAATAACTCTGTGACAGTCTGTTCGATTGTTATGAAATTTTGAGCAGATGTTCAAGGGTGTTAGATAAGCATGTGTGCAAGAGCATTACAACCCCACACTTAACCCTGCAGTCACACACATCGGGTCACCCCGCTGTGACTAAGCCCAGGTTGAGAACTACAGACCAGTTTCACTCCTACCCTTTCTTTCAAAAATACTTGATCACTTTGTCTTTAACCAAGTCTCCGGGTTCCTTTCTGAGAACAAGTTGTGTGATCTGTATCAGTCTGGCCTTAAGCAGGGTCACTCTACTGAGACTGCACTCCTGCCAGTAACAGAATCACTGTGTTTTGGATAGAGCTGCTGGCCAGTCCTCAGCTTTATTGCTGCTAGAACCTTAAGCTGCCTTTGACGCAGTTAACTACCAAATCCTCCTCTCCACACTCACTGAGCTTGGTATCTCAGGATCTGCCCTCCGCTGGTTCAAGTCCTACCTCTTGGGGAGATTTTTTAGAGTATCTTGGAGGGGAGAAGTGTCCAAACCGCATGGCTTATCCACAGGGGTACCTCAAGGGTCAGTGCTCAGTCCCCTCCTCTTCTCAATATACACCTTTTCACTTGGTGAAATCATCCGCTCCCATGGTTTCTCATGCCATCGCTATGCTGACGATACCCAGCCCTTCCTATCATTCCTGCCAGATGACCTCACAGTCTCGACAGGGATATCATCATGCCTTACTGATATCTCTGCATGGATGAAAGAACTTCACCTTCAGCTTAACCTATCTAAGACTGAGCTCCTTATCATCCCAGCCAGCCCATCCTTACAACAACAGATCAATATCCAGCTTGGACCAACCCAACTCATGTGCGTAAAGTCTGCCCAAAACCTGGGTGTCATGATTGATGATCAACTAACCTTTAAAGTTCACATGGCCTCGATTGCTTGGTTGTGCCAATTTGGCCTGTACAACATCAGGAAAATTAGACCCTACCTGTCAGAGCATGCAACACAACGCTTGGTACAGGCTCTTGTTATATCATGCATTGACTACTGCAACTCCTGACTGTGAGGTCTTTCTTTTTTTTTTTTTACATGGTGATGCTGGTCGCGTGGCTTGGGTCCTGGGCTGTTCCGGCGGCATCTGGACACTGCTTGGCATCCTGTGCATCGTATTCGTCATAAATTTCATAATTCCATTATAATTCTGTTATCCTCTTTCAATTTTGTATTCTGTAAATTGTGTAAACAACATCCATTGCATGTTGTCCGTCTAGGGAGAGAGAGCCCTCCTCTGTTGCTTAACATGAGGTTTCTTCTTATTTTTTCTCACTGTTAAAGGTTTTTTTTTTTAGGAAGTTGTTCCTTATCTGATGCGAGGGTCTATGGACAGGATGTTGTGTTGCTGTAAAGCCCCTTGATGCAAATTTGTAATTTGTGATATTGGGTTATACAAATAAAATTGACTTGACTTACTGGCAGGTCTCCCTGCATGCACTTTCAAGCCTCTGTAAATGATCCAGAATGCGGCAGTGCATCTGGTCTTCAACCAACCCAAATCAGCACATGTCACTCCGCTGTTCATATCCCTCCACCTGCTCCCAGTTGCTGCCCACATCAAATTCAAAACCTTAATGCTCGCTTACAAAACAGCAACTAAAACGGCCCCTACCTACCTGAACTCCCTCATTCATGTCTACACTCAGTCCCGCTCACTACGCTCTGCCAATGAAAGGCGCCTGGCACTTCCACCACAACGGCCCCTAAGTCACTAGCCAGATTCTTCTGTTCTGTAGTTCCCCCGTGGTGGAACGAATTACCAAACTCCATTCGATGTATTGAGTCCCTCTCCATCTTTAAGAAGAAGCTGAAGACCCAGTTCCTTCCCAAACACCTCCACACCTGATGGCTCTTGACACCTATGTCCTATCGGACTTGAACCTAGTTTTTTTTTTTTTTTAAGCGTTGTCGCCTCCTGACTAGATCCTTGCTTGTGTTGTATTAACTCTCAGATGTATGTGGCTTTGGGTAAAGGGGCCTGCTAAATGAAATTGTACATAAATTGTAAATATCTTTCCATAGGCAGTGCCACAAATGCCAGAAATTTTTATCTCATGAATGGACTATTACACATTTGTTGCACATTCTTAAAATTACTTCCAGTTGGTGCGGCCTGTGACATTCAGCTTATGACTGAGCTTGTTATTAGACGATCACAACAGAAGTTGCTGAGGTTCAGACAGCCTATTTAGAACAATTCTACTAAGTTTTGTACCAATCAATCAAAGTATCGAATAGCGCAGATATTAACCACATTTCGATAAAAGTTTTTGGCCACTTTTCAGACCCTTTTAGAAAAATTGCATACAACAAATGTAGCAATTTTTTGAGCAGACCAAAAACAGCTGAATCAGTTAATCAGTACCCACATGAACTGATTCAACTGTTTTTGATGTTCTTACCTGGATTATTGGGCACGCGTAAAGACTTTTTGAGCAGACGTTAGCGATTTCCCTCGGAAGCGAGTTGTCAACACCACTGGTGGGCCTGCAGATCCCTGCGCTCACAATGGCTCTCGTTCACATGACAGCTGTTGTTTTGGGGGTGCTAGAGAGGTACAGTCGCACATGTGCCCTCACACTGTCCACTACATCGAACTGGCAGGAACTCCACTACACATCCCAGTTTTCTAAATTTGTGCTTGGCCCCTGTAATTGCAGCTTGTAGCTGTTTTCATAATTTCTTTGAAAGGGATTCTTCTGGGAGATTTTGGAAACAGGGGGAGGTGGGTAACCTCTTTTACCACATCTATGGACAGGCAACTTTTCCTCTCAGAGCCAAATAGCTGTCTGCTCCTAATCTTTCTACTTCAAATAAAATCTGGTCCAGTATTACTGCCCTTAATTTGTTGTGTTTGGACCCAAAGCACCGTGAAACACAGCTGATCAAGAAGCTGAGCTGCATTACAGTAGATGTGTTTTTCCAAGTGTACCTTCCAAATATTGGATCACAGCAAATACTCCTTAATGGGAGGAAATAGGGCTGTCCCTTGGGCCTGTTGCACAGAGGCAGTCCCAATGCCTCAGCCCTCTTTTATCGCTTAATCTCTCTCTCTCTCTCTCTCTCTCTCTCTCTCTCTCTCTCTCTCTCTCTCTCTCTGACTCATTCCCTGCCTCTTTCATTCTTTCAGCTTCCCTATATCCATTTTGATACTCATATTCTATTTTAGTTTTTGAGCATGCGCCATCATGCTCGGAGCTTCCGGTTTCCATTATAAGGCTGGAGGTCATTGGAGGGGATGGGAAAGGAGTGATGGGGTTAAATGGAGAGTGCATGTGAGAATGAACGAGAGGAGAGAGGGATGAGTCAGCAAAAGAAGGACTGAGAGATGAGGCGATATAAGAGCGGGTCGTGCTGCATGTACAACTTTTGCCTATGTGACGACCGACAAGGCATCAGCCCTTCTGTGAGCACAAACATCAGCATCAAAGCTCACCGACCGAATCCCTTTCATTTCACATTTCAGGGTTTATTCATCAGCTCATTCACTTTGTACTCGTTCAACATGTTTTGAGGTCATGGAGACATTTGGGCCCTTGAAATTAGTCACATTTTCAGTTACACTTATGGGCAAAGTGAAGTCTCCTGTTCGCTTAACATACGTGTGTCTGGGCTGTAGGAGGAAACTTGTTTACCCAGAGGACGCAAACACGAGGATGATATGCAAACCCCACACAGAAGGGGTGGGCTCAAACCCAGGACCCTGTTTTTATGCAAGGCAACATATCTAACCACTAAGCCACCGCAGGGCCTACGAGGGTGGTTGTATATCTTTAAAAAAAAAAGCCACAGGAAAAAAAAAAGTATTCTTCTGCACAGGGACATAGCTTTCATACCTGCATTTCAGAGCCAAATCCACAGACAAAGTCCTTTTCATGCCAAAGGTCTCTATTCCCATCTTTCTGTGCTCAGAAGGGTGTGCAAAGGTACTTTGCATAATCCAGACGCATCCATGCGCAGCCAGCTATAGACAGATACAGGGAGAGTAAACAGGATTCCCTTTGGCTGCAGCTTTCACCTGCTGGAGGTGGGCTATAAAACCTCAGCTGCATATTCAGGGAGCTCAAACCCCCCCTCCTTTTTTTTAATCACCTAGAACCAAAAAAATAAATAAAAACCACTTAGCAATACAGTAAATATGACTTGATGAATAGCCGATTGCTGTTGAAAGCACTAGGGGCAAAAAAGTTTTGCCATTGCCTTTTTTGGTATTTGGAATTTTTACTGTGAGGCATCTTTTGTAAATTTTTGGATTCCAATGTTCCCGTGCAGGAGCCCCTGATTTTATATCATTCTCTGTTTTTGAAATATTTTTGTGCATTTCTAATGTGAACAGTTGCTAAGCAGTGTATGGATAGCCCAACCCGATGACACTGCTTGAATATGTGGCATCCTTATTGCATGCTCAATAATTAGGATGCTTTGTAGTTTTTTACAGCCATTTATTTAAACGAGTGCTCATTTGGGACAACCACCCAGAAGCCATCTCCCTTAAGATGTCGTCCAATCATGTCGGTTTTTCGTTTTATCTACCGTACATTGAAATTGTCGCGTGAACATTGTCTACTATTTTTTTCCCCCGCTGACTGTTTCTTTTGTTTGCACCTTAGTGAGCTTTCTGCTCTCCCCCGCCTGTCTGCTTTTCCGATGTACACACAACAGGCCCATCAACAGCACCCGGAGGGGCTCCACCATGCAATATTGAAGCTTTTCCATTAGTGCTGGATTGTTTGGGGAAGACAGGGGACCACGAGGTGTAGTTGTGCATCAGGAATCAGACACAAGATATCATCTCTTCAAAGAGGAAAGCTGAGAACAGGAGAGGGTTGGGGGAGGTCTAAGGGAGAAAGGAAACGATAAGGCAAAGCAAAATGGAATAAAATGGAAAATAATAGGATGGGATTAAGAGTGAGTATAGGTGTCTGTTTCAAGTTTTTTTCTTCGTTTGTTGAACTGGCACAAGACAAAGTCAACAAAAGCCACAGGGTTGGGGCGTCCGGGTGGCGTAGCGGTCTATTCCATTGTCTGCCAACACGGAGATCGCTGGTTCGAATCCCCGTGTTACCTCCAGCTTGGTCAGGCGTCCCTGCAGACACAATTGGCCGTGTCTGTGGATGGGAAGCCGGATGTGGGTGTGTGTCCTGGTCGCTGCACTGGCGCCTCCTCTGGTCAGTGGGGGTGCCTGTTCGGGGGGGGGGGGCGAGACGGGGGAACAGCGTGATCCTCCCAGGCGCTATGCCCCCCCCTGGCGAAACTCCTCACTGTCAGGTGAAAAGAAGCGGCTGGCGACTCCACATGTATCAGAGGAGGCATGTGGTAGTCTGCAGCCCTCCCTGGATCGGCAGAGGAGGTGGGGCAGCGACCGGGACGGCTCGGAGGAGTGGGGTAATTGGCCAAGAACAATTGGGGAGAAAAAATGGGGAAAATTCCAAAAACAAAAAAAAGCCACAGCGTTTGGCCACAGCAGCTTTGCTAACAGCTCTGGGGACTTGCTCCATGGCCATGACTTAACTTGTAATCCCTTAGATCCACACCGACCAGACAGGTGTTTGCGGGGTAGGTGACAGCCAATAAGCCGCCATCGCTGCCAGTATTTCATTTTGCCTGTTAGCAGCCTGTGTGCTTTTACAGTTTCATCATCCGTTAAAAGTAAGGTCAGAAGAACAGGGGGGGAAAATCCACACATATGTTACGATGGCCTGCTAATAAAACAACACTTCAACTCGTGTTTTTCTCATTTATCTCATAAAAGCCCCGAGACAACCCTGTTTAATGGTCTGTATTTAATACTGCAGAGGAAACGCTTTCCAGTAAACGTTGTAAACTTAATTAACTGGGAACATGATTGTGTGATAGTGGTGCTTATATATTTGGAAATACAACGGTCAGTTATGGATTGGGTGTGTGTCGTGGAAATAATGGCCGTTGTGTTTACGTGTGTATTTGTGTGCCTATGGCGTGGTATACTTTACTTTTGCGGGTTTGTGTGTGCACACCAGCATCTGCCTTCTGTTCAGTACACGCAGCTCTTGTCATTACTGTTGTTTGGCCGTGAATGTAGTGTAGTTTGCATCCTCCGGGTACCTCACGACACAGGCCTCTGCTATTGATTTTCCATTAATTCGGTGGCGTATCGCTTTCCTCTGCTCATTCACATACGTTCGTGAAAAGATTTACACACACACACACACATACACACACACACACACACACACACACAGTGAGAACACAGGAAACAGCCCAAGCACAGGAAACATGCATGTGTGTGCATGCACATAGGCACATGTACAGTAAATGTACAGTACATTTCACCCAAATACTTGACTTGTAGATACACTCAAATATGAGAGTTGTAGTGTGGTTTCATTAAAAAAAAAAACGTTTTCTTTGTTAACCCCTTGGGGAAATTCAGTGACTGCAAATTAACCCATCCTAGCTGTGATCTGTGTAGCTAGGAGCAGTGGGGCTGCCGCCTTCATGCTGTGCCCGGGGACCAACTCCAGTTCTTTTCCCATTGCCTCGGTCAAGGTCACAGATAGGAGTATACACCCTAACATGCATGTTTCTATTGATGATGGGGGAAACTAGAGCAACCCGGAGAAAACCCACCGCAGAAACGGGGAGAACATGCAAACTCCACACAAAGGACGACCCCCAAGGTTGGACAATCCCGGGGTTCGAACCCAGGACCTTCTTGCTGTGAGGCGATAGCGCTAACCACTGGGCCACCGTGCCGCCCAAATTTTTACCTCCAAATGTGTTTTAAACAGCCTCTTACTGCCAAGGAGCTGACACCGTACATGCCTGTAATTTATGCTGAAGCCGGTATTGAAATGTTGCATTTGAACTGGTTGCCAGCACTTCAGCATTTGGCACTTGAAAAATGTCAGGGGCATGGCATATTGAGTTTACTTTTCCAGGTGATGCTGATAAAAAAGCATATTGAGTTTACTTTTCCAGGTGATGCTGATAAAAGCTTAAAGAAAGAAATAAGCACAAATGCATGACGACTCCCCCATATCTAGATATGCATGGAAGGATCAGGTGACTATGAGACAAAAGCCGCTTCAAAACAATCACATATCAACACACTTATGAACGTGGTTAAGCTGTTTGTTTGAAGACAGGATGAGCTGCTTGTGAACAACATTTCTATGCCAATGACGAATTGATCACTTAGGTAAGGGTTAAAGCGAGGGTATGCGATCTCTAACCACTAGATGGCAGACGGCAGCGCTACAGAGATTACCAAACACTCAGCTTTAAGTGTCCGCTTACTTCCTGTCTCTGCAGTGGCCCAAGCGCAGCCTAATAAACGGTCCGTTGTTTCGCCAGGTAGGGTTCACAGAGAACTCTAAAGGGACGCTTGTGTTGCCCTATTTGATCTGGATGTGTAAGTATTCAGTTGATCGCTTACATGGTGGCCTAAGAACTCGCTGACGTCATCCTTCTGTATCATCTTACTTGCTTCCTATCCTTTCTGCGAGCTTCGTTCTCGTCTGTGTTCCCAGCTCCTGAGTTGTGGAGGGGCACGATGGCCCGGTGGTTAGCACTGTTGCCTCACAGCAAGATGGCCCGGTGGTTAGCACTGTTGCCTCACAGCAAGAAGGTCCTGGGTTTGGGAGCGTTCGGGTAGCGTGGCGGTCTATTCCGTTGCCTACCAACACGGGGATCGCCGGATCGAATCCCCGTGTTACCTCCGGCTTGGTCGGGCGTCCCTACAGACACAATTGGCCGTGTCTGTGTGGGTATGTATCCTGGTCGTTGCACTAGCGCCTCCTCTGGTCGGTCGGGGCGCATGTTCGGGAGGGGGAACTGGGGGAATAGCGTGATCCTGCCGCACACACCACGTCCCCCTGGCGAAACTCCTCATTTTCAGGTGGGAAAAAAAGCGGCTGGCGACTCCTCATGTATCGGAGGAGGTATGTGGTAGTCTGCATCCCCCGGATCAGCAGAGGGGGTGGAGCAGCTACCGGGACAGCTCAGAAGAGTGGGTGGGGTAATTGGCCGGATACAATTGGGGAGAACAAAAGGGGGGGGGGCATTTTCAACAATAACAAAAAAAAGAAGAAGGTCCTGGGTTCAAACCACAGGCCGTCCCAGGTCCTTTCTGTGTGGAGTTTGCATGTTCTCCCCGTGTCTGCGTGGGTTTCCTCCAGGTGCTCCGGTTTCCTCCTACCATCAAAAGGACATGCATGTCAGGGTTAATACTCCTGTCTGTGCCCCTGAGCAAGGCAATGGAAAGAAGAACTGGAGGTTGGTCCCCGGGTGCTGCACAGCGGCTGCCCACTGCTCCTAGCTTCACAGCTAGGAGGAGTTAAATGCAGAGGGTGAATTTCATCGCATGTACAAATGACAAAGGGTACTCTATTCTTATCTGCAGTTTTACAGGGGAGGAAGGAGGGAGATGCTCTTTACCAGACCGGCAAAACCAAACAATGAGCTGAGAGTTAAGGGAAACTGTCAACTGGAGTGTTGATTCTCAGTGTCATCAGCAGCACCAGCAATACTTTCACATTACTTTCACATTTTTGTCATCTGAGTCACAGTTAATATAAGAAATGTTGCTTAATGTAGCTTTGAAAATCACCTCTGTTCTGCGGATATTCTCAGCTTTGCCCAATTGAAGAAAAAAAAGTATTTGATAATGAACATTTCCAGTGGCGTGTGAGACCCAGTGAAAGACTAGTAAGGCCAAGAACTCCCATGCAACTTGCACTGAAGTGGAGTGCCCCATCCAGGAAATTGAAGTGTCCTGCGGCTGGTAGCGTGTCGTGATTGGGTAATGGGCCTAATGTCCCTTGCGGCGCTTATCCTGCCTATCACATGGATGATGAGGTGATGGCGGTGGAATAGGGAAAGCAGAGCAGAGTAGCTCCCCCGAGGACTGCAGAAGAGGAAAACACTCCGACACTGACCCGGTCCTGAGAGAAGGACAGAAGGATGGAAAGGAAAAAATGGGGTGTGAGATGGAGCTGAGCGGCAAAGCAAACACACAGAGGCAGAGAGCATGTGTTCTGGTGAGTGAATGAAGAGGTACCAAGAAATCGTTCAGCCACAGAAAAATCATCGATCCGAGTTAAATAGAAAGGCGCCCATCGACCATCTTGAGAATCTTGGTGAATTCACTTACTGCATTCAAAGAGCTGTTTTTCAAAGACCCCGAGGAGTGATAATTTAGTAATAAATGATCCAAGGCAACTTTAGATATGGTAAAATACAAACCGACATGCACTAAACATTCAAATTTTGTACAAAATGGGTTATTTTGGCATTAATCAATTCTCCTGCATCTATGGCATCACCAGGAACTTGAGCCATGAATGTTCTTTCATTCCCACTCCAAGCTGAATGGAGAGTCTCCATGGGCCTTCTCTCAGAAACCACGTGATTAGATGAAGGTAGACAAACCCCACTAACCACCCTCTAAACTCAAGCCTAAACTTAAGCTGTGTAGCTGTAGTCGCTGTTACTACTGCAGGGCGTGGTTGGTGAAGAACAAGATGGGAAATAAAAAAAACGCGTATGAACTGCGTGCAAAAATCGACTTTTGCATATGCATTACACAGTATTTTGCCGTGCAAAATGTGTTATTTGTGCGTCGTTCACTGAGGATCTAAATCGGCACTTGGCAGTCCATGCCAGTTGCATGGTTTCTTCTGGGAAAAAAAAGAAAAGAAATGTTTCTGGCAAAAGAGGGAATAGGACAAGGGAAAATCGGTCGTTGGCTAAGGCCTTCCAGTTTATTTTTGGAGTGTTGCTTATATTCCCAAATCTTGATTGAAACATCTCTGAGCATGGGGATAATCAGTCTTTTTTTTTTTTTGAGGGGGGGGGGGATTTTTCCCCCTTTTTTCCCCAATTGCACCCGGCCAATTACCCCACTCGTCCGAGCTGTCCCGGTCGCTGCTCCACCCCCTCTGCCGATCCGGGGAGGACTGCACACTACCACATGCTTCCTCTGATACATTTGGAGTCGCCAGCCGCTTCTTTTCACCTGACAGTGAGGAGTTTCACCAGGGGGACGTAGTGCACGTGGGAGGATCACACTATTCCTCCCGCTTCCCCCCTCCCCCCTGAACAGGCGCCCGACCAACCAGAGGAGGCGCTAGTGCAGTGACCAGGACACACCCACATCTGGCTTCCCACCCGCATACACGGCCATTTGTGTCTGTAGGGATGCCCAACCAAGCCGGAGGCAACATGGGGACTCGAACCGGCGAGCCCCGTGTTGGTAGGCGATAAAATAGACCGCTACGCAGCATGGACCCTCACATACCTGTATAATTTTGACTTCATCTTAGTAAAAAACAGCCGTCGTGTATCAGATTGGGGTTGAAAGAGTTGTCAATCTGTAACAATTGTGAAACAGCTTTGCCAGGTACTGAGCTTTCTGGCCAGTGTCCTTCCACAAAACTATGGGGTCTCTCACACACACTCATTTCAACTTTCCAATGAGCCAGCTATGCAAAAAAAACAACAACAATTTAAAAAGCCTTGTTATCTAGCAAAAAGCTTGTGAAGTTTTGAGCTGTTCTGAGTGTTTTTTGTGCCATCAGCAGGCCACCGCTGCTCAAGGGGACAGTTGCCGACATTGTTGCAAGTCCTATTGGCTGCTTTTAATGGTCACTGGAGGAAAACCTTTGACTGATAGTGCTTCTAAAATGATCAGTATTAAGACACACTTTTAACAGTCACAAATGGGCTCTCGCTGAGCTCCAGCTATAGCGGGATTCGTGTGATTGTCCGAACATGCAGCCAAAACACTCAAAGAGCACTCACAATCAGACGAGCGGCCTCCCCGAGGAGCTGTGTGGGGCTTTGTATGGGGGATGATGGTGCTAAAGGAGGAACACTTCTCCCCTCGCTCAAGCCCTGGTCCATCTCCTGCTGTCGATTTGCTCTCTCACCCAGAAGTGTGTTTAGTACCTCTACACCAATCCGCGGGAGTAGAAGGCGATAGAGAGGAAGGAAAAGAGGGAGCGATAACGGCAAAGACGTGCTGATCCGTCTGCCAAGAAGTGCTTGAGGAATCCTCTGAGACGACTGTGTTAGCACTCGCAGAGTTCCCCCGAGAAAAGTGAGCGGGGGAAAGGAGATTCAGTTGAAAGTTTGGAGCGGGAAGGGGGGGGGGTTGAGAAGGAGAGAAATGCTGTGGAAAGATGAAAGGAGTTTTGTTCTACCTTCCATCGACCCCGGAGGTGGAATGAGAGTTGTCCCCTGCTGAGGCTTTGTGGGACTCCTGCATATGTGTGTGTCTGGGGGGGGGGGGGTGTATATGATAAAATTCATATCCTTGATAAAAAAAAAAAAAGCCAACAGATAGATTAACAACACAATTGTTCAGCATCCAGTTACATTCAAACTAAGGGAAATGGCAGTAAAGTAAATGTTTTCTGCTACGCCTCATGTTGTCACGAGGAGCTTTTTTTTCTGATGTGTTATCAGAATACTTTATTACTTTATTCATCCCCGAGGGGGAAATGGCTTCTATTACAGACACCCAAGCTCTTATTGGAGTGTTTTCATTTCTAAGGGGGGCAGCTCAACTCTCCTCACTTATGTTTTTTTCAAAAAGAACAAAAAGCTGCCATATGTGGTGTGTTCATCTTCATGTTTTTCTTAACAGGCACCAGAGAAAAAGCCAGGGGGGAGATATAATATGAGAGACAAACAAGTTGGACCAGGAGTGGTTAACGCGACTCTTGGAGCTCAGGCATATATGCTCATTTTTAACATATGTTCAGTATTTAGAGTGATGAGGTGGCTGCAAAGTCTCCACAATGGTGACAGAAATTTCTGTCAGCCGCTATTCTGGAACGTTCGACTTGACAAATAGTGTCTCTATTGAGGAAGACTTGGCATCTGACAACTATCACGCTGTTCAGGCTATTAACCTCTTGTACCCTGTTCTCTGCTCATAGTCATCAGAGATGAGCCCCCAGTAATCTGGAAGGAAGTCAGGTGGCGTGGAGAGGAGAGGAGAGGAGGAGAGGGTAGACATTTCAACAAGACTTATCAGTGGTCAGAAGAACTTGCCTCGCTCTATGAAAATAATTGAACATACTGTGAGCCATGCTATGTGGAGGCATGGAGGTGTTCAGAAAAAATGGCAGTGGAGTTTTTAACCAGATTGTTTAACACAACCTTGGAAAGTGAGAGGATGCCTGAGGGGTGGAGAAGAAGCATACTAGTACCAATTTTCAAGAATATGAGTGAAGTACAGAACTGTAGCAACTACAGAGGTATAAAGTTGATCAGCCACAGCATGAAGATATGGGAAAGAGTAGTAGAAGCTAGGTTAAGAGGAGAGGTGACGATGGTTTCATGCCACAAAAAACACCGCAGATGCGATGTTTGCTTTTAGAATGTTGATGGAGAAGTATAGAGAAGGCCAGAAGGAGTTATATTGTGTCTTTGTAGATTTAGAGAAGCGTATGACAGGGTGCCGAGAGAGGAGGTGTGGTATTGTATGAAGAAGTCAGGAGTGGCAGAGAAGTATGTAGGAGTGGTGCAGGATATGTATGAGGGAAGTGTGACAATGTTGAGGTGTGCAGTTGGAATGACAGATCAAGGATCGGCTCTGAGCCCTTTCTTGTTTGCAATGGTGATGGACAGGTTGATGGACGAGATCAGGCAGGAGTCTCCGTGGACTACGATGTTCGCGGATGACAATGTGATCTGTAGTGAAAGTAGGGAGGCAGGTTGAGGAGAGACTGGAGAGGTGGAGGTATGCACTGGAGAGAAGAGGAATTAAAGCCAGTAGGAGCAAGATGGAATACACGTGTGAATGAGAGGGAGAAAGAAAGCCACTTTATTTTGTCACTATATTCTTACAACAAATTGTATTCTTACAATGACATGTGTTCTCTGCACTTAACCCATCCTATTGTATAGGAGCAGTGGGCAGCTGCAGCGCCCGAGGACCAACTCCGGTTCTTCTTTCCATTGCCTTGCTCAGGGGCACACACAGGAGTATTAACCCTGACATGCATGTCTTTTTGATGGTGGGAGGAACCGGAGGAAACCCACTGCAGACCAAAGAGGAGGTTTATGGATGTGGTGAGGGAGGACATGCAGGTGGCTGGTGTGACAGAGGAAGATGCAGAGGACAGGAAGAGATGGAAACGGATGATCCGCTGTGGCGACCCCCTAACAGGAGCAGCCAAAAGAAGAAGAAGAAGACAACTGTGAGCCATGTTATGGAAACAAACAACATCGCAGCATAACTAACAATCTGTATTTTGCTTTCATGAGTACAATTCGATTCAGTTCAATTCAAAACTTTATTGCAGACTCGGCGTCCATAACAAACAAAGACAAGGTAAAAAAAAAAAGAGAGAAGAAAGAATGAAGCCATAAAAAGTAAGAACCATGGGTAAAAGATAAACCCTGGACAATACATAGAGTAAACACATTGAAATAACATAAAAGGAACAAATCGGTGTCTTACAAAACTTGTGTATCCCAATTACTGACACGTACAGCTTCTTTCAGTTTGGCAAGGTTGGTAATACTGATATTTCTTGACCATTCTGGGGTGACTTCTTGAATTCTGGTATATTTATTTTCTTTGTGCGTGTGTGAGAGAGAGAGAGCGTGAGATGGGGAGAGAAAGGGAGGAGCGTGGCTCTAGTGGGGATTTAGTGGTTATGAACCACAGTGTGAGTGACCATTGGCCACACAGACAGGACAGAGGGCGTAACGGCCCAAAACCCCCAACTAATCTACTCATGGAGTTATCTCCCGATAAAGGAGCTTAGAAAGCCCCTGTCTACCCCTATGATCACCCCAGATGTACAACGCACTACACACACCAATACACACACATACAAAACACACATGATGCCAGTCAAACAGCTGCACGTATGTAATTATGGCCTGTGATTGCATCAGCCTCTTTAGTTGAACAAAATCAACCTGATATCCGTAAAACATAAGCGATGCAACAACAGAGGTTATGAATAAAGGTGAAGTAGTAAATCAGGAACTTGAAGTACTTATAGCGTCAAATCGTCTTATTTCCTGTTCTTGACAACAAGGCGCGGCAAGTGGTACCAAGGGAAATCTACAAAAACTTAAGTTTGTCCCCAGTAAACACGGTTTCATGATGGCGATGTCAAGTGTTACATCCCCCGCCGTCCGCACCCCTTAACCCCCTCCCCACCTCATGTCGGATATTAAATCCGTGGCACTTTAAGACAGATGATCCTTGAATGATATTTGCCCCAATTTGCATTGCGATTTAGGGGTAATGCAATAAGCCAGGTTAAGTACACAGGGCACCCACTGAGCACTGATCCCAAGCCTGCATGCCAGTAAACTGAAACAGTGACAAGCTGCGACTCCATAGGCCATACATAGGTTAGCCTCGTGGGTTTGGACAAATCCAAAACAGCAGATTTCTGGGATTTTGGGGCGCTCTGTAAAGGGGATACTGCAAACTCTACTTTCGTAATGTGAGGAAGGGTGAGAAAGAGATTGCAATATTTTACATGTATAATTTTGATAATCTGCTGTGACTGGTATAGGTCAGGTAGGTATACTTGCCCATTGAGGCAAACGGCCTGCTCCTCCAGTCAGCCGATCGAGTGGCTGCGACTCAAAATATAAAGCATGCCGACAGGATGGAAAAGTTCAGTTACTGTTTAGGCAAGAACGGGCCTGACATGTGATTCAAGTGACTTTAAACCTGGTATGATTCTTGATTGTAGATGTAGTGCTTCCGGCATCTCAGAAACAGCCACCCTCCTGGGATTTCTGCTCACCACAATGTCTAGTTTACTGAGGACAGTGTGCTAAGCAAAAAACATCTAGTCAGCAACAGATCTATGGACAAAAATGACTTGAAGAAGAAAGAGAATGGCAATCAACCCACCAGGTCGATCAAGCTAACAGGAGGTCCACAAATGTCCAAAATAGGGGCCTTATATTGGGCATCGTTTCAATGCCACAGTGTACCTAAGCATGGCTGCTGACTCGGTTCATTCCCTCAGGGCTATAGTCTGTCATTTTTCCAGCAGATAGTTCAAGCAGGATAATATGCCCAGTCGCAAACAATACATCTCAACATGGGTCCAGGAACATGATAGTGACTTCGGTTTAGTCCAGTGTCCTGCACGGTCCTCAGCCTCTTGCAGATGAGGGGGAACCGGAGGTTCCCAGCAAGGCCACAAAATAAGTAAATAAATAAATTGTGTGATGCTATCAAGTCAGCGTGGATCAGTGTCCCTGCAGAATGTCTCCAGTGCCTTGTTAAATCCGTGCCTCGGAGAATTCAGACCGTTCTGGGGACGAAAGGGGCTCCCACCCAAAACTGGGTGGATGTGTAAACAGCTTCTAAATGCACAACTTTGGCGATAGAGTAAGCCAATAAAAATCACCTGCAAAGTAAGAGCGTGTAATCTGGAAATATATCCACTTCAAACGCTAATACCGGGACCTCCGCAGGATCATTTGCAACAAATCCCAGCGTGTGACCAACATGTATGATATGAACCATATCATGATGCCTTCAGTGCTACCATGCATCTGTTTTGTGGTAGGTTAATGGGTTTTTTCAATTGATGTTTGTTTTTTGGTTGTTGTTTTTTTTTTTTTTCATTGTCATCTGTCATGTCAAAAAGGCCATCCATCTCAGTTTCCTTCTTTTCTTAAACCAGCTTCTGGCCAAAACATCATGTTGAATCCAAACACAAACACCCTAATTATTGTACAACCATAGGCATAGATCACTAAACCTAGCAAGTAAACGAACAAAAAAAAAAGAAGTGAAAACAGATCTTATGAAAAACATGCAGATTAATCAGTGTGGCAAACGTCTGCTGTTTACTATAAGTGGCATCCTCCTCCTCCTCCTCCTCCTCCCTCATCCATAATGACTCAAGCAATAGGTGTTGACTTGAGCTTCCTGGACACGGGAACACATGAGGAGATGCGTGCACGTGGGGAGGTTTCAGAATAAGCTCTTCGTGGCTGTTTTTGCTGAGTCCTCACGCCCACCCTTCTCAGCCAAGAGCCAACAAGAGAAGGCAAGTATGGTGACGGAGAGGGAGAGTAGAGGAAGCGCGTGTGTGTGTGTGGGTGAGAGAGAGAGAGAGAGAGAGAGATGGAGGGCGAGCAAGGATAGACGGAGCAAAGAAGAGAGGGAGAGAGAGCGGCAGGGAGCGGAGATGACTCTCTTATGTAACGTCTGCTGCTGCTGCATGACACGTTTGGTCACGCTTCGTACCGCCACACTTCAGTCCACCACCGAGAGGCGTGTGTGCTTGTAGCTGCACTTGTGTGTGTGTGTGTGTGTGTGTGTAAGAAAGCTGGTGCTGAGTGAGTGGTCTGCGGTCCTCCCCACTAGGCGGGGCTGGGGGGAATATGTTATTGATTTGGCCACTGTCGCCTTTAATTATGTCTTCATCCAATCAATTCAAAAGGAGGCAGGAGCCAAAGGGACAATTCGACACTCTGATTACTCATGTCTCCTTTGTGGCTTGGCTGTACTTCGCTTTCAATCGATGCCATATAGCTCCCAATACATGTGTGTTAGTCTTTTGGGGCCTGCTATAGGGCACAGGTGCCCTGACATACAAATGAACAGAACTGCTGCAGCTTTGGGATACAAGAGAAGTCAAGATGGGCTGACGCATTCGAGAACACTGGCGTGGAACCTCTTTAGTTCTGATTTGTATGAAAATACGGCAAACACAAAACAAGAGACAAAAAAAATTGTATCTGGATCCTCAAGTCAGGAATCCTCTACAATAGTCAGCTAGCCTTGATTGTTATGAGCTTGCATAATAATAAAGCATGGTTTGAGTGGGTGGGCGAGACAGTGGCGCAGTGGTTAGCGTGGTCCCATCACAGCAAGAGGGTCCTGGGTTCGAGCCCCGGGGTAGTCCAACCTTGAGGGTCGTCCCGGGTCGTCCTCTGTGTGGAGTCTGCATGTTCTCCCCGTGTCTGCGTGGGTTTCCTCCGGGGGCTCCGGTTTCCTCCCACAGTACAAAGACATGTAGGTCAGGTGAATCAGCCATACTAAATTGTCCCTAGGTATGAATGTGTGTGTGTTTGTGTGTGGGCCCTGTGATGGCCTGGCGGCCTGTCCAGGGTGTCTCCCCGCCTGCTGCCCAGTGACTGCTGGGATAGGCTCCAGCATCCCCGCGACCCTGAGAGCAGGATAAGCGGTTCAGACGATGGATGGATGGTTTGAGTGGGTGTTATTCTGTAGGTTTCTCACTATGTGGTGCATTGGTTGATACTTGTACATTATTTTTTTTATTTCTCCCCTTTTTTTCTCCCCAATTGTACTTGGCTAATTACCCCACTCTTCCGAGCTGTCCCCGGTCGCTGCTCCATCCCCTCTACCAATCCAGGGAGGGCTGCAGACTAACACATGCCCCCTCCAATACATGTGGAGTCACCAGCCACTTCTTTTCACCTGACAGTGAGGAGTTTCACCAGGGGGACATAGCACGTGGGAAGATCACGCTATTCCTCCCGCTTCCCCCTCCCCCCTGAACAGGCGCCCCGACCGACCAGAGGAGGCGCTAGTGCAGCGACCAGGACACATACCCACATCCGGCTTCCCACCCGCAGACACGGCCATTTGTGTCTGTAGGGATGCCTGACCAAACTGGAGGTAACACGGGGGATTCGAACCAGCAATCCCCGTGTTGGTAGGCAACAGAATAGACCGCCACGCCACCCGGACCCCCTGATACTTGTAAATTATGTCACAGCAATATGTCAACTGTGTTTGTGTGTGTGTGTGGTGGGGGCAGTGTTGACATCCCTCGAATGAATATAGTCCCTATTTCTCAAGGCCTGTGAAATTGTTGTCAAGTATTTGAGCACATTGTAAACTATAGTTGTATAAATCCATTAGCGCACACACAAACAGCTGCACGGTAATTTGCAGGGTGCAGAATAGGGGGGGTTTAATTTACATATGTAGATACTGTGTCCACCGAGTGGCTAAATGAAATTTACCCTTCTGAGCTAAAACAAATTTAGCAGTGGAGGGTTCACAATGGCCACGTGTTTGTAATTGTGACTTGCGGTGTTTATCCTGTTAAATTTGAGTGGCGTCCTAAATCAAATGTGTCTTTCTTGTGAATAATAAAAGTCTGCAACCGCTGAAGTGGGCCCTTCTGAATTAAGCAGGCGGTAATAGAGGTGGGGCTGCGCCTCTGACAACGGAGACAGTACAGTGGAATTCAGTCCATCAAGATTAACAGCACCTCCTGTCAATTAATTTACGGTCAAAGAACAACAGCAGATAGGCACGCGCACACACACACACACACACCTGCATCTGCACACATTCAGCACACACACAAAACACGCTCTTTAATTTTCCACCCATTTCTCTATCCATCCATCTTCTCTCTTCTTCACCTCTCCTTGTGCCTCCTTCGCTATTTCTCCTCCTAACTCCCCCAACCCATCTCTCTCTCTCTCTCTCCCCCTCTTTCTCTGAATGATTGAGGTGTGGGGGTAGCCGAGTCTGACATACATAATTGGATCCCTGAATTCTTAACGGGAACAAAATTCTCCCCTGCCTCGCTGCATTTTCCCGTCGCCTCCACCCGATTCTAAGGGCTTTTGTATCGTCACTTATTCATTTCCACCATGTTTTAAACACGACCCGGCTGTTTCCCCCCCGCTGTCCCAAGCGGTTTCATCACCTGCTCCGGCAGTGTGCAGGTGCAGGCCGGCAGTGTGCAGGTGCGGTCCGGCAGTGTGCAGGTGCAGGCCGGCAGTGTGCAGGTGCGGTCCGGCAGTGTGCAGGTGCAGGCCGGCAGTGTGCAGGTGCGGTCCGGCAGGTGCGGTCCGGCAGTGTGCAGGTGCGGTCCGGCAGTGTGCAGGTGCGGTCCGGCAGTGTGCAGGTGCAGTCCTACTCGTGACTCGCAGTAATTTGCAATCAGCTGTGTCGTTCCTCAGCATGAGTCTAGCAACACCGCAGACTCCTGTTCAACACGTTCTCTGGCGCAGCCAGTGGCGCCGCAGTTGCCTTTGACTTTGCTCATAGCGGTGTGTCTCGTCTATACGTTACGGCATGGCTGGAATGTCAAGTCGTAATCGGGAAAGCATGGGTCGCTCACGATAGCGGATGTGAACAGCTGTTCTCTCAACCACACAGTTCGAACCTCGCGGTTGTATTTTTGAGGTAGTGTGCGGGGCGAAGGATCTGAGTGGAGCTGCACACCCCCCCCCCCCCGCGCGCCTGTCTGCCATTTTGGTAGTTGGGATCACTCAAGGGCAGTCGGGGCTTACTGACCCTCATCCGTTTCCATGGGGACGGAAAAGTCATTTCTGCCATTATTGAGATTAGAGCCTTATCTGCTTTTGTTCTATTTCGGAAGAGAGTGCAAGCGGACGATCTGTCAGCCCGACGCCGCTGTGCTGTACTATACAACAGCGATCATCATGGCCGCCGCGAACACGCCGGCCGCCATCACTGAACACAAAGAAGGCGGCGCTGCACGCCCCCTACTGCCAGTATCGCGCTATCTCACGAAAGCCATCGCCGCCAGACAATCCAACCTACCGGGGCGCTACAGTTGACGCTGAGCCGTGAAGCGGCTGTAAATGAGGTAGCCGCTGAAAGGCATTGGAGTGGATAGCCCTTCAAATATCAAATAAGCCTCTCTTTTTTGCGTGCTCTTCTTCCAACCACTAAACTAAAAAAGAAGGTGGTTTCCACGAGAGATCTCAGTTAAAACGTACTTGTGGCACCTGAACAGATGCACCATATCAGACAAATGACACAGCCATGACTGTGTTGGTCTTGTAAGGCTGCGTTGCCAGGGTATCCAGACTCTCACCATTACTTTATAGAAAGGTATATTCATAATGGCTAAAAAGAGAGCAGACACTGCACATTTATTTGAAATTCAACTAACGTGACATGAGAGCAAGGACATCTCCTCTTTACCGCTACAGTAGAGAAGGAGTTTTGCTTTCTGGCTTTTCATCTGAAAAGAAAAAAAACTGTGCAAGAGTAAGTCCGGGCCTCAATTCTGCGTTCATAATATCGAAATGCACGAGGCAGGTGAAAGAGGTGTTCGGAATTACATTGTTGAGACAGCGAATACGCTTTGCCAGTCTTTAAAATGATTTAGATGATGGGGAACAAGGACACATAAGTGTCATAGATGTGCACATACATCTTTCGTGTGACTTTGTTGTGAACAGAACGATACGCGATCATTGTCTTAAGTCTATAATTGGGAGTAGGCCGAGTACTGACTGCACATTATCATGGCATCCTGACTGGACGCTTGACATTGACATTGCAAAAAATAGCTGCTTTTGCACCAGTTCGAGAGGGCTAAAGTTAGCTCATGTGAATCATGTTTTCAGCTAGCCGACAACCCAGACACGCAAGATGATACATCAGAAACACTTAAAAAACTTTTATCCATTAGGCTGACTTGTTTGAGCGCGTTTAAGGCAATAGAGCACGTTTCACTTGCATCTCTGCCATTGGCATTTCTGTGAAATCCTGCTTCGAATTAAACTGCATGGAGAATACAGAGTGACTGAATGCCAGGGTGAGGCTAAGAGAATAGTGGTGGGGCTGCAGGAAAAAGAGGGGGGGGGGGAAAAACAGCCAACTTTCTTACAAATGAGGATTATATTGTTAATTCAAAAAAATGCAAAATCTTTAATGCAGTATACACCAGGGGTGGGCAACCTTTGGGATGTCTGGGGCACTTCAGAAAAGTGGCAGTTCATTTTCATAATGAGCAGTTATCCGTTCGTTTATTTACTGCTACTGCTCGTCTTCCCGTCTGGATTCTGCATGCCAAAGATCTGCACTCCACACACACACACACACACACACACACACACACACACACACACACACACACAGTTGCTTGTGCAAATGTATGAAAATTACTAGGGCTAAAAAAGAAAATTAATTCAGTCTTACTGATTTAGTGCCACCCTTGTTTGGGTGGCACTAAATCTGGTATATCTGGTAACCACTGAGAGACATAGAATGTTATTTACCTCCACACTCTCGTCAACAGCTACGCTGAATACCGGCGCATCTTGCATGTGTGGTGTCTTGGTGTGTGTGTGTGTGTGTGTGTGTGTGTGTGTGTGTGTGTGTGTGTGTGTGTGTGTGTGTGTGGGCCCTGTGATGGCCTGGCAGCCTGTCCAGGGTGTCTCCCTGCCTGCCGCCCAATGACTGCTGGGATAGGCTCCAGCATCCCCGCACCCTGAGAGCAGGATAAAGCGGTTTGGATAATGAATGAATAATGAATGCAAGAGTGTGCTGGTGCCTTACGTTTTCAGCCATGTCTGTAATGTGCCTCTCTACAGCTCTCGCAGAAACGGGCACTTCTTTGGTCCTGTTGATGATCGTGTCTTTGTTTGGTAACCCATCAAATTTGACCTGCGAACTGCTGTGAAAATCCTTCTTTATATACTGTAGTGAATTCGGGGGACAACGCAACCACACTGGGCCGCTGTCCTCTGGATTGATTCAGCTTTATCAGCCTTATCTTTGGAGTTTTTCTCCTGCTTTGTTTCAAAATGATGTCTTACACTTGAAGTTCGACACACAACATTTCCGGGAGTGCAACACAGCTCGGCCCTTTCGCAAAATAAATCCAAATTCGTTTGTCCGAGACGGCTGAAAGAGGCGAATATAAGACAATATCGCTTCTGCCATCATTAGTTGCTCTTGACATAAAGCTAAAAACAAAGCTAGCTAGCTATGCTACGTTTTCACTACCGCTGTGATGCTGCGCTTGTGGGCAGATCAGAGGGAGGAGGATGATAGACCACATCAATTGTTTGAGCTCTCTTGCTGTCAAAAACAATGGTGAATTTTGAGGCTAATTAATTATTTTAGTATTATTTTAAATAGAATTGTTCGTTTAGTTCACCATTAGGCAAAAAACGTATATTAGTATATATTTTTTTTTTAAATCATTGAATTGCTCTGTGTGCCCATGTTAATGGTCGCGCATGCTAACCGTGGGCACGCGTGTCATAGGTTGCCGACCCCTGATAAACACCGATCAACCAAAATATTAAAAACACTGACAGGTAAGTGAATAACATTGATCATCTCGTTGCAATGGCACCTGTCAAGGGGTGGGATATATTGGGCAGCAAGTGAACAGTCAGTTCTTGAATTTGATGTATTGGAAGAAAGAAAAATGGGCAAGCGTAAGGATCTGAGCAACATTGACAAGGGCCAAATTGTGATGGCTAGATGACTGAGTGAGAAAGGATCATGGTTTGGAACCGTCCACACCAAACCTTGTGCTAATAGAAATGCCATTGGAATAGTTTCTCTCTGTGCTTAGAACCGTTCTGATATGGGGAAGTACCATTTGTATGTGTGTGCAAAAATATTAATTAATCCTTTTATATTCATGGGAATACTATCTGTACATTGCCCCTACTGACTAAACGAGGTCTCCATCAGATACAGCCGGGGCCTCTTCTTGCTCCGCAAGCTCAGGGTTGTTCGTCTTAAACCCGACACAAGGCAGCCTTGGCTTCCTTCTTTCCTTGCTTGACTGTGAAGTCTTCACAAACCCTCCTGCTCGGGCTCCTCAATGTTATTCGGGGACGTACTGATCAAACGATCAATTATAGCCTCTTGACTGTGAACACATCTGTATATTTTAGATGCAATCACAAATATTTGTGGAGCGGTTGCAACCCCACCCCCCAAAATCTATGCAGATGATGCAGCTAAATGTGAGCCTGAATGTCGGTTTGTGAGTGAGTGAGTTAGAAGCCAAGTTCATTAGGTGCTTCACATCTAAAAATTGATTGCAGTGTAATGTTAATGCTGTAAACAGCCGCGAAGTAGGGCATTTAGGCTGGTCAAATTCACCGCACCCCCCCTTCCGTTCCATAGCCCCTTTTACCCCCTGCTCTCCCTACTAAGCCTACCTGTACCTCATCTGACTGAAGCAGCTTTTAATGACCCCTCCTTCACTCTTGCTTGCTCACATTCCCTCACTTTGTGGACCAAGTGCTCTCGGTCGCCCGGAGGACTCAGGAGATTGTCTGCGTGCTTAGAGTGATGATCAGCGAGACTTGGAGAGATACTGACAGCCAATCATCTGTCTTCTTGTGGCGTCCTGCTTGGCTTCACTTTCCAGGAGAGTGTCATTTCTCATATTCCCGCCCAAAGAGCCGCTCCAGGTCGGAATGGACTGGTGGTCTGTCATTGCCCCTGACATGCTGGAAAAGTGAATCTGATAGATAGATCTGCATTGTTTGTATGATTATATAGCTGCGGAACTTTTTTGTCCAACCTTCTCGCCGTCCTAAGACTGAACATGCTTTGACCCTGGTTTCTTGGATTAGTTAAACAGAAAGAGCCAACTGTCTTTCTTTCGCTTTCTCTCCCTCGCTCTCTCTTTTCTTTCAGCTCTTGCTCTCCCTTTTCCTCGGAAACAACGCAAAGTTTCCCATTAAAAATGTTCCGGAATCCAACTCTCTCAGTGTGGCGAAAATACATTAGGGGAGTTAATGTGATTTTGGCTGAGCAGATTAGAAATGTCTTTCATGGTCACATTCCAATATTAGTCCGGAGCTAAGCCCCAATACGTGTTTCTTTTGTACTTAACCTCATAATGTCAAGAGACCCATAGTCAATTCGGGCATGGATATTCTCCACTGCCAGTGGAGTTGGCCTGCAACACTCATCTGTGGCTTTGTGGAAAATGTTGGGTTACAGAGGTTGTTTTTTTTTTCTGACTACAGAGGTTTGATTTTTGCATTCAGGGGCATGAATGAAAAGATGAACACGTGAAAAATGATGGAGTGCTGCATGAAATGGAGAGACTGTCTCCACAGAATATTAAAACACTTTCAGCCTGGTACATCAGCAAGCATGAAAGAAACCACAGAAAACCCTCACATGCATGCATAGTATATGATGTGTCACGGCCCCGGCCATGCTTCCAGTTGTTTTCTTTCTGTTTCCCTTTTCCCGTTGTTTCCTGTTTTCCACTGTCTGTGTGTGTGTGTGTGTGGGGGGGGGTCCTTCCTTGGCACTCTCTGGCTCCCTCCTGATTGAAGCTCATTCACCTTACCCGCCCAACCTTCACACCCGCCCTCCATCAACTCAACAGTATATCTACTCCGGTTCTCCATCCACCCCATCGCCAAATCGTTCCTTCAGCTACAGCGGTAGTCTCTCGCTCTCGGCCGCTCCGCAATAGCATTATCAGGGTTATTCCTTGTGTTGTTTTCATTACTTGTATTTACTGTGTTTCCTTGTGCTTCCAGGATCACTACCCTTTGGTAACCCCTGCCTGCTCGCTTATCAAGCCCCCGAGTTTATCCTCACCCAGCCGTGCTCACTCCCTCGTCCGCCTGCCCAGCTCAGCTCAGATTTGCCATCCTCCATCCAGCCCATATCAGCTCTGCCATCTGCCATCACCTCTCTGCCTTCTGCCTTGCCTGCCATCCTCATTCCCCTTTATTCCTACAATAAACCCCTTTTTTTATATTATCACAGAAAGTTGAATCAGTTCATCTGGACACAGCATTTATTGAGAGAAGCGTTTCATCCCCCATGACCTCATCAGTCTCAGCTGACTGCAGGTATATGCCCACCCTTATAAGCAATGCAGCGGTATAACAACCGAAAACTGGTCGGTTTCACATGCAGATTGCTGCGACTGTTAACTAGCATTACAATGGCCATGCGTACTATTCACAGAGGATTTGGGAATGGTTGCATTCACAGCATTGTAAGATGGTGACAGATGTACCCCCCCCCACACACACACACACAAACACACACACACACTCAGTTCAGGGATGGTCATTCCCTCTTCACATAGATGGCCTCTTTGACTCCCCGTTCAAACCAGCATTCCTGCTTATCAAGGATGTGCACATCCTCATCCTTGAAGGAGTGGCCACTAGCCTGTAGATGGGTGTAGACTGTGGAGTCCTGGCCTGATGCATTAGCTCTTCTGTGTTGTGCCATCCTCTTGGCCAGCGTCTGTTTGGTTTCCCCAATATACAAGTCACAGCAATCCTCCTGGCACTTCACAGCATATACTATATTGCTCTGTTTGTGCCGGGGGACCCGATCCTTGGGGTGGACCAATTTCTGGCACAGCATGTTTTGGAGTTTGAAAGCAACTGTGATGCTGTGTTTGGAAAATACGTGTTGCAACTTTTCTGACGGCACTGGTTTATGCTTAGACAGCTGTTGTCCTTCTCCTCGCTTTGATCGGCTGGTGCACTGTTTGGGTGTCTTCCTGGCGTTGACAAACACCCAGTTAGGATAACCACACTTAACTAGAGTTTCAATGGCAATGTGTACTACGCACAGAGGATTGGGGAATAGCTGCAATCACAGCATTGTAAAACGGCGACAGATGTACGATGATGGGGGACATTTGATTGTTGATGTTTACTGTAAACCAACACACACTATTCAGTACTTCAGATTTGACTCTCATCATCCACTGGAGCACAAACTAAGAGTCATCAGGACTCAGTACCGCGGAGCTGACAGTGTCCCCACCGACGCGGCAGCCGGGGAAGGGGAGAAATCCCACATTAAACACGCCTTGGTTAATGGTCATGGCAATTTGCATATGAAACCCATCATTATTTTCGGTCGTTATGCCACTTCTTCTTTCGGCTTGTTCCCTCTTTTTCAGGAGTCGCCACAGCGGATTTCATAGTTTCCATCAGTACCATGTGAGGACACAGCACCAAAGGCGGCCGTTGTTAGCCCGGGCCTTGACCGATCCGGTATGGTACTGCCAATCCGCATACTGATTCAGCAGAATTTTACATCAGATGCCTTTCCTGACACAACCACTAACCCTATGGATGGGGGGCACGGGTAAAGCACTGGATGCCGTCCAAGTATTCATGGACTTGCACCCACGCCTAGCACTTGCATGTACGCACACACACATACACACACACACCTATATGCACATGCCCCGCAGACACACAGTAGACAGATTTGCTGATCATCTGTCCAAATAAACGGAGTCCTTGCCGTCACCTGCGTCCAAATCCCCTGAGTCAACACGAGCAGCGAGTGATCTACATTCAGCTTAAATGACCTCTGTGGTGACTCTGCATCTCACAGGGGGGTTGCAGACGCCTCAGCCACACTGCACTCCCCCCCTTCGCTCAGTCCAATGGGGATTAAGCAGCCAAATCAATTAGAAGCTGCATCAGAGAACCAAAAGACTCCCTGCTCTCTCTCTCTTTCCTCCTCTCTCGGTCTACCTCACTCCGCCGCTTTCTTTTTCCTCTCTCTCGCCCCTCCGTCTTGTGTCTCTGCCTCTCTCTCATTTTGTCTCACGCCATCTGAGTGGGGGGAGAGGGGAGGATGGTGCATGCACAGCGCAATGCAGTGTGGTAGGACTGGTGATTGTTCTGCTCCGGTATTGGTTCGTAAAATATACCAATGGCAATATTCAACATCTTGCCATTGGTTTCAAATGAAGTTACTGAAATGGGCGAACTGCTGTTTGAAGCAGTTGAAAATCTCTCAACCTGACGGCAGATGTTGTTAAACTTGGTAAATGGCTAGCAAAACTCAGTGGAAGGCACAATACCGGATTAGAAAGACATTTTTTCCAATCATTGTGCTGAAATAAAGGGGGTACTTTAGAAGCAATCTTGTGAAACGCTGTAGAGCTCAGTCACAGGGCCAAAGGGTCCTTCATTTCTATTGTTGGTAACACTTAGCTACGATTGAGACAAAATGGCAGTGACTCAACAGTTTAAGTTTATGTGAGGCTCTCCTTTCCATAGCTCAAACCCCTCGACTTTTCCACCTCACCCTGGTTACCGCTTCAAATCCCGCTCGTTCCCACTCTCCTCCTTTGCTCTCTGTATGCAGGGCCTCTCTTTACCCCCACCCTGCTCAAAATAACACACACACACACCTTTCTCCCTATCTCGCTCATTCTCTCCATCTCACTGGACCCTGCCCTGGGAAGAATACAGAAGTTCTAAGGGAGAGGAGTGTGCTCTGACTGCTGAATGAGAAAGAAAATGCCTGTTGCTGCATCTCTCTCTCACTCTCTCTCTCTCTCTCTCTCTCTCTCTCTCTCTCTCTCTCTCTCTCTCTCTCTCTCTCTCTCTCTCTCTCTCTCTCTCTCTCTCTCTCCCTCCCCCGCTCTCGGCTTCCTCTAAGTTGAAGGCAATCAAAGGAAATCTCTCCGTATAACTCTGTCTTACAGGGATTCGACTACAGAGGCAGGACAGTGAGGAGGTGAGTGAGAGAGAGAGAGAGAGAGAGAGAGAGAGAGAGAGAGAGAGAGAGAGAGAGAGAGAGAGAGAGAGAGAGAGAGAGAGAGAGGGAGGGAGGAGGAATAAGTGATCTAAGAGGAGTGACTCAGTGGGTAAGAGTGACAACAGTCAACATCAGATGATCGCTGCCCTGTTTCTTGCTCTTTGGCTGAGGTAAAGTCAGGGATGCAGCTGGTCATAAGCTACAAACTGAGTTTACCTGCCTGCTTATTTGCAGGGAGGAGTTTACTCATCTTGTGAAGGCCGACATTACACTGCTCATGATCCCTACGCGCAGTTTATATCTCTATATGAAGATGGATTGGTTGCCACGACCGGTGACGTGTTCATATGGATTTTATTTCATGTCTGTCCACAGAGTAATTTCAGCAAATGCTCCAAACAGAGCCATAAAAAACAAAACAAAACATTTTTGTAACTGTTATACATTATATAAAGGTTACCTTAAAACAATTGGCCTAAACAGGGCACTATAATTACATATCAAATCAACATAAGAGGCAGAATTCTCGCTCCTCTGCCCTCATAAGTATGAAATTGAATTCAAGCTCACCTAGCATTACAAATTTGCTGAATGCACTGTCACAATCTGTTATAGTGGAGTTTCTGCTATTTGGACTTTTGCCTGCCTTAAAAAATGTATAAATGATTAGCTGGACCAAGCACAATAAACAAAATGGCTGCCAATAGCTACTCAACCCAAGAGAGGCTGTGGCACCGGGAGCGATTTATAAAATTAGCCGTCAGCCCACTACAGTTCATAACAAGGTAGAAACTGCGTCAGCAAAAGCAATATAAAATAGACTCAGAAGCACCATGAATATCATGAATTTGTACCTCTCTGTCTGAGAGGTACAAACATATCTTCAATATATTCTCTTAGTGGGTGCACATACTTCTGAGGCCAAAAGAAAATATAAATTTGGACTTTTACTGGCACATGTATGTGTGGTCCATTACATATTTATCGGCTTACTATAAAAGGAGGTTTTGGACTATCACACAGTCAGACTCATGTCAGGGTGTGTGTGTCTCCATCTATCTGACTTCTTTAGCTGTATCTGCCTCTCTTCTGTGTCCGTCTGTTGGTTCATCTGTCTGTGTGAGTGGTCAATAGTCTCCTCATTTGATAAATTGAAGGAGATGGGAGGAAGCTACATTAGGAAGCCAATCAGATAGTGTAAGTAGGGGGAAGGACATTTCAGATCCAAATCAGCTGCTATGAATCACAAGGGCAAGTCTGATTCATAGGGCACTGCCTGATTTAGGGCTGGGTGGACATGATTCAACAACCAATTGCACTGCACCTCAGTCCTAAATGAACTGTGCTCGTATGTTTGACATTTGCAATAGCTACACAGTTCACGCTGTGTAATTAAAATACACTCATATATTATTGCACATGCTTGCACACACAAACACATGCACCCATACACGTATGAAAAACATACATGCACGGAAAAGCGTTTCGTGTGTTGAAGTTGCATGCTGTGGTTGAGTAGGCTACTTCAAGGCAATGACAAGTGTCAGATAATAACTGGCGTTGAAAGAGGAAATTAACATAACTTTACCTCAAAACTTGCGAGTGGCGGTGGGTTTTTAAACCACGGCAAAGGCAAATCCAAGATTGAATTGTCCTGTTTTACAGTATTTTTATTTATTTTTTTCCTCCCATGCAGTTTCTCTTAATTCAAATGTGGAGGAAAGAAAGGCAAGACAGGGCAACAGAAAAGGGAATGGTGACAGCAGATAAAGTACCAAAGGAGTTGAATTTAGACCTGGGGACTTCACACATTGCCGTGAAAAACGGCTGCCTTGCAGACTACATCGCTTGTTCACACTGCTTTCTCTGCGCCTTACTGGAGCGCTTCACCCAGAATTGTTACATTTTCTGAGTCGCTGCCCGTTCCCATATTCATAACCTTCCCTTCCCTGCATGAATGTCCAATTCCATAGCAGCCTGTGGACAAATCACATGGTTAGCCCTGCAATGCTAACCCCGATCTCTCTGCATTGATTGATCTGGCTCCTACCTCCCAGCCGTGGCTTTATTTCATATCTGAAAGCAAACATTAGTGGACTGTGCATTACCCTTCTCATTCTTATTCCGTGTCTTTCTCTTTCGCTATCACATCCGAGAATCATCCGTCAGCACAATGGGGGAATAATGGGAGTTCCCTCTTGGAGAGGCTAAGTGACTTCTGTACGTTGCCGCTGAGACATGAGCGATTGCCTTGCACATGGAAGGCGGGGAACGTGAACGAATGGATCCCTGTGAGAGAGCGAAAGAAAGAAAGAAGGGGGCGGAGTTAGGGGGTGTGGGGTTGAGTGGTGGGAGTGTGGGGCGGGTGTCACCCGGAGCTACACAGCAGCACAGTGCGGCCCTGAAGTAGCGGCAGGGTTTCTTCCTTTCTCCTGCACTACGCTTCCACCAAACCTGAGAGCTGGTCCAAGGGCCTAAAAAAAATAAAAAATAAAGAAGCATCCTCTTTCCTATATTTACGAGGACAATCTCCCAGTTTTCGTCGCTAAACCTGGGTGGAAACAGTCAAAAAACAAACAAAAAAAACCCCTACATTGCAGAACCAATGGAAAGTCGTTAGGGCGGTCCTTCATATTGGGGCGGCAAACAGAGCCGGCAAACAGTTTGCCTTTGTTTTGTTTTTTCTTCTGTAGCGTCATATATGACGTCATGACGTTCGTGATGTCACTGACGCGCCGGAAAACGGAAGTAAACAGTAGAAAGCAGCAAGCATCCCCTCTTCCTACGGAAGGCATCATTTCCGGTAAGGTGCGTCCTAGATTTCCAAAGCAGAAGGCGTAGGTGTGTTAGCGGCCGTTCTCGCCTCCATTGTAGCAACTATCTACCATCCATCCATCCGTTATCCAAGCCGCTTATCCTGCTCTCAGGGTCGCGGGGATGCTGGAGCCTATCCCAGCAGTCATTGGGCGGCAGGCAGGGAGACACCCTGGCCGACACGCAAACATACACACACACACACACACACACACACACATTTATGCTGTTTATAATCAGGTTTAATTCACTTTCATTTTGATGGTTTACACATTCATTTATCTCGAAGCCCATTGGCAGTTCAATGATGTAGAGGTCATTAAACTGCCAATGGTCAACATAATCGAGCTGCAACGCCTTCAGAGTTCTCTCTAAAGCAGGATGCACCAATTCCGGGGGATGGAAAGTATTCCACAACTCTCCACAGTAGAATAACAATAATAACAAACTTTATTTATATCGCACCTTTTTGAACATTGGTAGGCGGAGATCTCCGGTTGTCTGATATCACGAGACTGCTCTTCCCTAATACACATTGGCTTTATCTACCAAAGGGGGGGTAACTTAAATGAAACGTTTCTTTTGGCATCAAAGCTCTTTTCTACGGACCGCTTGAAACACCCCCCTCCCCCCTTTGAAAGCATATGGCAGGGGCTCATGGCCTCGTGCGCTTCGCAAATATAGAAACGTCCGCATGATTTACGTGCCATATGATTTCCAACACAACTGCTGGGAGAACAAAAGAAACAAAAATGACTCATGTACCCAACTATTGTATGTAGCTTTGATGAGCAGGCATTCTCTCTGAATATGAAAGAAATGTGTCATCTCTTTCAGAATTCTCTGTTTTCATCCCTTTGTTCCTCCATATCTCCTTTTGTCTCACCCTCTCGCCTTCTGAAACTGCTTTGTCGAGTAGAAGGCTTTATTGTGTCTCCCTCTCTTTCTCTCTTTGTCTCTCTCCTTTTTGCATTTGGGCATCCGGAGGCTTCTGTGTCTGTTCTCTTCAAGTAAACCAGGGGACCCAAGGTGCTCTTTCCCTCTCTCTTCAAGGAGACGGGTGGGTGGGTGGGTATGCATCGGGTCACTGAACGGATGGCTGAGATGCTCTCGTCATCCCTTTCTCGGCCTGAAGCCCTGCTCAGTGTGCAGACAACATCCCAAAGGCACATTCTCTTTGACATTTCTATTATTAAAAGCCTTTTATTAGCCTGATAAAGACAATGTTTTAGATGCAGGATGAGTCAGCCCGGCTGGCCCAGGTCATATGGAAATAAGGGAATGCTATTTCTCCACTAAACTTGTATTGTTGTGGTAGAGGAATACTTTTTTCATTTTCAAGTGATTAATGTAAGAATGTCATTAAAAGTGTTAACCTCTGTCTCAGGTAAAACTTTAGGAATCAAGGTGATACATATAAGGGCCAATATGCTAAGCAGGGTCTGGTACCAAGTGTCATGGGGTTAAACCTTTAACCCGTCCATGAATATGGCGCAGGAAAGGGACATGAGTTTCTCTCATTACCTGTGTTTATATGCATGTTTTAAAGATATGTGTGTGTGTATGTGTGTGTGTGTGTGTGTGTGTGTGCGCGCGCGCACATGTGCATGTGGCATGTGTGTATCTATCTGTGTGTGGGGGGACTGTTTGTTTATATGTGAGGGTGTCTGATGGTAGCGCTGCAGTGCATCTGGCTCACATTAATTATTTGTGGAAGGCAACTGAATGCCAAAATGCATGCGCTTGTGTGCAACTGTTTGTGTGTGTGTGATCGCTCATCACATGACCATCTGGCCAGAGTCTGAAGCACTTAGGTATCATACGATTAGCCCCACCAGGTGTCATGGTGTCCAGGTGCCCAGGTGGCAGAGGCGTCTTGTCTGTCTGCTCTTATGAAGACAGAGGGTAGACCTAAAGCGATATTTCACTTTAGGTACACACTTTTTATCTTCCAATATGCTCACCTTGATGCGACCAAATGAACAAAATGAATGGTTGAGTTCTGTCAGTAGTCGAGTTCTGTGTTTGCTGTCTTTGTCTGTGTCTGTCTTGCACTGTTTGGTGAAGCCACAGCCCTCATTTCATTTTTAACATGTGCCTGCACATTGTTTTTAATGACAATAAAATTGAATTGAATTGAACTGAGTAGTTTGGAATGTCTTCACTACCAAAGTTCAGCCCCGTCTTTCAAATTGTCCGACACAAACAAGTAAAAATAGTTATTTTTACATCGAAATTTATCTCATACATTGCACTGTAGTCAGATTGCTCTTTAACTCACCCCCCAAACTGATGAGCTCACTACTGTCTCACAAAAAGTGAACCCCTTACTTTGTGGAGAAACCTCATTTGTGGTTGTATACTTGAGTTCATCCTTTTCATAAGTTGTGAGCACGCTTTAAGTCAGGTTTATTTGTGTAGCCCTAAACCCCAGTTACATTCTCAGAGTACTTTACACATTCACACAGTGAGAAACAGCCGGTAGAGCCAATAAGCGACCTTTACGGTGGCACATGTCCCCGTGGGCAGCAGAGGGGGCCCTAGAGAAAGGGGAGGGAGGGGTATTCAAACACAGAAAGTAATATAAAAGAATAAAATAAAGAAATATGGCTCTGTCTGGCTGTCTGTCAATGCTGACAGAAGTGTTGGCACATCTAAATCCAGTAGAGCCATTATTAATGTTATTAGCTGCAGCCAGAGCCGGGCGGCCCTATACGCTAACTACGCAAAATGTTATTGCCCCGCAAATTACACAAGGCCCCGCCTCTCCCCTCATGTCAAAGTGGGTGTCAGTATTTACAACTTCGATAAGAGGATGAAGAAGAACTATCCTTCTGGTCGTAAAAAGAGAGGGGGAGACACCATGAGAGTGAATTGTGGGGACAGCAATCAGGTAAACGTGTGTTCTTTGCACTTCAAGCTTGATGCCAGCAAATAATAGTAACGCTAAATTGATGTGCTATTTTGCAGTGCATCTCTCTAGTCTGTCTGTCTTGCTAACCTAGCTGGATAGTGTATCGCTTGGTCATTCTGTCTCCGTGTTGTAGTCGAGTCACTAAACCTCGAGTCTGAGTCGAGTCTTGAGTCCCCAGTGTTCAAGTCCGAGTCTGAGTCCTCAAAGAAGAGTCCGAGTTGAGTCCGAGTCAAGTCCCCATTACCTGAGTCCGGGTCCAAGTCATCAAGGTTGAGTCTGAGTCGAGTTCCAAGATAGGCTCCAGTGCTCCACTCTGGCACCGTAAAAAAGCTGCCATACAAATAAAAAAGGTCTACATGAAACAAAAATAACACAGCTGTCACCATTTCAAAGGGAGTTTATTGACTTTGTGACACAATAGCCAAACAAATGCACTCGCAAGCATGTACATGCACACCAGTGTTTTAGTCGAGTCACTAAACCTTGGATCTGAGTCGAGTCTCGAGTCCCCAGTGTTCGAGTCCAAGTCCAACTCATCAGTGCTCGAGTCCGAGTCAAGTCATGAGTCCTGAAAATCAGGACTCGAGTCGGAGTCCTGGACTCGATTACTACAACATTGTTCTGTCTTGCTTGCTTGCCAGCCACTTCCAGGGCTGTGTTCCGTGACTTTGTGCCCGACCAGAGTGAGAGTGAAATGCAACGAACTGCAGCTTGGATAAGATAACTGCGTCACGCAGAAACATGCATTCATATGCACATGCACGAAATTAAACACCCTTTCCAGCAGCAACCTCCATGGGGACCAGTCCAGACAATGATGGCACTCCTCATAGGCGCACATAATTTTAAAACAAAGCAATGATTGTCTAGTCTCTCAGTCAAGGTTGAGTTACAACTCTGGACTAATGCAAGATGGAAAGCAATGAATTGACAGTCTGTGACGTCCATGGATGAGAGATTTGAAACACTCAACCTGGTGAAAACCAAATATGGAGTGCTGATGAACTTCAGCACTGCCTCTCAGATGGCCAGTGAATTTTAAAGGCTCACTGCATGGAAGTTGAAAACACGAACCGTCAGAGATGACTGTGACATCAGTGGAATGGATCTGGTCAATCAATCAATCAATCAATCAAGTTGCATTTTTATAGCGCTTTTCTAGCTGCAACAGACGAGATTCAGAATTGACCTGATCTGCCATCAGATAAGATGACTGCCTTTGAGCTGCTTTCCTTTCTCTGTGAGAAAAACCTGGAAGAACTCTGTCCTATGCTTTGGATAGCCCTACGAATTGCAGTCACCCTACCAGTAACAAGCATTGGCAGAGAGGAGCTTTGCAAAATTAAATCTACCGGAGGTCTTCCATGTCACAGAAATGTTTGAGTGGTCTGGCCATCGTGAGCATAAATCATGATGTGGGGAAACATCATTGATGACTTTCCCCAAGGAAGTGTAGAAGAGGAATATTTTGATGGTAAGATTTTAATTCAAACATTCAAATGTTTACACACTTAGTAACATTTAAGATTGTATGGCAGAAGTGCATTTGTGTAAATGACTGCTTAACAAACTATGGGACATACTTTCTCAATTTCTTCCAGACAGTCTGGATAGACTGGTGCCCATGCCGATGCTGAAAATGCCCTGGCTGTAGAGGGAACCAAAGTTAATCACACAGCTGTATATGTTTTATTTTCCTATTTTAAGACCTATAGCTGCAGCCATAGCGTCAAGGCTTATGTTTACATTGTATAGCCTAAGCTAATTGTACAATATATTGAGGACTGGACTAACTTTCAGGCAGCAGAGCCAAAGCTCAGTGTTATATTTTATGATTGTCTACATTTTAAAAAAAAATTCCCCCCTTTTTCTCCCCAATTGTATCCGGCCAATTACCCCACTCTTCTGAGCCATCCCGGTTGCTGCTCCACCCCCTCTGCTGATCCGGGGAGGGCTGCAGACTACCACATGTCTCCTCCGATACATGTGGAGTCACCAGCTGCTTCTATTCAGCTGACAGTGAGGAGTTTCACCAGGCGGACGTAGCACGTGGGGGGATCACGCTATTCCCCCCAGGTCCCTCACCCCACTGAACAGGTGCCCTGACCAACCACAGGAGGCACTAGTACAGCAACCAGGACACATACCCACATCCGGCTTCCCACCCGCAGACACGGCCAGTTGTGTCTGTAGGGATGCCCGACCAAGCCGGAGGTAACACGGGAATTCGAACCAGTGATCCCCATGTTGGTAGGCAACAGAATAGACCGCTATGCTACCCGGACACCCCGATTTTTCTACATTTTACATTGTCTACTGGTAGCCTGTCCAGGGTGTCTCCCCGCCTGCCGCCCAATGACTGCTAGGATAGGCTCCAGCATCTCGTGACCCTCGTTGAGATAAGCGGCTTGGATAATGGATGGATGGATGGATCGATAGATAATTTATTTATGTTAATGTTAATATCACTTATCTTAAGATTCTATATATTCTATTCTATTCAATAAATATTGTTTGTTTGTACCTCATTCTGTTCTGTATAGGTCTACTTATTCTTAGCCCGACAGATGGACCAAACTGTTTTAAAGGAGGAATGATTGGAGTGGGAGCACTGGGGTGTCAGGTGTGACTGTGTGGCAATGGCAAATGGTTTACATGGCTCATGGGTCAAGTATCAGGAATGGGGAATCAGGAACACTTTATTTGTCATTTTATTTCATGTACTTGCGTACATGAAATGAAACAAAATAGCATTTCCCCCAGCCCACAGCAGTGCAACACAAAGACAAAAACACATCCAAAAATTACAAGAACTACTAGAACACATATATATCCAAACTAGTACTAGTGTGTCCAAACTAACACACATGTCCAAACTTAACAAAGAAAATCACTGTCCAAGGGAATGAATGCCAGCCAGGATGACTGTCGGAACTTCCGGTCTGCATGGGCTAGCAGTTAGCTTAGCCTGCCCTGCGTCCGTGTCCTGTCAGACTGCCCTCGGTGTTTCCTCTTTGGGCGCAGCTCCGGGCCAGGCCAAGGTGCTTCGGCCCACTAGACACAGCAGACCAGGCTCCCTCAGCCGATCCAACGCTAGCTCTCCCAGCCAGACACCTTTGGTACGCCTCCCTGCACTCCAAATGATGACACTAAAAACACAGTCAAGGCTAGGCGAGGCTGCCACCAGACCGCCCTTTGCATTATCAAAACTGCCAGTCTGCATGGGCTAGCAGTTAGCTTAGCCTGCCGTGCTTCCGCGTCCTGTCAGACCACAGATGGTGCTTCCTCTTCGGGCACAGCTCCGGGCTGGGCCATGGTCCCTGGGCCGACGGGATGCAGCAGACCAAGCTCTCCCAGCCGATCCAACGCCAGCTCTCCCAGCCATTAAATGCATACACAAACTTAAACCCAGACGTGGACAAAGACACTGCATGGACAGAACTGGGTGAGAACACCACAAACTTGAATTCGCACTGCCATCTTCCACACTGGTATTTGGTGAGGCCACTGCAAACGTGAATTTGCGCCGCCATCTTCCCACACCAGAAGTGGAAGGTAGGAGGGCCCCTTAGCAGACTTTTGCTTAGGGCCCCAGGGAGGTAAGGACCGGCTCTGCAGTGAACAACAATGAATAACACCCTCTGTCCTTACGGCCTAGGCAAGGATGTAGTGTGACATAGCAGATTGCATCCATTATAATCAACTGAAGCTGTCACGTTGACCACGGAAGCTGCGCACACCTGCGTGGCTATGCGGCCCTTCGACAATTCTCTTGGAGTTTTGTGAATGTAAACTCAATGGCTCGATTCCCCAACAACCGGTTGTGTCTTAGTAAACTGAAATGGAATTTCAAGAACTGAATTTGAATTGTGAGAGCAGAATACAGTTTCAGTTCCAAACTAATAAATTCAATTTCAAGGTATGCTGTTCAGATTCAGTTTTTCAATGCAATTATGTAAGTTAAACAATACAAATTCAAATTGTGTTTCAAATTCAGGGTTTATAAATTCAGTTTCCAGTGACACATTTTTCTGCTCACACGAAGAAGCCTACTTGAAATCTCCTCAGGAAACTCCTCAGGAGCACGGCTGTCACTCAAACTCACGCAACACAGACACAGTTGGTGCAGCAGGTAAAAAAAAACCACTCTGCCCTGCCTGCATGGTGCGCCGTGTCCGTGCCTGGTGTATCTTAAGGGTTAGATACTTGATTCAGATGAGAAAAAAACAAAAAAACAGAAAAAGACATTCTTTTTTGAGAAATAAATGGGAGAAACTTTAGGGAAAGACACTGGAGGAGTGGTCTCTCTTCCAGGATGGATAGACATTTAAGGTGAGGGTTGAGACAACAACTGACTCTTAAACTGAGAGCTTTGCTTTGTGGCTCAGCTCCCTCTCTACCATCAAGGCGTGGTACTGCGTTCACATTACTTCAGCTGATGCATCTATCTGATTGTCAGTCTCACAGTCCATCTTACCTAAACCCTTTAAATGCAACTCCCCTTGGGAGACCTGCCAATCCTCCATCTAAAAACTGACAAGCCCCCTCTTCTCCAACAGGAAAACATAAGCCTCAGATTTGGAGATGTTGATTCTCATCTCGGCTGTGTCACGCTTGGCAGCAAACTAGTCGAAAACACATTAGAGATTCAAGTCTGATTAAGTCAAAAGGACTTCATCAGCAAACAGCAGAGATGTCCTATCCTGATGTCAGCATGCCAAATAACCGCTATACCTCTGCTGAACCTCACCATTCTCTCTATGGAAATCACAAACAGTCAAGAAAACAAATCATATTCTTTTTTGGGGGGGATCCCCCCCCCAATTGTATCCGGCCAATTATCCCACTCTTCCAAGCCATCCCGGTCGCTGCTCCACCCCTTCTGCTGATCCAAGGCGAGCTGCAGACTATCACATGCCTCCTCCGATACATGTGGAGTCACCAGCCGCTTCTTTTCACCTGACAGTGAGGAGTTTCACCAGGGGGATGTAGCATATGGGAGGATCATGCTATTCTCCCCAGTCCCCGCCCCCCCTCCCCGAACTGGCGCCCTGACCGACCAGAGGAGGCACTAGTGCAGCAACCAGGACACATACCCACATCCAGCTTCCCATCTGCAGACACAGCCAACTGTGTCTGTAGGGACGCCCGACCAAGCCGAAGGTAACGTGGGGATTCGAACGAGCAATTCCCCTATTGGTAGGCGACAGAATAGACCGCCACGCCACCTGGATGCCCAGGAGTCACATTGTCAGAATCCAACCATTTCAGTTAGCTTGATGTAACACTGAGAATTTGGACAAAACTATCGAGATGACTGTTTAAGAAATGAATGGCCTAAACTAGTGGCCTGGGCACACTGTACTCCTTCCTACATTACCTCTTGAAGAATATCCTTGTGCAATATAGTTGTGGTAGTTTTCCAAAATCCACAAAACTGATATCAACTGGAATATCTAACGCCCATGTTCATTGTTTATTTTTGAGAGGGCCAAAAGTTGGTTCAGTGCTCTACAGCCAGGGCAGAATCCACATTTCTTCTTTTGTTTCCAAAGCTTGGCTATTAGCCAGAGTTTCCTTTCAAACATCTTTGAGTGGTGTGATTCCTTGGTCCACCCTTTGGTCCCTCTTTATGACTACTACTCCTGTCTCCCACTCCTGAATCAATTTTATCTCCCCTGTCCGATGGTACTGCTCTCAGAATTAACACTGCATTGAAGAGATGTGCCAGCCAGGACCCTCCAACAGAATCCAGTTTTAGTCAAATCTGGAATCATTTCCAGGCGGCGCTCATCCACAGTTGATGCTTTGCCACTGCAAAGCTTTCTAGTGAACTCCACCAAGCAGATGATCCCATGTGCATCACCCCAGCCTCGACTTCTGCACAGATTGCATGTGTACTGAGTTTAACAGTTTCTTAAAGTGATCTTTCCACCACCTGACAAATACTCTAGTATGTTTGTAGTATATTCTTTCATTGCTATATGTGGATTACAAACCTATTATAATCCTTCACGGTTCTCACAGTTGGTTGATCAGATCTTTAATTCATCCTATGTGCATTTACTTGTATTTTGTGTATTTCTGCTCAGCTTGATTACTTTTTGATCTCTCAGGGGGCACAGCAATGCTAGATGGAAAGGGGGTCTGTAGCTTATCAGTGCAGCTATTACTGGTGGGTGACTAGTGATGGATGTGTCACACATAAGAACCTGCAGACCAAGGAAAAAAAACATTCATTACTTAATATCACTTTAATTCATATTTCAAGATTAAAACCTCTTTGTAGAATCCTTTGGTCTCCAACAATCTGTGAATGCCCCAGTCTATATTAAAGGCCATATCCTAGATTTAGTTCTCTCCTCAGTTCTCTCTATCTCCAACCCTGTGATAGAAGAATTTCACCTATCTGATCACAGGACAATCATTTTTGCCCTCGATTTGCCACACACTTCTATTGTCCGCCCTGCCCTTCTCTGCTCCCACACTAAATTCTTCCACTGCCATTAAGTTTGCAAAAGTCTATAAAGAGAGGCCAGAAGAGAGGCCATCATTGCCAGTATCAAGGCAGCACCATCTCATGTGAGCAAAGAGGAACTTGTCTCTTTATGAACAGTGTTGTTTCGGCCACTCTTGACTGTGTTGCACCGGTCAAGACCAAAAAACGTAACCACTTGGCCTCACCATGGCTTTATAAAAATAAAAGAGAAATAAGGAGAGCATGCAGAAGGACAGAGCGGAGGTGGAAGCGGGATAAATTGCAGATTTCATTTCAAATTTTGAAGAATCTCTTGGATAAATACCAGCTGGCTGTCAAAAATGCCAGGGCTCAATACTTATCTGATCTTATTGATAAAAAACTGTAATAATCCCTGGGTACTTTTTAGTGTGTTAAACTCTTTCACCTTCTTTATTATGCATGTGTTAAAGTCTCTTTCAGAGACTCTAATACGTGCATTTGTTTCATCCAGATTTGATTACTGTATTAATTGTCTGCCAACTTAAGATATTATGATGCAAATGTATTTTAAACTTTAACCTTATCCCTATAAGATCCTATACTTTTAACTCTTTTAACCCCCTCTATTCATTACATATTTATTAACAGGACAATGAGAAAAGTGAAATGACCTTTCATGAAGATGTATTATTTATTCACAGTAGAAAACAATAAATTAAATGAAAATAGACCCCTTTTTAGTGTTCTTTTAAGGCACTAAGGAGTTTCACTCAACAACAGAAATATAGGCACTAACCCTTTAAACCTGTATTCACAATTAGGAAACATTAATAATCAATTTGCATGAATTTACATTCACAATGAACACTTGACAGAAACTAACAACAATTAAGTATTCACTGGTGTGGGCCCACATAATAAAAATAAAAACCAAAGCTGGCAATAAACAAATAAACAACCCCGTTGCAGGCCTGATAGGAGCTGGGTTTGAGCACTGTAACCATGGGTGACTCATCCCTGATGAAAAGTCAAAGGTCTCTGCCCTTTAATGTCCGGTGATGGCCTTCTCACGTCATCTGCTGTGGCGATGACTATGGTGAAGAAAAATCCACCTCGGTCCTAGTAGAGGCGATGAAGAGGGGAAACAGCGGAGCTCCCTTGTTGCCAGAGGTGCAGCCGTGCTTTCCCGGTCACACGGGGCGCTGTCCGGTGACACAGTGTGCAGCCTCAATTTCCGCGCATGCGGGGTTAGCATACATTAGCAGGGGCGCTAACTGGTCGCTAAGTAGCATGTGGCAGACACTTGACGAGACTAGCTCCAAAAACACATGCTACAGGTTAACAAGACTTCCGTGACATGTTAGCTGGCAGCTAAACATCACATCAGCAGTCAAAACTGTAGGCAAAAAACCACTGTAGGGCATAATACACTCAAACCCTCATGGCCGAGTGCCAGCAGGCTCTCGTCTCCCGCTCCGCTTTTTCCGCACTGCACATTAGCGCCGCCCCCTAACTGTTGTGAGGCAACATACTTAAAGTGACATAGACTTTCGGTGTAGAAATTATGGGATGTCCACTGTTATGTACATATTAACTGAAACTTAACTCTGGTGTATTAACACCGGGGTTACACTTATAAAATCCTAAATGGGCTTGCCCCATCTTACCTGTCTGATCTCCTTAATCCATACATTACATCTCGAGTACTTCGCTCTCAAAATACAGGGCTCCTGTGTGTACCCAACGTTAAAAAGAAGTCAGCTGGTGGCAGGGCCTCTTCCTATCAGGCCCCGTTCTTGTGGAATAACATGCCTGGCCTGCTGCCATCAGACAATCAGAGTCTGTTGAGTCCTTTAAATCCAAACTTGAAACTCATCTTTTTACCTTAACCTACAATTAGTTGCCTTTACGTTGGATGCTTCACAACCTGTACTGCATGGTGGGTCGGTTTCTGTCTCAATGAATTTACCAACCACTGTTATGCCGATGAGATTTTAGCATAGAGATTATTGACTACTGCAAACTGTTCTCTTCTCTCATGTCTTTTCTCTCTCTCCGAATGATGTCTTCTCCTATTTTTACTGTGTGAATGGTGTGATGTGAGTCTCCCTTGTGTTGATGCACAGTCTGTCCTCCTCCCAGGTCTCCGTGGTGATGTTGGTCACCACCTAGACACTGCTTGGGATCCCCCTTATCACATTTTCTTTTTATATATCTTATAAATCTATTTAATTTTGTTATCCTGTTTTAATGTTATATCCTTCTCTCACTAAGATGTGTGACTAATTTTTTCTTTTTTCTTTTTAATATGGTGATGCTGGTCGCGTGACTCAGGTCCTGGGCTGTTTCGGTGGTGTCTGGACACTGCTTGGCATTCCCCTCCCCATATTCTTCATATATTTTATATCTCCATTATAATTCTGCTATCCTCTTTCAATTGCACGTTGTCTATCTTGGAAGAGAGATCCCTCCTATGTTGCTCTCCCTGAGGTTTCTTACTATTTTTTCTTCCTGTTAAAGGTTTTTTTTTAGGGAGTTGCTCCTTATCCAATGTGAGGGTCTAAGGACAGGATGTTGTGTTTCTGTAAAGCCCCTTGAGGCAAATTTGTAATTTGTGACATTGGGCTATACAAATAAAATTGACTTGACTTGACTTGACTCAACTCCTCCACTCCCACCTCCTGCTTAAAAACGTCTATCTCTCAATGTGAAGATTTCCTAAACTTCTTTAGAGAGAAAGTACTTAACATCAGAGCTAATATTATTCCATCTGTAAATAGTCTGTCCATCTCCTCTGAGAACACTGCAGGTGTAAATTTCATTAACTCCACTGCTTTACCAAAATTTCATCATATTATCTCTTCTGTGAAGACCTCCACCTGTTCTCTTGACATTATTCCAACTAAACTCTTCAAAGAAGTAATTGGCACCATTGGCCCTAGCATTCTTTCAATTATCAATAGCTCACTGCTATTGTCATGCTTCCTAATCTTTCAAACATGCAATGTCCAGCCACTTTTAAAAAGCATTCTAGATCCCTCAGTCCTCAATAATTACAGACCAATCTCCAAACTCCCATTTCCTTTGAAAAAGTACTTTTTAACCGACTGTTGTTCCAACTGTCTCAAAACTGCATTTTGGAAAAATTCCAATCTGGTTTCAGAGCTTTTCACAGTATTGAATCTGCATTATTGAGAATAACTAATGACCTCTGTCTAGCTGCTGACTCAAGTAACTGCTCTGTCCTCTTGCACCTACAGCTACATGCAGCCTTTGACACAGTAGATTATTTTATTCTCATTCACAGATTAAACCAATGGGTGGGGGTCTCTGGTTCTGCCTTAAACTGATTTTCTTCATATTTATCCAACAGATCTTTCAGTATCTCTATCAGCAACTCATCTTCCTCTGCCCCATCTCCTATGGTGTTCCCCAAGGTTCCATACTTGGCCCAATCCTTTTTTCCATCTATTTCCTTCTGCTAGGCCACATTATTCAAAAACACAACATATCTTTTCACTGTTATGCGAATGAAACACAGATCTACCTCCTCCTAAAGTCTGATAACTACAGAAAACTAACTGACTTCAATAACTGTCTTCAAGACATCAAATCCTGGATGGTTGCAAACATCAAAGTTGTTTTATTTGGACTACACCATTTACTACTACTACTACTTTTGGCTGCTCCCATTAGGGGTCGACACAGCGGATCATCCATTTCCATTTTTCCTGTCTTCTGCATCTTCCTCTGTCACACCAGCCACCTGCATGTCTTCCCTCACCACATCCATAAACCTCCTCTTTGGCCTTCCTCTTTTCCTCTTCCCTGGTAGCTCCATATTCAGCATCCTTCTCCCAATATACCTAGCATCTCAACTCCACACATGTCCAAGCCATCTCAATCTTGCCTCTCTTGCTTTGTCTCCAAACCGTCCAACTTGAGCAGTCCCTCTAATATAATCATTCCTAATCCTGTCCTTCTTCATCACTCCCAATGAAAATCTTAGCGTCTTCAACTCTGCCACCCCCAGCTCTGCCCTCTGTCTTTTCGTCAGTGCCACTGTCTCCAAACCATATAACATAGCTGGTCTCACAACCATCTTGTAAATCTTCCCTTTAACTCTTGCCGGTACCCTTCTGTCACAAATCACTCCTGACACTCTTCTCCACCCACTCCACCCTGCCTGCACTCTCTTCTTCACCTCTCTTCTGCACTCCCCGTTACTTTGGACAGTTGACCCCAAGTATTTGGACTACACCATTTGACCAACTTAATTTCTCCTCATCTCGGCCCACTGGCCCCCTCTGTTAAATCACACGTAAAAAATCTTGGAGTCATGTTATGATTCAGGATTAAAGTTTGACCAACAAAAGATTGTTCTTAAAATCCTGATGTTTGTCTACAAAGTGTTAAATGGTTTCACCCCCTCTTATATTACACAACACCTGTCCCCATATCACACTGTGAGAGAACTGAGATCATCTGATCATCTGACTTCTGTCTGTTCCAAGATCCAGGACTAAGTGTTATGGGTACAGGGCGTTCTCTATCACTGCCCCAAAACTATAGAATCGCTTCTTCCCACCATCCAATTCGCCCCCACTATTGAGAGTTGCAAGTGTCATCTTAAAACACTTGTTTACTCATTGGCTTTTAACTGTGCCTAACTCGATCAGCTCAGGTATTTCTCCTGAAGTCTCTGTAGACCTGTGTTGTCATTATGGGCTCTGTATGTCCATGTGCCTTTACTATTACTACTACTAGTAACAGTAAAGCGACTTTGAATGTTAAAAAAAAGCACTATATAAGTTTAATTTATTATTGTTGTTATTATTACTACTATTACTATTATTATTGTTATGTTATTATTATCATGATCATCGCTCGGATTTTTTCTTCCCTTGTGTTTGTTTCTTTGTTTTGTTTTGGTTTTGTTTTTTTGTTTTTCCCCCTCCGTGCATGCTGTAAAGCACTTTGGATAAATTGTGTTGTGCATAAAGTGCTATCTAAATAAAGTTGAGTTGAGAAAAGCATTTTTTTCCATCTGTACTACAAGTTTAAAGCTCTCTGAGGCTGTAAATTCAATTTAAGGCTAAATAAACTTTATTCAACAGTTTGTCATCCTTATTTATCTTCATGAGTGTCAACTCTATTTGATGGGTTACAATAAAATTGCCAGGGAAAATGGGGCAAATTTAACAAACATTGTGGAAAGGATCAAAAGGAAGTTACTATTGTCAAACTTGGCAAGTGTCTTAGGCCTCTAAATGATCACAATATTCTAAATTGTTTCACTTAATATCATTCCCCAATAAGTGTTTAGTTAAGATTATATTTATGGATATTCTTATAATCTCTGATCCAGGGTTGGAAATAAATCTCAAATTGCTCAATAAATCTTGATTCATCAGCAAAAGTCAATATGCAAGCAAAACAGGATCAGTCACTGTTTGAGTATCAGATCACCTGATATTGTTATGCACTTGGCCTACTGCAAATTCTGATTTCAGGGCCTGCACAGAAAATGTGACACATTAAAACATAATGGTTCCTGTGTATGCATAACATGAGACTTATTTACAACATTCACAGTTGTGTATTTTGTCCGAATTAGTGTTTTGTAAGGACAGTTGTGACAGAATAAAGCACCAGATATAAAGAGTAACTGCCCACTTAAATACGCCCCCCCCCTTTTTCTTCTCCCCAGTTGTACCCGGCCAATTACCCCACTCTTCTGAGCCGTCTCAGTCGCTGCTCCACCCCCTATGCCGATTCGGGAAGGGCTGCAGGCTACCACATGCCTCCCCCCATACATGTGGGGTCGCCAGCCACTTCTTTTCACCAGACATTGAGGAGTTTCACCAGGCAGATGTAGCACATTGGAGGATCATGCTATTCCCCCGATTCCCTCTCACCCCTGAACAAGTCCCCCAACCGACCAGAGGAGGCGCTAGTGCAGCAACCAGGACACATACCCACATCTGGCTCCCCACTCACAGACACAGCCAATTGCATCTGTAGGGACACCCATTCAAGCCAGAGGTAACACACCGGTTTCGACCCGGCGAGCCCTGTGTTGGTAGACAACGGAATAGACTACTACGCTACCTAGAGGCTCTTAAATACACTTTTTGAGTGAAAATTTGAAATATATGGTTTTATTTCATTGATAGACATCAGTTCTGAATAAAATCTCAACATTTCTGCACAAACATGATGATAATAATAATAATAATAATAGTAATAAACGTTATTTATACAGCACATTTCAAAACCATGTTACAAGGTGATTTACAATACAAGATAAAATAGTACACACAGTCAAGATAAAAAAAAAATATAATAAAAACATAAAGCATAAGACCTGATCTGCTTTACAGAACAAGGCAAAACAGTCAGGATAACGATCACAAGAACATAAATAAACATCAAACATTGAACCCGATAAAAGAAAGTGTATGATTAAAACAAGTAAAATAAAAGTGATAAAAGAGAAATGGAAAATTTTCCAACGACAGATTTACTCTAAAAAGCCTTCCTGTCAGAGTAAGACATCTGCATTTCCTGCAGTAAATCTGCCAACATTTTGTCCCTGCTGGTTGAACGCTGCCATAGGTGCACAGTCCCAGTTAGTTTCTATGTATTTTTTCCAAATACTAACCCCACACATGGAAAAAAGGAACAGAACAGAGAGATGGTGTGATCTCAGCCTACCCCTCTCCCAAGCCTTTTTATGGAAGATGAGAACGGGGTGGAGCAGAGCTAGTACTGGGGGTGGTGTTACTCTTTAATGAGTGGCCCCTATGCAGCTTAATGAGTGGAGCGCAGCACTAATGCTGCTAGCCAGGATTTGATTACCACTGGGACCATCCATATTAAAAATATAATTGTTCACAGTACTCTGTGGTGTTTTTGGGTGGGAGCTTCCACCAAATGGCCTACGACACATTTCATGTCCCGTCACATGGCACATGTTACATTCCTGGCCCTGTGGAAGAGAGGGCTCTCATGTCAGAGCAGCTCACTTGCTCGGACATGGCGAGGCTGCTGATTAATGCAACGGTACTACGGCGGCACACTCTCTGACAACTGTCTATTCACTCTGAGGAATGCAGCTAAAAAAAAGAAAGAAAGAACGAAAGAAAATGAACAGGTACCCTGCAGTGCAGTAAGCTCCTGGTGTGCTCTGTCTCTCTCTCTGTCTCTGTCTCTGTCTCTGTCTCTGACTCTCTCTCTCTCTCTCTCTCTCTCTCTCTCTCTCTCTCTCTCTCTCTCTCTCTCTCTCTCTCTCTCTCTCTCTCTCTCTCTCTCTCTCTCTCTCTCTCTCTCTCTCTCCTCTTTCAGACGTACATGTCAGGACTATGGTCGGTGTGCCAAGATAATGAAGCCCGACAGATGCTTCTCCTCATTATTCAAATTGACTCTCACCAGTATGAGAAGTGGAGGTAGAGGAGGCGCATGTCCCATTCCCCTAAGTAACTGTATATTTATATATATGGCCCTATACATACTGTACCCCGTGCATGTACAGAGCCCTGCTCCGGGCGTTGATGACTACATTACGCTGACATTTACGATGAAATATCACCCTCTTATCATCTATATTCCATCACGTTTTCCCCCATAAGTTGGCCCTATTGATCTAAATACCACATCCATCCTGCTTAGCACCCAAAGCTGCAGACCTTGCACGCAACTGCTCTCAAACAACTGGAGATAAATGAACATCCATTAGGGGGATAGCTGGGCCTGTTTATGGACCCAACCTGGCCAAATTGGATTCTAATAGATGTCCTTGATAGTGTAATCACTTTGACCCGCTAACGGCTTCATCAGAGGCTGGCCAGGCAGTACGTCCGACAGGCAGCTGGGGTTTGGGTGAAGTAAGCACAACTAGGATCAGTCGGTGACACAGGGTGGGGAGGCGGGGGGGGGGGGGGGTGAGGGGTATACTTGTGCACACGTGCATGTGTGTGTCGACCCGTATGTGTGTCGATAGGTGACTCTCGCTTTGGAGATGGCAAACCGTGATAGAGCACGATTTGACATTTCCTGGACAGGGGCAGGAAGCGACCACTGGAAGCAGGATTATTGCAATTTATTGTCTGGCGCTGCATTAGGAATGGACCCTTACATGCTTGTACACACACACACACACACACACACACACACACACACACACACACACACACACACACACACACACACACACACACACACACACACAACACGCACACACACACGCACACACACACACACACACACACACACACACACACCTCATGCTGTCTAGAGGAAGTAGTAGTAGAAAAGTAGTAGTATGGACACAGAAGGCAGAGATAATGGATATAGGCAGTCTGCAAAGTGAGCATGCTGACATACTCTGGTGGCAGAGTGTCGTCTATCTCTGGGCTACGTCAGTAAGCTGGGCTGGGCCTCGGGCTGGTGCCTCGTAGGCTCGGAGCTGTATCTGTGTTGCGAAGGAGCTTAGGCATACAAGTACAGACCCTTGCAGCGGGGGGGGAGGGGGACCTCAGTCAACGGCAGGAGCTTACCCCCAATCCGTCTCTTTTAACATTGAGTACCATGCAGAGAGGAGTCCGCTAGGGATCAAACTCGAGCCTCCCAGTGTCAAGGCGGAAACTCTAAACACGAGGCAACTGATCTAGCAGAAGCACCGGACACCAAAAGCCTTGGGAATGCTGCGTCCTGGGTTTCTTTATGAATGAGTGTGCGTGCGTGTGTGTGTGTGTGTGTGTGTGTGTGTGTGTGTGTGTGTGTGTGTAAGGCAGCTACATTTGAGTCAGGTTGTTGTCATTGATAGCCAATCTAAGCTCACACAAGCAAGGCTGCTAGACTGCGAAGATATTCTTCCGTCAGTAGTTTTGCCGAGCGGGAAATCTGTGATTGCACAGGGACGTTGGCCATTTCTTGTTAGGTCTTTAAGGAACAAGAAAAAGAGATTTTAAAGCACACGACAGAGGGAGTTGGAGAGACACGAGGGTGGAAAAAAGTGACGGAGAGAGAGAGGGAGAAATGAGGAAAACACATGTGGCAGTGTTGGGTGTAAGAATAAACGGCAGGAGATGGAGTGAAAAGGAGCCATTGAGAGATAGAGGGGAAAGTGGAGACAAAGGAGGAGGAGGAGGGGGGGGGGACATGTCACAACTCAGATATCCCTGCTGAATTGCCTGGGACAACCTGTCGCTTCTTGGCTCATGGAATGCAGTCACATGTCACTGCCACCGAGGGCACAGCTGCTGCGCTCAGCCCCCCTACAGCAGGACTTAGCGTGGCCACAAGCCACCTCTTTCCCCCCCCCATCAGGATACGCTTGTATGATCCATCAAAATCTTTACATTATAAACTGTACAGGATAAATATTACAGCGCCTTTGAAGTTAGAAATGTGTTTTTACATGGTAACTCGTTATTATCATTATAGCTGAGGGGAGTTATCAAAGTACACCAGAGGCTCATGTCAGATTCGGTTTGAAGACATTGTCAGAGGAATAAAGCTGATTTAATTTGCTGTGCAGTGTGAGTTAAAGCCCCGGCCGGGCCTCCAGTTGTTTCCATGTGTTTTCCTTTCCCCCTGTGTTCCCCTGTGTGTGTGTGTGGGGGGGGGGGGCGTGTGTGGGCGTGGCTTCCTTCCTTGGCCCTCTCCGGCTCCCTCTTGATTGAGGTTCATTCACCTTAACCCGCCCAGCCTTCACACCTGCCCTCCATCAGCTCATCCGGTTCTCCGTCCACTCGTCGCCAGATCGTTGTTTCATCTACAGTGGTAGTCTAAATAAATGTTAAATGGAGGGCATTCATACAGTGCTTTTATAGTCTACCGACCACTCAAAGCGCTTTACAGTGTGTGCCTCCCATTCATAGTGTAACGTGCATGGATAAGTAGACACGTTGGTCCTTGACAAACGGGTCGGACCCTTTAGTCGACTGGTTAACGTTGTCGCTTGCGGAGTGGGAGATACGGGTTCGCGTCCCGGCCGTGGCGACGGTCTCCCAGACTGCCCCCCGAATTCGCTACATTGGTGTCAGAAGTGGGATGGCGAGACCGTGAGGTCATCGGAGGCGTGAGGGAGCTGATATGCTGACGCGCTTCCCGAAGGGGGGGGGGGGTAGTGGTGTAACGTGCATGAAAAGTAGACACGTTGGTCCTTGACAAACGGATCGGACCCTTTAGTCGACTGGTTAACGTTGTCGCTTGCGGAGTGGGAGATACGGGTTCGCGTCCCGGCTGTGGCGACGGTCTCCCAGACTGCCCCCCGAATTCGCTACAATACACTGATGGCCGAGGGTTCTATGCAAGGCACCAACCTCCTCATCAGGAGCAATTAGGGGTCCAGTGTCTTGCTCAGGGACACTTCGACACGCTCTCTGGAGGAGTCGGGTATCGAACCAGCGACCTTCCGATTACCAGACAACCCGCTCTACCTCCTGAGCCATGCCGCCTCCCTCGTTCTCGGCTGCTCTTCAGTTGTATATTCACAGTTGTTCCTGGTGTTGCTCGCATTACCCGCATTTACCGCATCTCCTTGTGCTTCCAGGATCACCACCTCCCAGTCCTCTGCCTGTCTGCCTGTCTGCCTGTCTGTCTGCCCGCTCGCTTACCCTCCGCCAGCCATGCTCACTTCCTCTTCCGTCTGTCCTGCTCAGTCAAGTCAGTTTTATTTGTACAGCCCATTATCACAAATTACACATTTGCCTCAGGGGGCTTTGCCTCGGCTCAGCTTCGCCATCCACCTTCCAGCTCGGTCCAGCTCGGTCCAGTTCCGCCATCGCCTCTCTACCGTCTACCTTGCCCGCCATCCTCATTCCCCTTTATTCCTACAACAAATCCCATTTCACATTACTTTAACTCCATAGTCTGGGACTGCATTTGGGTCCGCCTCTACTGGTGGTAAGAAAGGGAGGATGGCAGACCTGTTATTTGTGTTAGAGAAAGAGATACCAGCTGAGGGAGCCTGAGGCATTAATCTCTCTTTTGGTGATTTATGTGTGTTTGAAATAACACGGTGTGTGTGTGTGGAGAGACAGACAGAGAGAGAGAGAGAGAGAGAGAGAGAGAGAGAGAGAGAGAGAGAGAGAGAGAGAGAGAGAGAGAGAGCGAGCGAGCGAATGATATCACATTTTGTTGTGTAGGTTTGTGTGGGCTGGTAATACAGTGTTCTGTGGTTCATGGCCATGCAGCAAGCCATGCCTCCTCAGCCAGAACCTCCCCTCTATCTGTCATTGGAGTGAACTGTTGATCTTTTCATGTCAAGCAGCCCCGAAGACCAACTTCATGCGTGTCGCCACACAGGGTTACTGTAGCTTTAACGTCGACTCTTTGGATGGGCAGTGTGATGTGTGTGTGTGCAACCTGGAAATGATCACATTGTCTTGTCTAATTTAACTCATTAGACAAACAAACAAAAAACACAAACATGTGTTTGCAACATATGAATGAATGATTTGACTTTTTTGACCACAATACTCACAAAAACGTCCAAACTGCATCTTTTTTTTCTGTTTTGAGATCATTCGGTGGTTTTTTTTTTTTTTACAAAGAAGATCATTTTTCAACCTAAATTCAAGGATTGCCCGGGGGACAGAAAAAGAAAAGAGGACTGGTTTAATTCACAAGAGAATATTCCAGTCAGAGAAGGTTCGATACCGTCGGTACCGTGGCTACTGGCAGGGCAGGAGAAGGTTTGGAGAAGCGCTTTATTTGGCTGAGCCCGTGCGGCTCCGCGCGCCGTGCAGGCCGCCTGCCCCCCTTACGCCTGAGTTGAGTCGCGCGCCTCGGACAGCACCCTGACATTTGCATGCAGCCCCGGCGCTCTCCGCCCAATTCAACGGGTAACGTGTACTGAATAGCGCAACAACACAAGTCACGTTTTCACTTTTCAGTGTCCTCTGGCTGTGTTTTGTTTTCTCTCTTTTAGATTACACCAAATCCGGTAGAGCCCCCCCCCCCTATAGCCCCGCGCACAATCACCAGGCATGACCAAATGAATCATATAGGCGATTTTCTGCGCGTGGTATCATGTTCTATTACAATGTGCAACCCCCCCCACACACACACACACACACTATAGTCGCCCGTGCCGGCTAAGACCTTGAATTAGTACTGATGATGATGGGTTTCTCTCTCCCCTCTCTCTCTCTAAGTGGAGGGCGGGCCGGAGCATCTAGTGTGGGAGAATCCGGTACTGGCCCGTCAGTTGCGCTGAGTGAGCCGAGCAGAGAGATGCGCGTTCACGGGCACCAGACGAGGAGCGCTGCCTTTCCGTCCGCCGTACTTCACTTTGAATAATAATAATAATAATAATGATGACGATGGTGATGGTGATGATAACCTCCTCAGCATCTCGACTCTCCAGCATCAGCATCTGATCATTCTGTCTTAAGGCTATACAGTCGACTATAACCGGTGAGGGGAAAGAAAAACGTTTTGTTTTTTTTGTTGTTGTTGGGTTTTTTTTCTTTTCTTTTTCTGGACGGAATTTTCTTTGGGATCCTTATTATCACTTCACCATAGACATTTCTATCCCCAAATCGTCTTCCTGCGACGTAAAGGTAAGTGCAGACTTGCGTAAAGATGTTGAGTTATTTATTCACACAGCTGCGATAGAACAGGCAGACAGACAGACAGACAGACAGACAGACAGATAGATAGATAGATAGATAGATAGATAGATAGATAGATAGATAGATAGATAGATAGATAGATAGATAGATAGATAGATAGATAGATAGATAGATAGATAGATAGATAGATAGATAGATAGATAGATAGATAGATAGAGATCCGTGCCGTGAGTGGGTTGGGGAAGTTTTTGTGAGGTTTGTTGTTTTTTTTGTGTTGCTCTGAAATTGGTGAGTTTGGGATGCGCGACCCCCCCCCCCCCGCGCGCTCACCACCCCGCGAAAACGCCATAGACTCATTTGGGTAGTTCATGTTCCCCCTACGAAGGAGCAGGGAAGCAGCAACAGTACGGCGGTTCAAGACGTGGGTTGGAAACCTCGAATTGACGGCGGTCGATTTTTTTTCTCTTCTTCTTCTTCTTCTTCTTTTAGGGGGTAACGAGAGCGTGGAGGCTGAAACTTTATGAGATCGCGAAAACGCGTCCGTCGGACCTCCTGGTGAATTTCCGGGGGTGGGAAAAGCCGGCGAGTTAAAACGGTAAAGTAGAAACATGGCAGCGACGATCATCAGTTGTTCTCGTCTTCTTTGCTGGTGAAAAATTCGCTCAGACGTCTGTGAAAGTACCGATAAATGAGCCGCTGAGCGACGCTGTCTTCGGCCCAGACTGCCACCGTGCGAGAAGCGGAGGGAAAACATGTTCAATTCGTTAATCGGTTAATTCCTCATTGATTGGCTGTCGTCTTTTTGTTTTGTTTTTTTAATATGTAAATCGTCGTGCTAAAATCGATTCGACTGATCTCCGCGCGCCGTGCGCCTGTACCTGTGATGGCTCCAGCAGATGTTTCAGGTGAGACAGCATCTGGAGTTCTGCACTGAGCTCAGTGAGGGATGCTGGCGTGGGACTAATTCATATATATCCGACAGTCTGTTTAGTCCACACGGAGGCTTTGTGTTTGGTTCTGCGTTTTAACGTCGTTGTTGACTAAAACGGAGGTTACTTTAATATAATATTAGGCCTAAACGATCCAAGTCTGCGTAAAGGCTGCGTTTGAGCCCCCGGGGCCGAGATGAGTGTATGGAGACTGGAGTGTTTTTTTTTTCCTGACTGATGCACTAAATCATTCCTGCCGGCAGGAGTTTGTGATTGACAGGGGGGCACAGCGGGTTGTAGAGGGGTATCCGGTGGGAGATGTGGGCCATATTATGACAATAAATCAATAAATCTGCAGCATCGGAAGCTGGATGCATCATTCATCGCCAGTCGGTGAATATATGGTATCGCGTGCAGGTCATCTCATACCATCCGCTATTCAATTATTCAGCATGTAATATTCCGGAAATATGTGCTTATTCCGGCATAACAGGGCTATAACTCCTTCAGGACTATACTGCTGAAAGGCTAGGACAACCTATGTATGTGAATGTGTCTTGCTGCATAGCTTACCTCGTCATAGGGCTGTCTGTTATTTTACTTAACAGGCCACTTTTTACAGAAGATGTTTGTGCATCAATAGCTAAGTGCAACAGCAGGTCATTTTATTTTAGCAATCGTAGTTAGGCCTGCAACTTGCATTACCATCACACTATATTGCACTCAGCTCCACGTTATAGCCTACCTATTGATTGCAATCCGGAACGCTAACACTGCTATCACTTTTAGCATACTGGGTACCTTTCCACTTGTTGAAGAACATTGATAAAACACAAAATGACCAGGCTTTCGCTTAGCCTCATCTGAATACAAACAGACCTAATGCAGGTTGACAGTATTGACACTAGCTGTTGTAGGGACAAAGAGACATCTGATAAGGCAATGCATGTAAGGCCCATTAAGTCATGTAACCAAATAGAGGGCATTGTTAGTTTCAATGGATCAAATTTCTTAGACCAGTTGCTTTTCCCCATCTCTGTTTTGACGCAAATATAATTAAATTAATATATTTGTTTTTTCTTCTTCACTGGGAATTTGTGATGTTTAAGTGGGAGTAATCGGCAAAGATGCTGTAATTAACTGAGCAACAGCTTGTTTCATTGTAAGAATCCCTTATCATATTAATGAGTCAGGGAGGCACCTGACACCTCAGTTAGGCAGTGCACACAATAAGTCATCTTAATTGAATAAAGGCCATGGGCGATTTTCATAGAAGACTGGATCTCAGGTTTCATGGGTTGACCAGCCTGTGTCTCATTGAAAGGATATACAAATAGACCTTATTGTCCCTTATCAGCTCAAAGCAGAGGCTTCCTCAGGCTAAGGGGCTGGATTGACATGACTGTGTTCAGGGTTATTTTGACTGCGCAAAACCTTTTTTAACCTCTCAACCGCTGTCTCACAGAGTCACCCCTGAGACAAACACATAATCTGACCAGGCAACACGGAGTGGTCACACACACACACACACACACACACACACACACACACACACACACACACACACACACACACACACACACACACACACACAAATAGTGCATTACCATAGGTATCAGTTACATGAACTCAATAGCTAGCCTGCTGCAGCAAGATTAACTATTAAGGACAGGTCGGTAAAAGGCCTATTGTATTGCATGGTGCTCTGCCTCCGTCTTGATTGGACAAAGCCATTGTCTGGTGGGCAGCCCACTGCAAGGACAGGGGGCTGGGAGAGTACACACACACACACACACACACACACACACACACACACACACACACACACACACACACACACACACACACACACGTTTCCCCATGTGAGTCACCTACAAGCCTGTTCTGCAAATTCAAACACAGCCGAATTAATTCAGGTTTAGTAAAAGATGGACGAGGCTGCTTATTATTCCATACCAAAAACATCATCTTACTCATTCACTGCGTCATCTGGGTTTTGTTGACGGGGGGAAACATTTTTTTTTAGCCATGCACTCACTGAGATAAAAAAAAAATTGTTAGTGGTAATGGGATCCTGATATGAAGTGGCACCATCGTAACATCTCTCTGAATAGCTGTTTATGATTGTAATCCCCCAAAGACATGCAAAATAGAGGCAAAGTAGCAGCATGTTATTAGTCATATTCATCAGGATTCCAGCAGGCCCTTGGAGATAGCGGGCCAATGTTTGGAGCGAAACACATGTTCTAATTCACCTCACTGGATTTACACACGGCGCAAAATCAAAGACTTGCCAGCAAACATACAGCTATCTTTATTAATATTAATATAATCATCATTAATATAAGTAGGAGTAGGAGTAGCACTGCTAGTACGAGCGCCACATATTTTTGGTGGTGCATCACCACTGCTCTAAAATCGGATGCCCAGTGATATGCTTTATAAGTTTTAGATAATTATTAAGCTGTAATTCATATAAAATGGATAATTAGGAGGACATGGCCACTCACATTAAATTGCTCATAATCCTTTCATGGATTTTAATATCGGTTACTTAAGGTTATTTTATGGACACACCAGGAAGTGATCAACTCTACAAGTAACCCCGTGCTCATGACACCTGTTATTGTTTCTACGGTTGCATTCAAATGGTTTGTGTAGTGACTGGAAATATATTTCAGTCTGTCGACAGTTCCTGCAGAAAGCCAGACAAACTGAATCATATCTAATAATTCTAATGATTAATGGTATTTCTGTTGTTTGCAGCTCTACCAGAGGTGCATCTGAATCTGGAGATCAAACCATGGGACATGAATGTAGCGCTGGACCAATGATGGAGGCAGTGTGCTTCAATCCAGGAGGTCGCCTCAAAAGGAAATGAGATGCAGTTGTGAATCGCTGACAAAACACCAAGGATCAGGTTTATCTCAGTACTCACACCTGTATCCATTTAGGAGAACATTGGATATTTTTCCATATAACTCCGGCTTAGACTTGCCAGGGAAAAAAAAGATAGATTCGGTCCGTTATCATCACTACACCTGCATTCTCGGCTAGAATTAGAAGTTATCTAAATGGAATATAATTTTCAACCACTAAATTTTGGGGCGCAGATATAATCAGATGCTATCATCACTTTGAGGATCTATCCCCATTTCTAACCCTGCACCATACGCCCTGATATTTGCTACCATGAATCCCTCCAGCCAAGTAGGGCATGTTGTCTTTCTGCTCAGTACCATGCTGGGCCTGAGTGTGGGCATGGAGTTTACTGGCTCAGAAGGCCAGTGGGCTCGCTACCTGCGCTGGGACGCCAGCACCCGAAGTGATCTGACTTTCCAGTTCAAGACATCGGCATCTGAGGGCCTGCTCCTCTATTTCGACGATGGCGGATTTTGTGACTTCCTGCTCCTCACTGTGTCAGGAGGTAAACTGCAGCTGCGCTTCAGCATCGATTGCGCCGAAACCAGCATCACCTCCGGCAAAATGGTCAATGACAGCCACTGGCACTTTGCCAGTATCAGCAGGCACAACCTACGCACGGCTTTGGCCCTGGATGGCCAGAGCAAGGCGGATGAGGTGCGGCCCCAGCGACAGTTCATGAAGATTGTTAGTGACCTATTCCTCGGAGGGCTCCCGGGGGATATCCGCACTTCAGCCATCACCCTGCCCTCTGTCCGTGAGTTACTGCCATTCAGGGGAATTATCACCAATCTGAGTTATGGGACCAAGCTGCCCACACTCGTTGATAGTCAAATGGTTCGTTTAGAGATGATTGGCCTTTGCACAGAGAGCCCGTGTGAAAATGGAGGGACCTGCTCACTGGCGGATGGAGAACCTTATTGTGACTGTTCCAAAACTGGATATGTAGGTCGATACTGCACAGAAGGTAAGGACCTGACTCAAGTGGTTTCTGTGTCAAGTCTCAAATATTGATTAAAGTACCTGTAAAATATTCAGAGGGATTTCGATGCAAACTTAGAATTAAAATTAGCTCTGGTTTCACTTGTTTGCCTCAAGGTAGAGCTTTGTTCCTCCCCCACAGTGTTGTCTTAGCAGTTTACATTGGGAAGAAATTGTTGAGATAATCTCTTAGTATTTGCTGTGAAATAGCCAGACAATGTTTATCTTTCCACCATAAATCTCCATACAGACTGCCTGGCAGAATCACATTGAACAGATTTAAAGTAATCTACATAGGCATGTTACTATTCCTGCTAGCCCTAACATGATTTGTGCCAGTCCAAACTTGATCTGTGAAATTCCAATTTCAATTTAGTCACAACAGGGTACTTTATATGCATGCTGGTAGGGAAAAGTAGCTATATCCCTATATGTCTCTAAATTTCAATGCAATTTGCATGGGACAGTGAACTAACATATTTCTGTGTGGGTAGAGGCTCTTTCAGAGATTCTTATAGAAACACTTCATGTTTCATGTGGGAGTGGAATTGGAGGTGACCGCTCCCTTCACAGTCATTACTTTTCACAGGGAACTAGTGCGCAGGATACAGCGCCGGCTGATAAAACTGACATTACAACATTCAATTCTCTTTCCCCCGTCAAATTTGTTCAGCACCAGCAATGTGGCACAGGGACCCGAAGGTACACGATGCTGGAATGAGAGACAACTTGATCTGTTTTTCCTTCTGTGTCTAAGATCCATCAGCTTTTCAATATCCTATGAAATAACTTTGACAGTGTTCATCACTGGCCTATATCCAAATAGCTAACTATGTAACAGTTATCCTATGCTGGTCGAGGTTTGTTCATTTTAAAACTGTCAGAACTTAGTAAACACACACCACTGCAGATAGCCTAGAGATTACATTCAGCTACAGCAGGGAATAATGTTCCTTACAATAATCACAATTTTCAACATTATCTCCATACATACATACACATATACATATATACATACATACACACACACACACACACACACACACATATATATATATATATATATATATACACACACATACACACACATATATACATATATACATATATACATACATATACATATATATACATATATATATATATATATATATATATATATACACACACATGTACATACACACACACATGTACATACACACACACACACACACACACACACACACACACACACACACACACACATATATATATATATATATATATATATATATATATATATATATATATATATATATGGTAGGCATAACACTTGAAAATGGGTCCGCCGCTGACCTCACTGGTGGACAATCCATGAATGTGAAAACTTAGCGCCTGGTTTGCTGATAAGCTGCATTGCACAAGAAAATGCGGATAACAACACGACATTATACAGCTGTCTGCAGCATTGTTATTCATATTTTCTTATAGTACAGCTGTAATTAGTGCTGATATTCACATTTTCTGATACAAAGCGGCCTATTGGCAATCCGGGGAGTAAGTTTCAGATTGATGGATTGCCCGCGAGTGATTTTGGCGGCATTTCAGAGACACACGGAAGACTGCTCAGCATAATGTCTGCTAATGCAGTTTTACTCCTACAACAGATAGGCTATATATAGAGAAATATGGTGTTAAAAATTGTGTTTGTTTCCCTTTAAGGGTGCTGCATCGCTCATATGAGGAAATAATTTGATTTTCTCTATATTTAGACAAATGAGACAGAGAATACATTCCGACAGTGATCTTCCTTCCCGGACTCTTATTTCCTAATGTGTATGGGTTTTAAAGGGTGACTGTGTGTGAACAGACCCATGTCGACTTTCCTCTACTGCTGACCCAATTCCTGCCTGTGTAAACCAGACTGACATGGCAGAGGGATGACTCCATTTTGTAAAAAAAAAAAAAGAAAGAAAAGAAAACAAAAGAAAAGAAAAGGGAATGCTCACTGAATACTCCAGCACTGATTGTGTGAGGTTGTTTCTAATGCAATTTTGCAAGGGCTTTAATTTTTTTTGCCATAATAGCTAACAGTTTGAGTGAAGAAGCATCTTCCGGTTTCAGTGGAATATTGAATGGGCTGCGGTCACTGTACATGGTTTCATAAGATGTCCATTATTTGCCGCTCAAATAAAGCATAAAGCCCAAGCGCTAGCCTGTGGCATTGTTCAGGACAGCACGCAATGTGCTGGTTGCGGAGCAGTCAAGCAGACGGACTGGACTTGCCCCCCTTTTCGCTTTATCCCATTTGCTCACTGCGTCTGTCTAACAGTCCTATGGAGTAGGCCTATTCGTCTGAGAGACTCCTGCAAGCTGACAGGGGGAGCCATGACATCCTTGTGTTAAAACAACTCAGGTTGTAAGAGGTTGGTTGTGATTTACCCAGACAGCTGGGACAGAAAGAAAGAGACGGCCATATCACCGCCCCAGGGCAAAAGAAGAGCAAAGAGCAAGTTCACCATTCTCGGATTTTACCCCCAGTTTACCCCAGGAGAACAGCCTTTGGACTACAGCACCCTTCAGAAACACACACACACACACTTTCTCTCCTCCCCGTCTTGCTCCATCCGCAGGCCATGGCAAGACAGGAGGTGTAGCCATATTAGCTCCCTAGCTGATCCGAGCGCTGCTTCTTTCTGCCTTCCCATTAACTGATGTGGCTGATTGTTGATTACGCCGCAGAGACAAGAAACCATAATTAGGGAGATAATGAGAACAGAGATGGCTAATTTGGCCGGGAAATGCCTGCACAAACACTACCGTAAATTTAAACCGTCCATTGGCAAACTGCTGTGGGAGTTTTATTGTTATGTCCACAAGTGCCAAAGCACTTACTGTTTCAGCAGCACACGAGACCCGAGCTGGGTTTCTGTGGCGTACTCACGGGGAAGGCATTTTCCCCTTGTGTTTGCTTGTCATTAGCCCAGTTAGCGGTGCGCTACTACATAGCGTGGTTGTCTTTGCACCCGGTTCATTATGCTGTATGGGAATGGGCGATGAACGCAGTCCGTCAAACCTATGAGTAATTATATCTTAGCTTGCACTTATGTATACATATAAGTTATTAAACAGACACAGACACACACACTTAGAGCAAGAAAGCCCCTGGTGCTAGTCTTTAAAATGGGCAGATGGCTGACTGAGTGACTGAGAGAGCTGGATATGGAGAGCATTTAGTCAGCCGTATGCTGTATGCTAGCCCGTTTGCTCTCTAGCTGGGAAGTGAAAAAAAAACAGAGAGTAGTGGACAGAATTATCAGATGGGATCAGAAATGGAGGAATGGGAATAGTCACAAAATTACGGCCTGTTATGGACCCTTGGGATAAAAAGCAGAAAGACTGCACATTTCCCCACTATTGAATTGGCCGTTCCTGGGTTTGTGTTTCTTGTTTATTTTGCCATTTTCACTGGAGAGCTGGGCTAACCAACTGCTGAAACATCATTATAACAGCACCACAATAATCATGAGTATCCCCCATCGCTTGCAGCGCCACCTAAAACCACCTATTTTTGGCTAACTGCTTAGGAGCTATAGACGGTTAGCCGTAAAACACACGTTCAGTCGCTGCTCCCATGTGGATGAGAACGTATCAGTGTGACTAAGTGTGTCAGGGCTCGGAACCGAAATTAGACACCGCTCGACGCGAGCTCGCCATGCGGGCCAGCTTCGGCAGCCAAATCTGCCACTTGCTGCTGCCGCCCTTTTCCAGGTGCCGTGTGCTGTTATTAACTCCAAGCAGTATTGATTTCTGTCAGGTCACCTCCAGTAATGATTTCATTTGGCCCCTGTTATTGGATGTGCAAACAGCATTGTCTTTTAAGGAATTGTCTGCACCCCCCCCCCCACACACACACACACAGCCCCGGTTCTTTTCAATTGAATTAATAGGGCTGACATTATGAAGTCTCTAAAATACCTCGGGGTTTTCCAGTTACAGCAAGATAGGCATAAGGTTGAGGTTTATTAAGAAGCTAAATTGTGTTGTTTAAGGAACGTGTAAAATCATTGCCCATTTCCTCCGTTAGAATCTCCCATTCTGTGTCTTTAATGAGCAGTTTATGCCCCTTTCTTGCATATAAAATAATTCTATGACCTGGTGGTGGGCTAGTAATTGAAGGCTGGGGTGAGCAAACTGTTAAGCAAGTGCTGAAATGGTTCCTTCAGGCTTAGCTTTGGGGATTAATAAACAGACATGGAAAAATGACAGTTACAATAATCTTACCATAAAAGTAGGTCAGGGGGGAAAAAAGGAAAAATGGTGTGGGGACTTGCCTGATTCTAGTGCAGAGGGCATTTGTGTCTAGTGCCCAAGCTGAAAATTATGTTTGGATTTGAGTGGTGAAGCTGCTGGTAAAATAGAGCAGGGGATTACGATTGGACCACATGTCCTCCATCGCACATTGGCTTGTTCTGGACGCCGTCGCATCAAGGAAAGGGGCTTTATCTGCACAGGCAACTGAGCACTTCTCACACACACACACACACACACACACACACACACACACACACACACACACACACACACACACACACACACACACACACACACACACACACACACACTCACTCACTCACATACGCACATACAATTTACATATGTACACGAATGAGCTCAAGCACGTACACATGCACCCCCCCCTAAAAAAAATTATTCACACATGCATGCAAACCTAATCTCTCTTTCTCTCTCTCTCTCTCACACACACACATATTCAGGGGTCCAAATCCACTGGCTCTGGAGAGCTAGAGCAGCGCCGTTGTCCATCAGTTAGCCACTATCTCCCTTCCCCCAACCGCCATCCTTCGTCCTTCCCTCTCCTCTGCCAATGTCATCCTTCCCATGTGGGAGGAGGAGTAGCAGCCATTTTAGGCAATGGGAGAACATTTTAGCCTCTCCTCCGCCGCTTCCCTCTGCCTCTCTTTCACCTCCTCCAGTGGAAGGATATTTCTGGCCCCTGTCAAGCTCGTTACATTTAACGCGAGTGCTGTGCGACGGTGATAGAATGACAGTGGGGCCATTTTGAGAGGCTCTACACAGAACCACAAGGACCAAAAAGCTATCAAGGAGTAAAAATAGGGAGGGGGGGACAAAATCTCCAGACACGGTGGGAAACGGCGCCTTCTGTGCCGACTGGCTGGAGATCAGCGCACAGCGCACTATTTAACTGCCTGCAGTAACATTAGTACCTGATATCGCACATTCGAACCTGCATTTTAAATGTCCAATGGAGTCCGTCATAATTAAGATTTGTTTAAATTTTCTCTCGTCAGGTACTTGTTGCTCGAGAGGGCCTCTGATTATAGAAATCCCTTTACATCCATTCCGGGATGCTTGCTCAGCACCGGGTTTGAGACTAAGCTGAAGCGGTACCTCTGGACAGCTTTCCGCAGAGTCTATGAGAAGATATTGGATAATGCAGCACGGCTCAACGTGTATCTACAGAAACAGCCAAGACTCACTCCATCACAACTGCTTCTATTCAGGTGGCCTAAATCAAATTGTCAGGTTTGATGACCCTTGTGGGTGCACAAGGGTCATCGAGGGGTCAGATCCCAGTGATGATGCTTGCCTTGAGGGATGAGGCTTGGATTGCGGTTTATTGTTTGTTGCAAAACCACGCTGTGAACTGCTGGAGATCTACTTTGAGCATTCCTCTGTGCGAGTGACAAATCAGGGTGGGGCGGGTGCATGGATTTGGGTCAGCATTGAAGAAAACTCTGGCAGGGGGTTCGAGATATGGGTCTGTGGTGTGTCCGAAGATCCACAAACCTCACAACACCGTAAATCCTCCAAAGTGTGGATTTACGGCCTTCATGTCTCTCTTTGTGTCTGTATGTGAGGCAACCTGTGAGATACGAGGTGCAGAATATTACGTCTCTGTAACAATATTCGGAAAAAGAAAGAGTGGTTTGTCAGACGATAACGCTAATGTGAATCTGTTTCCCCCGAACGGGTGGGGACAGATGAAATTTCTCTCTGTGTTTCTCTCCACAGGGTTTATCAAGAAATGTTTGTTTTAAGCAGGCATGTCAAAGGGCACCTCTTAGCCGCTTTACATGAGAATTACATGCTTAGCAGTGTGGTCCTTTTTTTTTGCATGATAGATCCCCATGCAAAATCAACTGTTGTGTGTTCCTAATGCTAGACATCTCTGCCTCTTCCCCCCCCCTTTCTCTGCAAACTCCACAGCAGTCCAGAGAAAACCAGGTGAGTTTTACAAGACAGGGATTAACTGACATGGAGGAAGAGCTATAGCCGTGGTTTCAGCTAGCGTGTGTTAACAGCACTTGATTCTATATATATAATGCACTGCTGATTAAAATGTACGGTTACGTAGTCAGCATATAGAAGCATAAATACAATTAACCCAATTAGATAATATTTCATTATAAATAACACAGAGAGCTACTGTGTATTTATAGGCATTTCCGGATCTTTGTCTATTCTGAACAGAAAGCTTTCAGATGCACCACAGAAAGCTTTGTCTCTAGCGTGATAGCCATGCTTTGCCATCATGCAAAGCATGCTCATTCACAATACAGCTGCAGTATTGGCGTGCCGGTGTTCTCAAATTCTTTCTATCTCTTGTCTTGCCCAATTTTTCATTTCAAGGCCTTGCACACCTGAAGGCAGAGCAAGGTATGCTCCTCTCCTCTCTCTCTCTGGGTCTTTCTTTTATTATTTATATACTGTACATATAGAGATATGTATTTATTTTTTTTCCCCACTTTCTGCTTGGCTTGGTTTTGGGTTGTAATTTAATGTTGTGTGCCTCCCCTACCTGTCTGTGTGCATTTGTGTGTTGTGATGCTCCTGCTGTTGTTGTCGAGAAGGGAGGTGAAATGTTCCCCTGGCATGTTCTCATTTCGCCCCTTCCTCCTCCCCCTACTTCTCTCTCTCTCTCTCTCTCTCTCTCTCTCTCTCTCTCTCTCTCTCTCTCTCTCTCTCTCTCTCTCTCTCTCTCTCTCTCTCTCTCTCTCTCTCTCGCTCTCCCACTGTCTCTTTCCCTTTCTCGGTCCTCACGCTCTCTCTGCCCCCCCTCCCCCCTCCTCCCTCTTTCTGTCCTCACTCTCATTCTCCCCAGGTTTCTATGTATTACATAATTGTGTGCTAGGCTCAATCCTGCAGCTAACACACAGTGACACACTCCACTGGTCCTGCCTGACCTCCACTGTGATGGTTGGGGAGGTGGGGGTGTGGGCTAGAAAAAAACATAGGGGGACAGAATGGTGGAGGGGGGGCAAAAAAAATCAGGAAGATGCAAGAAAAAGGGGGCATTATGGAAACGAGAGAAAGAAAGGTAAAAATACAAGAAAACAACATCATCTCTTCAATCTCTCGTTGGCTTCTTTTTTTTTTTAAATCTCAGCATAATTCCCTAACTTCAAAGTTCAATAGGCACAGAAATATTTTAAGGGAACTAATCCTGTAACCTTTGTATGTCTGACTTCTGGTTGCTAAGTCCCCACTGTTGTGCGAACTGTGAGTCAGTCTGGATATCAGTCGCAGCCGAGTGCTGAAATATTAAATGGAAACGGGTGCAAAAAAGAGGCAGGTGGGTAAGGTGTGTAAGGGATGAAGGGGTGTGGGTTGAAGAGTGGAGGTTGTTGTTAGAGATGGGACCAATCAAAAGACCGCCAAGGAAGACCAGAGGACACGCTAAAAAATGCTGAGTGGGAGAGGTAAGGAGAAGGAAGGGAGGAAGAAATAGAAAGAAAGAGAAAGTCAGAGAGAGAGAGAGAGAGAGAGAGAGAATGGTGATGTGCCAGCAGCCCATGTCAGAAGCCAAGCACAAACTGTATACCAAGAAATATGACACACACACACACCAGAATAGCAACAGAGGCAGGAGGGTGTAGTATAGAGGAGTTTAAAGAGGGGGACACCACATGTGACTTCAGTAGATGAGCACTTAAGGGAGGCGAGCCTGCACTGGATCCTCTCCCTTGTATGAAATTCATTGTGTACATGTATTAGTCTGAATCTCAGCAGTGGCTGCCCGTTTGTGTGTATGTGCACTTGCATATGTGTGCTGAATATGCGCATGGACGGTGCTCCCCTGCATGCACCTCTGTCTCTCCCTGTAGGGGATGCTTCCTCTCCTCCTGGTCCATTTGCATGAGTGTCAACGTTTTGCATGAAAGCAACATCAGTCGGCAACAAGCAGGACTGCTGTAGACTAACAATAGCTTATCCCTTATCTCTTTTTGCTCTCCTCTTCTGTGCGGGATGCTGCTCTTGCTCTCCTTTCCTCGCCACGGATCTCCCTCTCCTTCCCATAACTGTAGGTAGAAACAAAGGTACAGCTCTCCTCTTTTTCCTACTACTGTAAAGCGTAACGCAAGACACACTGTGTTTGTGTAAATGTGAACATTACATGTGTTTGCTTGTGTGTGTCTGTTTGAAATGGAGTCTCTGCCTCTGGTAAATTATTCATTATATGTGCTCATTACGTGTGTGTGTGTGTGTGTGTGAGAGAGAGAGAGAGAGAGAGAGAGAGAGAGAGAGAGAGAGAGAGAGAGAGAGAGAGAGGCTGATGCTCTCAAGGTAATGATTGCCTACATAGTCGGATTGTTGCAGAAACATAAGTGATGGAGTGGCGACTGAAAGCAGTTTAGCCTCGGCCATGCAGAGTTTCCAAGCGATGTCCACTGCTTCCACTTTGTGACAGAGAATATGATATAATGACAAGATGCCCTCCCATGCATTATTCATTACCTCTGTAAACTCTGAATGATGGTTAGAGTGTGTGTGTGTGTGTGCGCGTGAGTGTGTGTGGTTGAGCACATGTGTATACGTAATTTTACTTGTGTGCACGCTTAATTGGATGTGACACTCCTGTGGCGTTGCCAAATAGAACCTGATTGGAAAACTTGACCTGACATTTGGCTTCATTTGAATGAGGTCAAAGCAGTGGCCTCTGTCATGCAAAGAATATCCTCATTATTCATTCATAACAAGCATGCGATCCACTGTGTGGACGTGCGCGTGTGTGTGCACGTGTGTTTGTGTGTGTGTGTCTTTATATGTGTGTGACCACATTTGCCCCTTAGCTAGATGTAGGAAGACACTGATTATGATCATCTGTCTCAGCTGATATCACTGTAATGAAAGCTCTGCATTACCTCACGTGGACTGAAAGTGACCTGCAGTGCGCCACTAAGTGCGTGAGCTTCTCAAAGTTTGCTTGCGCACAGTGCGATACTGTGCATTAACAATGTTGTAATGTACGTTCTGGGGGGCAAGAGATTTGCTTCGCAGGTTAGAGAGGCCAAGCTTTAACCGGAGAGCTGGGGGTGCGAGCGGCTGTCCTGTGGAAGTCACTTTACGCTCACTTCCAAATCCAGGGCCTCTGTTCTGGAGCCGGCCCTGGCCTGCCCCCCACCCCCCACTTTGAAGTTGGTAAAGTGAAAAGAGAATTTCTTTATGGGGGATTGTTATAACGTTAGCCCAGCGATGGACTGGCAACTATATATCAGGGTGTCTCACTGCCTTTCACCCAAAATAGGCTGGAATAAGCTGGAACCCTCAAAACGTAACAAGTGGATAAACGATGGGACCCAGAATCGGCAGGTACCACCCAATTCAATACTGCAGCAATATTTCAGTGCCGCTCTCCTAAATATTATGATTATTTAAAATATCATGATGCTATGAATACTGCGATTCAATGTTAAAAAAAATTGAAGGCTCCATCCCCTCTTATCTACTGTAAAATGTGAAAACTGCAATAATCCAAAGAAAATTTACAGCAAAAGGCATTTATTTAAGCCCCCCATGTGTTACAAATGCTTAAAACATGACCACACTTCCAGTTCAGCTCCAAGTGACGCATTCAGAGATGTAGATATCACCGCATCAAACCTCTCCACGGCATCCGCTCATTGTGCTTCAACGTTGCAATTCAGAGGAAATGCTGCAATATTAAAATTGTCACGGCTTAAGATTGCAATTTGGTGCTGAATCGATCTACCCCCATCCCGAGCAAATGAATGATGACATTAGATAATAGCAGGCCAAATAAAGCTGAGTCGGTGACTGGATAGACGCTGGGGTTAATCAGTCATGTCTTCAGTCAGATTGTTAATCCTTTTATGTGATGTGGGATTCAGACCTGAATAAAACATATTTGAGAGAGGTCTGTAATGACTCAGCCACACTTATTGTGGCATTTACCAGTAATTATGTTTACAAGTAATTTTTTAAATTGGAAACATAACTCACAGTGCAAGATAAAATCAAGCTCTTACATTTCAAAGTATCCACAAAAGCACTCCGAACTGTGTAACCAAGGCAAATGGTAGGTTTTGTTATTAATGACAATTTTCTTTCGAGAAACACTATCAACATCATGATGATGATAAAACAGAAGATATTTTGTGAGGCCTGTGCCACTGGATCATTCCTCTGCAGTTGTCAGCGTGCAACCACGCACACAGCAGTGCCCAATGGGCAAAGTGAGTGATGGGGGGTGGATGGGTGGACAGGATAGAGTGAGTAGACGAGAGAAAGGGGGAGGGGCTTAGAGAGAGAGAGAGATGGCTCAAGGGGCCGGGAGAGTGTGTCAGCGTTGTGCGACCAGCCACACATCTCTAATGTGAAAAATATGGAGCACCTTGTCGTCCCGCTGCTCAAATGTAGGGCTGAGGCAAGTGTGAGCTATCTCTCTAGAAAGAGTCATGCCATCTGGATCGGCGAGGCTGCAGCCCTCCTTGACTTGGTATTTGCACTTTTAAGATACTTTGATGATGGTAAACTTTTTTTTAGAAGCCACGGCAGTGGAGCAGAGCTGTGAGCCAGTTAGCAAGTGCGCTCTATTCAGCAACATGTACTTTCAGTCTAGAGAATCTATCTATCTATCTATCTATCTATCTATCTATCTATCTATCTATCTATCTATCTATCTATCTATCTATCTATCTATCTATCTATCTATCTATCTATCTATCTATCTATCTATCTATCTATCTATCTATCTATCTATCTATCTATCTATCTATCTAGTACTATACTGATAAAGATAGTCATTCATCGATAAAGAAATAGGGTGTGATACCATTGAATTTGCAGTGAAGGAAGTCTCATTATAAAGCAATTACTCTCCCACTTATTCACTGTTTTTTTAATCTAAATCATCTCCCTTAGAATCAAAAGGGAGATGATTTAGATTAAACCAGTACATTATATATATATATATATATATATATATATATATATATATATATATATATATATATATATATATATATAAAAACAGAGCTCATAGTATCAACTATCAGTCATATTACTCTCACCACTTCCACTGTTTGTGCAGTGTGACTGAACGTTTACTTTGAGGAACACTCGACAGGAGCTGGGTTCTATAGGCTGGTGACTTGCAGAGACTGTAAATTAGACATGTTGGTGTGAAAATGTGGACACAGTGACCACAGTTTGTGTTTCTAAAATGCTTAATTTACTGCCGTCTTTTTTGAGCTAATTAGCCTTATTTATGACAAGCACTCTTACATGATGACTATTTGGTGCTCCAAGATGCCTTTAGGTGGCTTTGGATAAAAGTGTCTGTGAAATGAAAAAGTGTACTGTTTTGACTTGAGTTGTCTAGGGTTTTATGTCTAGGGGTTCGTTTCAGTTCGTGACCACTAAAAAAATGTTATCAGAAATTAATCTCAATGACTCAGTAGGCTCCACGTGTTGTTCAAGAATCATCCTTCCCTCTTGTAACGTCAGCAAGTTCATGCTTCTGTAAAAAAAAAACCCCCACTGCATTTGCCTTAGTTCTGTCTTCATTCACCAACTGACCCGGTCTGCTTCTGCGAACCACAAGTGGGTCATGAGCCATAGTTTGACAAGCATTGCCCCCGGTGAATTTCCTGCAAACGGAGTGCCGGTGAAAGGTCAGATGACAAACTCGGTCCACGGCGCACTGTGCACCAAGTAGTGTGTCTGCATCACACTCACCGACTTGTGTCAATACTGGTTTCCGCCCTCGCGTCTCTTCACAAATGACATGTCTGCTGTGCATGAGGCTTTCGTGAGGCGGCCCCCAGGTCACGATGCCAGAGCAGCTGTGGATCAAAAATATCCATTTCAACGGGTAATTTGAAAGCTGCTAGGAGGAGCTTTTGGATTTTCGTTAACTTTGAGGGAGAGCGAAAGACGTAGCGGTTTTGGAAAAAAACACCTGTTTGCGATACAAACAACAATGAGGTAACTAATATACGCCTAACTGTGGCTATGTATCCCACCGGTCTGCCGTACATCGTTTTGGCAGATTGTTTTAGGGAGTCAGACCCAGAGACAAATATTGGAGTCATTATGTGGCAATATCTAATCTTTTCCCTGATGGTCATGCTTGCTTATGTTGGTCAGAAGCACCAAAATAAAAGTTGAGGCTGAGAAACAGCCGAAGACTCCTCATTACAGCTCAAAAATAGAAGAACAAGGCCATTGCTCAATATCTACTGTATATGTGATGGGATTTTGCCTTTGTCTCAGCAAATGTCTTTAGTTGGCTAATAATTTCACTGGCAATACACACAATTAGTTTTATTTTGATTTTAGTATTGATCATTTAGAAGTAGCTGTCCCAGAATTGGCAGATCTTTGAATTCGGAGCGATTTACTCCCCCCCTCCTTCCTTTTTTGTTTTGTTTTGTTTTGACCATTTTGGACTCTGCGGGTAGACAGAGAAACATGAATGCTTTAGCTGGCTGGGACACGGCTTGCCAGCAGGAGCAGTGAGTCCAGTTCAGACAGTGATTAGAGTGCCAAAGGGGCTGAGATTTGGAAGGAGAAAGAAAGAGAAGGGGCTGTGGGAGAAATGAGACAGAGAGAGAGGGGAGGGCGAGGCAGACGGGGGGGGGGGGGGCTGAGACAGAAGTAGACAGGGGGGAGGGGGCGAGACAGGCAGACAGAGAGAGACAGACAGTCAGACTGGGGGGACTGAGAGAGAGACAGAAAGACAGAGAGGGGGTGAGGCAGACAGACAGAGACGGGGGGGGGGTAGACAGGCAGACAGAGAAGAGACAGACAGGCAGACAGACAGGGGGTTAAGACTGACAGACAGACAGAGAGAGAGAGAGAGTGCAAGAGAGAGAGAGACAGACAGACAGACAGACAGACAGACAGACAGACAGACAGAGGGGAATTGAGACAGGCGGACAGAGAGACAGAGAGACAGACAGACAGACAGACAGACAGACAGACAGACAGAGAAAGAGAGAGCGAGAGAGAGAGGAGGGGGACGAGACAGACAGACAGACAGAAAGAGAGAGAGAGAGACAGACAGAGAGAGAGACAGACAGACAGAGAGAGGGGTGAGACAGGCAGACAGGGGGGGTTGAGACAGGCGGACATAGAGGGAGAGACAGACAGATGGGGCGAGACAAGCAGACAGAGAGGGAGAGACAGACAGACAGACAGACAGACAGACAGACAGAGAGGGGGGCGAGACAGGCAGACAAAGAGGGAGAGACGGACAGACAGAGAGAGGGGGTGAGACAGGCAGACAGAGAGGGAGAGACAGACAGACAGAGAGAGAGGGGGCAAGAGACAGACAGAATGGGGGAGAGATAGGCAGACAGACAGAGAGAGGCAGACAGACAGACAGAGGGGGGGCAGAGGCAGGCAGAGAGACAGATGGAGGGGCGAGACAGACAGACAGACAGAGCGAGAGAGAGAGAGAGAGTGTGTTCAGCCCCAGTCTAATCCCCTTGCATGAAGGCTTAAGAGCGGCAACTTATTCTCCACTTCTAGAGTCACTCTGGCTAATTATCCCCTCAAAGTCCTGCTGCAAACTCAACACAGACAAGATTTTTGCTTTCTCCCGCTTTCACATCCTCACTCTCTATCATTCTCTCTTCCGCTCTGCCCCTCCCTATCTGACTGTCTGTCTCTCCATGTTTGTCTTGCCCTAGTTTTATCCATCTGCCTCGGAGTCTTCCCCCTTCTCCCTTCCTCTCTCCCTTTGTTGCTCCTGTCCCGTTTAAAATGTTGTGGAAATCCTGAGCCTCTTGTCGCAATCTGGCTCAACGTGCAACCGCTGAGGCCCGCTAGCGCTCAGCATCTGTCCAGACACTCATGCAGAGTTCCCACATGTCCTGGAAAACCACAAAATGTATCCAGTAGTTCTGCACACATGCAAGACACCTGGAAAAGGATCAAATTGATCAAACGTCCTGGAAGTATGATGGATATCATGGACAATGATACAATCTTATGTATGATTTTTGGTTGAGATGTCATGTTGTATGTTGTTTAGGCAGAATTGTAGCTGCTGCGATTGCACATCGGGGCTTGATATTTTGGGGTTGTGCTCGGTAACCAGCTGAAAGTTACTATCAATATGCGGTCTGCTGAGGCCTCCATGGATAGTTACTACTGAATAATACCACTTTCCATGAGTAATAGCTGTCATACATGTTCAAGGAAAAATAATGGAAAACCTTGAAAGGTCCTGGAAAATGACTTTCTAAAATCACACGCACATGCACACACACGCGCGCGCACACACACACACACACACACACGTTTCTGGGTTACTATTTACCAAACGCTCACTTTGGGTCTGATAAGTTACCACAATGCATTTTGGTCTATCAGTTCACTAAGAGAAAGTGTGTGTGTGTGTGTGTGTGTGTGTGTGTGTGTGTGTGTGTGTGTGTGTGTGTGTGTGTGTGTGTGTGTGTGTGTGCGCGCGCGTGTGTGCATTCTGAATTGACACCAGAATAGTCTCCAGCAATGGTCTTGGATTGAACACTATAACCTCCACCAACACCGCTTTCACCCTCACCTGCCCCTTATTGTACAGCAGCACGCAGAAATGGTGGAAAATGACACGCCTGAAAGACGTGTTGCTATCACCACATGTTGTGTTAATACATTCAAATGTTTATCACTGAGCACAGGAGGCAGCGACAACATTTCCTTTCATTTAAAGGTGAAAGGGCACGGCCGTTTTAGATTTTATATCTGCAAGTTTATCTATAAATGTGGTTAGATGATACACACCCTGATCCTGTACCAGCAATACCTCGGTGCAACACCAGCTGGCTTACTCTGTCACCAGATTCAAGGGTGAAAAAAAGATGACCTACGAATGAAAGACAATACAATTTAAGCCGTTTAGGGTCGTACATTTTGTGTGCTCTTTAATACAACTTTTCTGAATCTAACAATAACAGGAACCTACTTCCTCAGACAATTTTTAGGTCGAGTCACTTGATTTGTGTGCTGAGTTCTCATAATGCAGATATTAACAGGGTTTTCTAATGTAGAGGGCATTCGATATGGGATCCTGAGCACCAAACTGGCCATTTATTGACTTGAGCAAGCGGTGATGGTGCTGTTGGTAAACAGGTATTTATAGCTCGATGCCCACACTAAACTCGAATTTCACCTTGCTTCATTACTCGAGCTGAAACTCTGATCCGTTTGGGGCTTTTCAAAGCCAACATAACCTGCCACAATTGAAGGCCATGGTGAGATTGATTTCAACGGTCTCTTGTAGTTCCCCAGTCAGAACATGTGTCATAAATAATAAGACCTGCCTTAACAACTTGGGCTTTTCCATACAACGCCATTGCTCTACCCTGGCAACACCCCTCACCGTTCATTTAAGGTAGGCCGGTGGTGCTCGATCATGTGCCCTAGAGAGCCATGTGTTTGTGGGTTATCTGAACATCCCAACACTACGCCATTTGATTTGAATAATTAGTCCTCCCCTGTCTTGTTGATGCTGTGTTAATTAATGAAATCGGCTGGTGTAATGTTGGGTTGGAATAAAAATCTGAACACACAGGGCTCCCAATTGAACATGATTGAGTGCCACTGAGCTAGTTGGAGGCGGTTTGATGGGATTCAGAGTCTGTTTAAGTGCCGAGTTGTTAATACCTCCTACATACTTTGTAGTGTATACTGCAAACCTTTGGGGCATACTATTCAGTACGTAGAATGCAGTATCGTATGAATTCTGTACTAGGTACGTTACACTTGGTGGACTCACATCCAAGCACAAGTGACTCTATAACACCAGAAGAAGAACTTTGTCATGTGCGCTTCACCTGTTTCAATTTAGCCTTTGTTTTTTTTTTTTTTTTTTTTTTAAATTTTATGCTAAAACCATTTATCATAGGATAATTGGCTGCAAACTCCCCACTATTTCTTGATTATACCATATTCGCATTCAGTGGAAAGGTTTTAAAATGTTCAAGGATTCCTCACACCCGGTCAATCCCCTATTCAATCATTATTTTTGGGTAAAAGACTCCGCAGTGTCAAGACCAGATCATCCCGCTTCCACGATAGCACTTACCCTGCAGCAGACCGCATCCTAAAGGCTTCACTGATTGTACAAGTATAGTCTTCTTAAGCACATACACTTTAATTTAAGGGCATGGTGGCATTAACTGAATTATAACTGTGGCAGTCTGTTTTTGTGGACACTCCTTGTATGTACTGTCAGAGGTGGGCGTCGAGTCAGGCTCGAGTTGCAAACATGAGGACTTGAGACTTGCTTGACTAACACTGATGAAAGACTCGACTTTGATTTGGTATTCATCACTTGCGACATGAGACAGATGACTCGAGAGGACTAAACGTTTTTTATTATTATTAAGTATTTGCATTTTTCTGGATATTGAGAAGTTACGTTTTATTTTTGAATCACGATTGGGTGATTTCTAGTGCAATGCGCACAAACCTGGCAAGCCACTAGGACGCGGCAGACCAGCGCGTGAGGTAGCTATCGTCGAGGGGGCTAGCTAGTCCAAAACTGATAACATTTGGATTCAAGGGTTGTTTTCGACGATGGTAGAAAGAAGAGAACAGCGGTATGCAAGGTCTGCAGCTCAAAAATCAGTGACACGACCACCACAACACCTAACTTCATCCAAAACCCACAACGAAAGGTACGTGAATGTGTCTTTTTAGCTAACTTATTGGCCGGTCAAACGTTAGCTTCCAGCTAACGTTAGCTGGAAGCGATACTTGGCTATCGTTAATGTAAAAACAAAAAAACGGATTCGGGGCTATATAACTATACTTAATACAAAAAGTAAGGAAATTTGTGTTTGGTAGATTATTTCTTTGTTGTAACAATGCTTCTTGGCAATGAATCTTATACCGTTGGAAAGCCTGTTTATTTCCCTTTTAAATGGCGCCGCGTTTGTAAGGAACATGCATTTGTGGGATGAGCAGCGGAGCTGAGTATGTGGGTTGCGCCCATGAAACATTTGCCAAATCTTCTCTGCCAGTGCCAAACAGCTTATTTTGCTGATGCCATTGACTCTTGTTTTGAGCGTCTGGTACCCTAGGTGCTGACAATCAGGTGCCTGATATAAGATTTATTGCCAAGAAGCATTGTTACAACAAAGAAATAATCTACCAAACACACATTTCCTTACTTTTTGTGCTAAGTTTAGTTAAACTATGCGTCCACATGACTAAGTGGTCCCAGGTGTAACGTTAGTCTTCTCATGACATGCTGCCAGTGTTGTTACAGCTGTGCAAAAAACAAAACAAAAAAAAACCCCGATCCACTCGAAACCTAGCGCGTATGCTTAATGCTTATGGAAAAATGTGCCTTTTATGTAATTGTGGTCACTGTCGTACCCGTACTGTTGTATTAGAAACGATCCGAACGGCTTCCCCGTTAGCAAAGGAAACTAAACGGAGGAAGGGTCATTACGTCACTGTGTGGCGCGCGAACGCACATTGGTGCCACATTTAAAAGCTCTCGGCGCGGTTTCACATGTTACCAATCGGAGTGAAGGCGGGACCGGTATTTTTTTCTTTTCTTTTTTCTTTTCCCCGCTTTTTCGCCCCAATACGCCCATTTCACGCCGCGGCCATCTTGGATAAAAAAACAACAACCATGTGGTGGGAATTTAGCCACGCCCCCTTCTTACTCAGTCGGAAATCAATGCAGCCGGGGCCAGAAGCAAACATGGTTTGGACTACCAACGTCGAGTACCTACCGTCATTTACCACAACATGAAAACTAAGCTGGATCTTTTCTTTTTCGAGTACTTTCTGCCTCTCCTGTGCCAGTGAGGAGACACACACACACAGGGCTGTATTCAAAGAAGCTGTTTAATCACAATAAAATAAAAAAATAGGATACATTTCATTTTTATACTGTACATTCAATATTTATACATTAGATTGTCCCATCTACAATATTTTCATTGTTTGTCCTTTAACTTTAACAAAACTGTTGGTTCATTTTAAACTAAAATATGTTCGGTCAACGGTCATTCTGTTGTAGCAATAAACTGGGGTGTGGGCTAAAAAATGGGACTGTACTGAAATGAAGTTAAATATGTTTCAATCTATCTAAGGTTTGTGTGCACTATTTTCTTGTCAGCTGAATTTAACAAAGGTTTAAAACAGTGGTCCCTGAAAATTTGTTAGGAGAGCACACACAGTCCACAGTTGGTTGACTGTTCCACTTAGTGAAAGGGGTATGACGCCATCAAAAATGTGGTACTCCTTTATGCGTCTTATTGACTGTTCGACGTGTATTCTCAAGCCAGCAATACTTTGTGTGTCTGTGAGCTCATCACAGCTAAACTGTCCACTTGGGCCTAAAAATGCAGGGATGACAAGTTTTACATCTATTTCATCGAGCAGGTCTTTGATAAGGAAGCCCTTATCGGCCATGACCTCATCACCTGACTTTAAGAGGTCCAGAACACCTGACCTCTTAGTTATCTCCTTATCAGAAATAAATCCTGTGTATAGATTACTTACCAGGCTAACTGACCCTGAGGGAGTGATCCCAATTAGGGATTTCAGTGTAGTGTTACTTTTATAATGGGAGTATGTCATGGTGTTCAAAACCTTCGAACTAGCTGTCTCGATGCGGATTTCTGTACAGTCTAGTATCACTCTTGTGTTTGGGTAGAATTCCCTGAATACCGGTGGGATTAGCCCGTCTACTGCTGCTCTACTAGGCCATATTGGGAGGGTCCCTAACATAAAGAGCAAATAGTTGGCCCACGTCGTACAGTTCCTGCTGACTGTGGCTGGTGACACATTGAATCGTACAGATAAATCCAGAGCAAAAAAGCCCTGCCTCACACGGCACAAGAACAGGAAAAACTGATCAATCAGCGATAAATGCTCTGCATGGAAGCCAGACACAGAAATGTGTTCTAGGTTATGGCTGTTCCTTTGCATTTGAGTCCATCGCACCATGGACTCTGCAGTAGGCTGTAAAGCTAGGAAGAGTGCTTTGAGGGTGTGGTAATCCTTAAAACCAGTGTAAAACCTGATCAGATTGGGCGCACACTGGAAGTGTTCTAGACCAAAACGCTCACTTTTCAGCTTTTTATTTTCGTCCTCCAGGAAAGCGATGCGTTTCTTTACTGCATCAAGCTGGTCTTCCACAGAAAGGGGCTTCACGTCGTAGTCATGATCAGGTAGAGTCGCCCAAACCTCACTGGACACATGAGGATATCTCATACATGTGGGAAGCAATATAAATCCACACATTTTCCTGTTATCAAGATGATGTGTCAGAACAGAGCTATCCACTATTGAAAGATTAGTGAATATATATATATATATATATATATATATACATATTATACAATGCAGTAATCTACATGTTTGAAAAATTGTATTGTACTGACAGTAACAATTCACCTATCTCCCTCATGTTCCTCTTCATCTTCTTCTGCTATTAAGTCACCAATGCGACTACAAACAGGAGCAAACATTTTTCAACGTCAAACTTCTGTCTCCCTTCTAATGTTTTAGTCACCGTGAAACTGGTCACCCCAATATTATTTAACTGGCTGTACATGGTGCAACCTCTGCAGCTCAATGCATACAGTAACGTTAAATGAACATGCAACCTCTGCAGCTCAATGCATACAGTAGGCCTACATGTACATAATGTCTGTTGCAATAATAGCAGGAGGAGTAAACATTTAGCCATATGGCATCTTAATGTGTCAGTTGAATTAAAGGATGGTACACAGCAGTACGACATGTTGCTTCCAGCAGTGTTTTCAATGAAGTAAGAAGGGGGCGTGGCTAAGTTCCCACCGCTTGGTTTTTAAAAAATCCAAGATGGCCACGGCGTGAAATGGGTGTATTGTATCCGGCCAATTACCCCACTCTTCCGAGCTGTCCCGGTCGCTGCTCCACCCCCTCTGCCGATCCAGGGAGGGCTGTAAACTACCACACGCTTCCTCCGATACATGTTGAGTCGCCAGCCGCTTCTTTTCACCTGACAGTGAGGAGTTTCACCAGAGGTTCCCCTGGTGGCTGGTAGCATGTGGAAGGATTATGCTATTCCCCCCTGTCCCCATGGCCGGATTAACGCACCTGGGGCACGCACGTCCATTGCCCCCCTCCCATCTCCCGCCCCGTCAGATAGACTATGCAAAGAATACTAAACATTGTTAAATGTAAAACTAATGCAAATACCCAGCATGGTAGTCGACGCTATGCCAATCTGCATGGGATTCGGGTTGGTGATTACAAAGTACAACACAATTTTGAATCACAAAACAAAGAGATGAGAATAGCGACTCACAGCACTGCAAACATGTTGCGAAGTCTTCTTCCCACTTACAACGGCGTACCAACAGGAATTTCAGAGCAAATAATTTAGTGAAATATGGACATATTTTAGTAAAACTATCTGTTAAAGTGTTTTTCAGTATGGGCATTCTAGCTAGCACATTTTGTTTAACTATACACAATGAAACAATGAAGCTTGGGGCCCTGCATCAGTAGAGACTGTAGCTTGGGGGCCCTGCATCAATAGAGACTTTGTAGCTTGGGGCCCTGCATCAGTAGAGACTGTAGCTTGGAGCCCCACATCAGTAGAGACTTTGTAGCTTGGACCCCACATCAATAGAAACTGTAGCTTGGGGCCCCCACATCAATAGAGACTTTGTAGCTTGGGGCCCTGCATCAGTAGAAACTGTAGCTTGGGGCCCTGCATCAAAAGAGACTTTGTACCTTGGGGCCCTGCATCAGTAGAGACTGCAGCTTGGGGCCCCTGCATCAATAGAGACTAGCTTGGGCCCTGCATCACAATGGGCCAAGAGTATGATTGGGGATCTCTACTATGCGCGAACACAATACCCCTGACCTTTTGGGGCTCCTTGTGGTCCGGGGCCCCGGGGCACTCTCCGGGCAAGCCCGGTCCGTAATCCAGCCTTGCCTGCCCCCCCCCCCCCGAATAGGCACCCCGACCGACCAGAGGAGGTGCTAATGCAGCGACCAGGAGACACACCCACATCCAGCTTCCCACCCGAAGACCAATTGTGTCTGTAGGGGCGCCCAAGCCGGAGGTAATGCAGGGATTTGAATTGGCAATCCCTGTGTTGGTAGACAATGGAATAGACAGCTATGCTACCCGGACGCCCCAGGCGGGACCGGTATTTTGGTGTGTTGTGATTTAGGCACTGACGAAAAGACAGGAGGCGGAGCTGGAGGTGGCATAGTTGAAGATGTTAAGATTTTCATTGGGAGTGATGAAGATGGACAGGGTTAGGAATGAGTATATTAGGGACAGCTCAGGTTGGACGGTTTGGAGACAAAGCAAGAGAAGCAAGATTGAGATGGCTTGGACATTTGTGGAGGAGAGATGCTGCATATATTAGGAGAAGGATGCTCTCCTTGGGGATGAATAAAGTATTCTGATTCTGATATGAGGCTTCCAGGTAAGAGGAAAAGAGGAAGATCAAAGAGGAGGTTTTATTGATGTGGTGAGGGAGGACATGCAGGTGGCTGGTGTGACAGGAAGATGCAGAGGATGGGAAGAGATGGAAATGGATGATCCGCTGTGGCAACTTCTAATGGAAGCAGCCGAAAGTAGTAGTAGTAGTAGTAGTAGTTATTTAGCTGATATTTCATGTGATTTCAAGCTTTTCGTTTGATTTGTATTGCAGCGACCAGAGAGGGTGGTCGCTGGACTATTGACACCTATGCGCTGGGGGAGCACAAGGGATTATGGGACTGTTAACATTCATGTTCAGATCATTCTTTTAGTAATGTTGTGTTCATGTTTATTCTTTGTTTGGGGTTTTGACTTGGAATGGGTAGACGACCATTTTACAGACTGACTGACTGTAGGACCATGACTAGATTGGTGTGTTCAATAGTGACCTCGTTAGGGGAAGCCATCATTCAGCAACCATTGGGGAGGAGCACTGCTGGGGTCGTGTGGTGTATGGGACACAGGAGCTGTCGTTCAAATCAAATCCTTGTCACTTGCCTCCTCCTTTCACGTCAGTTCTGACGGTGTGTGAGCACTCCCGGGGTCATGCGGTGTATGGTACACGGGAGCTGCGATTGAAACGGATCTCTGCCTCTCATTTTCCACGCACACTCGCCACAGTATTAATTCAATAATTTATTTGCATGTAAGTTATGTTAATGTTATGCTAGATTTATAACGGACTGGAGCTTGTTATATGTGATTGAGTTTAGTACCAGACTAACGTTATTAAGTTAGCTAAACTGTGTGCACGATGGCCCAGTGGTTGGCACTGTTGCTGCATGGCAAGAGGGTCCTGGGTTTGAACCCCAGGCCATCCCAGGTCCTTTCTGTGTGGAGTTAGCATGTTCTCCCTGTGTCTGTGTGGGTTTCCTCTGGGTGCTCCGGTTTCCTCCCACCATCAAAAAGACATGCATGTTAGGGTTAATACTCCTGTCTGTGCCCCTGACCAAGGCAATGGAAAGAAGAGCTGGAGTTGGTCCCCGGGCACTGCAGCTGCCCACTGCTCCTATATAATAGGATGGGTGCAGAGAACAAATTCATTGTAATACAATTCGTTGTAAGAATACAATGTTGAATAAAGTGGATTTCATTTTACAACTAAGTTAACTCTGAGTCCATAAGCTAATGTTGTGTAACGTAATCTACAGTTTTTGATATGGTGACCAGGCGTTAGGTTTTATAGGCTTGTTTTAATTTTATACACTATGCAGTTGTATTTGGCTTTGATGCAAAACTTTTTTTGTGCACACAAGTAGGAAAACAATGACAGTGTCATATGAGAAGCACCTTAGACATAGGGCTTAATAGGCCAAGGAGAAATGGTGTGACCCTCCTGAATGGGAGCCAGGACAGGAGACTTAATTTTGTGATGTAACATTTTTGTGTCGTACTTCGGTTTTCACTTTAGAGCCGTTTAGCGATATAGGGCTATAATAAGTTTTCAGAGCGCCATTGTTGTTCATTTAGGAGGCTTGTTACTGAGTGCCACAAAATGTCAAAGTAAGATTTATAAGGTGTAAACAGGCTGCACCAGATTTCGTTAATGTTGAAAATAAAACTCAACTTTCATGACCACTGGCTTTTTAACTGATTTAAATGTGGAACCTGGAGTAGATCATAAGAATTTCATATGACTTGACTTGTGACTTGCTTGACCTGAGCAATGACTTGACTTATCTTGCTGGACTTATAGGTTGTTTGCATATGACATCACAAACTACAGATGGAGGGCAGTAAGTGATTTTCTACATAGGAAACACTATCACAAAGTTTTGAAATGCCTATGTTTGGCGTCATTAACTGAGAAACCACAAGGAGTTTTTATTGAGTACCAAAAGTTGTTGTTCATGAGGGGGGAAAAAATGCAAGAAATTGACTGAAAATGCCAGAAAAAATGGCTTGCGAACCATCGTCTGCGGTCGGGAGGAGCGGAGTGGGATCACGCGCGTGTGCAGTGACCACTTCATCAAAAAAAAATCACTCTTCATAACATAAGGATCATGTCCAACATATCTTACTTTCTGTTTAAACCTTTCTCTCTTAATATTGTCTAAACTAGCACAGTTCGGGCTAAACTAGCTCCATCTCGTCCATTCTGCTTTTCACTTCCTGCCCTCTATCTGTATCTTGCACGTCATCAGAATCACGTGACTGCAAACAAGCTATAGCAGGGACTTGACTTCATTCATTTTCACCACAGTAACTTGGGCCTTGCCTGAGACTTGCAGAGACTCGACTTGCTTGAGTTTCATCACAGTATCTTGGGACTAGCTTGAGACTTGCAAGGACTTGACTTGCTTGATTCTCACCACAGTAACTTGGGACTTGCTTGAGACTTGAAGGTTAAGACTTGAGACTTGCACATGTATAACTTACTCCCACCTCTGGTGGTTGTATGTTTACTGTTTTTATCTTTGAGCACACTGAGAAAAATTCCAAATCAACTGTGAAGTTGAAGGGGGCGTCTGGGTGGCGTGGTGGTCTATTCCGTTGCCTACCAACACGGGGATCACCGACTCGAATCCCTGTGTTACCTTCGGCTTGGTCGGGCATCCCTACAGACACAATTGGCCATGTCTGCGGGTGGGAAGCCGGATGTGGGTATGTGTCCTGGTCGCTGCCCTAGCACCGCCTCTGGTCGGTCGGGGCACCTGTTCAAAGGGGAGGGGGAATAGCATGATCCTCCCACACGTTACATCCCCCTGGCGAAACTCCTCACTGTTGGGTGAAAAGAAGTGGCTGGCGACTCCACATGTATTAGAGGAAGCATGTGGTAGTCTGCAGCCATCCCCAGATCGGCAGAGGGGGCGGAGCAGCGACTGGGACGGCTCGGAAGAGTCTGAGAATTGGCCAAAAAATTCGATTGGGGAGAAAAAGGGGGGGGGGGCCGAAGTTGATATGTCAAAAAACTGTTGAGTCTTGAATTTTTGAAAAATACGTTTGAATAACACTGGCTCCTACCTCTTTGTTATTACTCAGGAAAATGTTCCCTTGGCCTGGGGTTTCTTTGGAAACAACAAAGGTGAAAATGATAATGGGATGGTTTGGATCGTTTAGTGAGCATAAGCTCCATACTTATTTGCGTCTGGTTTGTATGCATACACATACTTTCCAAACACTACATTTGCATACTAACACCTCACATACAAAATGAGCATGTTGTTCGTATGTAGTATGAACAGTTTGGACACAGCTTATGATGGAAACAGCTGGACAGGATGTTCTGGTACAGTAAGGGCAGTATTCAGCATAGTGGAACTGTGTAATCACCACATGTATGTTTACACACTTGTGGGGCCAACACGTTAATTGCCCCATCCCCCAGTTGTGTTCTTGGCTAGTTTGCGTGACGTCCCAGCCACCACTTGAGCCACCAGGCTTCTCCCAGTATCTGCTGAGAGACAGAGACACACACGTACTGTATATATGGAGAGAAGTTAATTGGGCGCAGGTGTACCTTGTTGACCGTTTGGACCGCTCGTGGCTCTTTCCGCCTCATAGCCAAAAGCCCATCACTTCCCTGGTTGCCAATGTATGAATTTGGCTAAAAATTATAGAAGGTAATTCTGTTGGAGGGTCAAGACGAAATCAGTAGAATCAGTTGGGGATGGAGCAGGTCGTTTTTTTTTTGTTTTTTAACATGAGGTCTAGTTTGAGATTCACACTAAAAGGAAGGTATTCAAATGTAATTTTTCTTTCTTTTACAATTTTTCTGATATGTTTTTCTAGTTGTCTATTACTTGTTCGTGTCCGTGTCCTCTGCTATGTTACGTTTAGTTATTTTGCTTTTCATTTTCCATTTGATTCCATTACATTATTTTCTGTCATGCAGTGTTTGGCTCTTTCATGCTCTCTACCCCAAAGCCATTCCTTACATCTCCAGCTCCCTGGTTGACGGGGGGTGGGGGGGTGGGGGTGCGAGAATACATTGTCAGAGAGTGCAACTCTCAGCCTGTTGGATGACATGCTCAAACTACGCCAACCCACCAACTGGCTGTCTTCTTCTCTCCCTCTTTTCCTCACTCTTTCGGCCATGTATGCCTTCTCCACCTCTCCCTCTGCTCATTTTCTCTCGTTGCTGACCTCTGGGATCAACCGAGCAAAACTGATTCCCTCTTTTTCACGGATCACAAGTGCGTCAGTAGTTATGCAACAGTGTGTGATGGAGAGAGAAAGAGGGAGGGGGAAAACGTAAGACCTTCTAAGTAACATATTTGTATGTATTTGTTTCAGTCGCTGCATTACTAAAGGAATATTGCTGTTGGCTAAGCCAAATTCAAAATACAATGTTAATATTTTAACTCATTTATTGTTGTTATTATTGGCTTTGCTGCAAAGCCAATAATGCGCTGTATATTACAAAACATAATGTGTTTATGCACTTGACAGTTGTACATACGTGTAATGTAAGCAGAGGACCATGGACAGAAACATTGTTGAATCCAGCATAATTGTAGTTGGATCAAAAATTTTACAAATCCAAAAAGGTCAATATGACTCCATGACCCCACGACCATGCAACTGTGCTCTTTTGAATATTAGAATTGGAGGACCACGTTTTCACATAAGAGTAGCAAAAACTGAGTGAACACATTTGGCTGAAAACATCAAGAACACTGTGCGTTGCTCATGAAGTGCCTTAGACATTATGAGTAGGATTTGTGTGAAGAACTGGGTTAAGCTGTGGCTTGAAGGGTTGCATTGTGAACAACTAAGTATGAGCACGTAAGCCTCAGGAATATGTGTGAGCGTTCTGTTTGTGCATGTGTATTTCTAAGCATGCATTGCCAGTGTGGTTGTGTGTGTGTGAGTGTGTGTGTGGAGCGGTGACATGTGTAGATGTGATGGCTGCAGCCATGCAGAGATGTTCACACCAGGGGAGAAAGTAAATAAACATGGCAGACAGAATGCCGGAATGGTTAGAAATGCAGCAACCACCGTTGGAATTGTGTGTGTGTGTGTCTCTCTCTCTCTCTCTCTCTCTCTCTCTCTCTCTCTCTCTCTCTCTCTCTCTCTCTCTCTCTCTCTCTCTCTCTCTCTCTCTCTCTCCCTCCACTGTTTTATTCATCCTCTTGTCTTTATCCATCATATTTTCTCCCTGATATTATGCCTCTCTTTTTTCCTCCTCTTTCTGCATCTCTCTCTCTCTCTCTCTCTCTCTCTCTCTCTCTCTCTCTCTCTCTCTCTCTGTCTGTCTGTCTCTCCCGTTCTCCTTTCTTGTCATCTCCCTCGCTGTCACTCCCTCCTGTTCTCTCTCGTGATGTAGCAATCACCCTCCGTAACCTCTTTTAGCTGTAGTTTGTTGTTGCTCGACAGTCATGTTGTCCGACAAGATGGCTGACAGCACAGTTTTCCTCTCACTTTGAAGTCACGTCTGCATATTGCCTGCGTGTCTGCATGTGTTCCCACTAATGTGCGTGTTGAAATGCGCGTTTAATGCCACAACAGCAAGTCTACTAGCACCACGCATTATTTTGCATACTTTACACGTTATTCAGGACACAGCCATAATCTCGTCCTAGGAAATTCAAGGAGGACTGAGCGTGCATCAGGCTGATTGCACATTCACCAGTTGACAATTAGGTGGAAACATTTTTCCACGAGGGAGTTTTTCACTGACTTTGAGAGAATGACTTTGGTGATATTATGAATGCAGTGAGCATTTCAGCATGTTTTTGCTCCACTCCTGAGCCATGCTTTCCTTAACTGGATACTGAGTGGCTGTCAAATCCAATCTTTATTACCAATACAACTAAACCAGATCTAATGGAGAATTGGCAAGGATGTCTAAAAAAAAAAAAAATTTTTTAGATAAGTGAAAAATACGAGTCAGACAAACTTGCTAGACAACATAAAAAAAAGAAAAAAAAAGTTGACAACATCAAAAAAAAAGTTTACATGGGGAAAAAAAGATCAGTTTTTCGGGTTTATGGACTAGAACTTTTAAGGGCACACTATTTTCAAAGATATTACTGCAAAAAAAGTTTAGAAATATTGCTGAAAAAGTTTGAAGGTTATGCTTTCCTGGGAATTTTTTTTTTTTTTAAATTACACAGAGAAGCATTGCACCATTCCAAACGCTAGCAAAAATATTTTCTTATGCCAACAAGTTCACGGAGCTGATATCCACAGATAGTGTAATATGGTCATTTTGATGTTCACTTTGTTCTGTTTATTCAAATACATGGCCCCTAATTTACCATTTTCAATGTTTGTAGCAAAAAATGTCACATTAAAGTCCTACTACTGGTATCTAATTATATCCCAAGATACAGTCCCACCTATTTCTAGTCTAATTCATATCTTAAACACATATATCAAGATGGGAACTCCTACAACTGAGGATTTTCACGAGAATTTTTTTTTTAAATCCAGTAATTTTTAATCATGCCCTTTTACTAAACCGGTAAATTCTGACATCTACGTTTCGGATATGCCTAAATGACAACCGAATGATATTTATACAGCTTGTTCTAGAAAGAATTTGAAATTCATGCAGGATTTCCACCTCCGTCCAACCCCCTGTTAAGAGCGAGAGATGGTAGGTTCCACGTAGCAGGCAAATGCCCTTGCTGTGGTTGAGCCATTATGCAGATGATATGCTAATGAGGTCGTCCGATTTGATTCTGCTCAGGGTGAGCTGCACCCAGGGAAGATAATCAAGCACTGATCAGCTCCCCAACTCTAAATCCACTCTCCAAGTCTGTGCGTGCGTGTGTGTGTGTGCATTTGTGTGTGTGTGTGTGTTTGTGGCAGGTTGCACATGCATGTTCATGCTTGGAAGGGCTCCTTAATTATATTTATTCTTTGTTTTGTTGTGCTCTTGGTTCTTTCTGCAGCAGCCAAGTTGATTGTGAGTCGCTTCAAATCGAACTCTAATCTCACTCAGTTGCGTTGGCTGCTGATAACGCAAACACATCAGCTGAACAACGGTCTTTGTGCATTTTCAATGATGCTGTTGTAACAAATGTACCGAGCACACTCTCAATGTTGAGTAATTCATCTCAGTATTCGGTTAGAGGACATGCTTTAGCCACTCTACGGGTTGTTGTTTTTGGTGTACTACCTGGATTGACAGGCTTCTTGCTCCCTCTCCCTCTCCGTCTCCCTCTCTCACTCTCACTCTCTCTCTCTCTCTCTCTCTCTCTCTCTCTCTCTCTCTCTCTCTCTCTCTCTCTCTCTCTCTCTCTCTCTCTCTCTCTCTCTCTCTCTCTCCCTCCCCTCTTTCTTTTCCATCGCTGCCTTGTGTTCTTCCCCTATTTGTTATGCTTTTGCTCCCTGCCCCCCCACCCCTTCCTTGTTTCATATCTCCCGTTCTCTCTATCTGTCCTCTCTCTCACCTTCTCCCTGCTCCCCCTTTTCCAGCTCCTCCCCTCCATCCCGCCCCTTAACCGTGGCCGTTGATTCACACTTCCCTCTCTATCTTTATCCATTACTGTTCCTGTTATTCTGTTTTTTCCTTTTTTTCCCCCTCCCGCTGCATGCAACATTCAGTCTCAAGTGTGATTTCTTTTTTTACACATCTAACAATCATTTGTTGTCACCTTGTTTTTAAAAAATGTATTTTGAATGTGTTTCAATTCGTTTCCTGTATTGGTTTTATTCGTGCTTTATTTCCGTTTTCTTTTTCAGTGTTAAACGTCTCTGTGGCAGTGGCTCTTTCGCTTTGCTTTTTCAGTTTCTTTTTTCCCCAACCTTTTCTTCTACTCTACTTTTATCACTTATGTTGGACCTATTTTTTCTTTTTTGTGTCTTTTAGATAGTCAATAAAGTTGTTTTTGAATAAGTGTGCAGTTTCCTTTCCTCTTCCACTGTATCCCGTTCTCTTCATGCCTCCCTCCTCCCTCCATCCTGGCTTCAACCAAACTGAGCTGTCCCTCCGGGCTCTGTTCCTCTCATTCATCTGCTAATGCATTATCCCTCTCTCCATATCTCACCCCCCCCCCCGGCCTTCTTCTTTCTGTCTCTCTCTCTGGGCTATCAGCTAGTGATCAGTTCACTTTGCATCATAGATGCATTCTCTGTCCAGACCTCTGCATTTTCCTGCACCTCCCTCTCCATGCCCAGCTTTCTAGACCTCCCTCCCGTCCTTTCATTCTCTTTCCTACTGCCTCCAAATTCCAAAAGCCCCTCTTTCTCTCTCTCCCTCATTCTCTCTCGCTCATTTTTAGGGAAAAGTTTGGGAGTAACAGCTCTCGTCTCCTCTGGAATAAATCAATGGCTTCTCTCCCCCCCCCTTTCGTTCTTGATCTCTTACCCCGTATCAGTTCGGTCGGAGTTCAGTTCTGGTGACTATTTCATCCCTCCATCTCCCCGTCACACTATCTGTCCCCAGTTCAGCCTATAGTCCCAGTCCTGACCCTCCCTGAAGCCTCATGTAAATAAAACATCGTTTCAGGCTTTCATCTCGCCCCCCTTGTGTGTGTGTGTTTTTATGATCTATACTTTTCACAATGTGAGCGTAACTGAGTAGATAATGGATTCATCTTGCCTGTTGTAGTACATCAGGAGAATCTCAAAGCGTCTTTGGCACACCCATTAACCCCCATTGCCTCAGCCTGGCTGGGGCTCCTCTGAGAAAACCAGAGAGGCCTTTGATAGCGTTTGATCATCGTCCTCCTTTCAGCTGTGGATACTTCATTGATGTGTGTGTGTGTGTGTGTGTGTGTGTGTGTGTGTGTGTGTGTGTGTGTGTGTGTGTGTGTGTGTGTGTGTGTGTGTGTGTGTGTTTGTGTTTGCATGTGCACCGCTGCGTGGATGTGGGGGTAGTGTGTACTAGAGTGTCTCATATTTCTTAGTGTGTCCTATGTTTATTTGGCTTTTGTGTGTGTTTGTGTGCGCTTGCTGGCATCTTTATGCAAGAGAGTGTACATGTGCGTGCTCACACACTTAAACGGGGATTCATTGTTTGCCGGGGGTAACGTATCCTGTTGATCCTGGATGACCTGCTGACAGATCTGCATGAAGTAATAATTAGTCTGGTAATTGGTTGATCAGCGGCATGGAAATGCGTTGAGCTCACCATATTCTCTGTTGCCGGAACAAACCCGGCCCATTTTTTTTTCTTTCTGACACGTTCATGAACTCCCTCCGACGGGAGAGGGGTATTCGTTGAGCTCGACTCCTCTGATCCGCAAATTACAAGAAGTGGGGGCATTACACAACAAAGGGTGAGTTGTTTTTATGGTTAACTGTTACTTGTTTTGGCATTTCAAAGGATGCCCACTCACACCCTGTTAGAGTCATTAATGGCGCTCACCCCACTCGCGAACCGTTGAATGAATTTTCAGATCTCCAATTAGAACGAGCCTTTTTCTTCCCCCACGATTCTGTGGACGCGATGGGAGGATGTGTCGTTCTTGTTGTATGTTAATATTCCCTGTGGTTTGCTCTCTTTCTCAATATAAGTGGGACATGTCCTCTGTTCAGCTCCTGGTAGGACCTCCCCTGTAAAGGCATGAAAAGTAGGAGTGATGGCCTCAGCAGGGCCAGTGTAGTGTTTTTCAGCCTTACCTTAAGAGTTCACAGTCTCTGCTTCAGTAATACCAATTGGACAGGTACACACCTTGCTTAAGGACATTTGATTTGTTGGGAGTTGGGGGGGCCGGCGGCATTTGTTGGAATAACGGCTCAGATTTTCCAAACCGACTTAGAAAATTAAACGAAATAGGAAATAGGGATCGATTGGCCACTAAATTGGGAGAAAAATCAGAAAAACATTTATAGAAAAAAAAAGTCAAACGAGTGACTTTCACTTGCAGTCCCGCCTCCGAATTGAATCCATGCGGCTAACCACGGTGACGTAGATGAGTTTAGCTGCTGGAAAGGCCCTGTACATGTCTGTGCCCTCTCTGATGCTGCCCCGCACTTGTGCATGCTTGCATGCGGCTGTGACTAAGTAGGGATTCGCCATTACGACGAAGCGTGTAAGCCAGTCACTGAGGGCTCACTCTTCTGAGTAATCAATATCGCTTTCGAGCATGACGCCATTACTACGCAGCCAAGCACCAAGCGGAGCAGCGGAGGGAGAGGATGGGTGGGGTTGGTCTGTTAGGGGAGTTTGCTGTGTAGGTATGCGTGTGCGTCTGCGTGGAGGAGGACACGGTAGGCCAGTAAAAGGAATACTCTGCTGGCCAAGTGACTGACACGCACGTTGGGTGAGAGATCGCAAAATAGCTTCGACCTTCTGCCGACCTGTGTCATGGAATCTTCACACCGACTGAACACGTGTGTGTGTGTGTGTGTGTGTGTGTGTGTGTGTGTGTGTGTGTGTGTGTGTGCACACGCGTCGGCATGTTAACGTGTCAGGGTAAGATCATCTATGCCCTTGTACACGGGTGTGAGCACTCATATGCGACAGGAACATTTTCTCGATGTGTGTGAGAGAAAGGGTTTGCGTGTGTGTGTTTGTGTGTGTGTGTGTGTGTCTGTGTTTGTGTGTGATTGAGTGCCTCTCTGAATTATAGAGTGTGTTTGCTTTTTTCACAGATCAGCAGAAGAGGTGATGCCACAGTCAATGTCACAGCCTTCATGCATAATTGCTCCACTTTGTCATTGCCAAGGGCCGAGCAGAGCCTCATCTGATTCTCCCTACTTTTTTCCGCGCTCTCCTTCTCCCCTCACCTCTCTCTCTCTGTCTTATACTGTCACTCGTTCCCCCCTCTCTCATCCTCATTAGATTCATTAACTCCTCCTGCAGAGCGAAACAGAGAGAGAGGGAAAAGAAGAGGAATGATTTTGTGTATCTATCCATTTATCTTTTTGTATGAAGATGGGTTACAATTAAAAGAAAGGTACACATAATCACATGTAGTGGTTCAAGAGAAATCTATACTAATCAAGTAAGGCCTTGTCACAGGTACTGCCAAACGACAAGAGGGTTTGAAACAGCCTATGGTGTGTGTGTGTGTGTGTGTGTGTGTGTGTGTGTGTGTGTGTGTGTGTGTGTGTGTGTCCGTGCCCGTGCATGTTAGTGTGACCCGCTGCTGAAAGGGCTACAATGAGTGAAGTTGGAGTGTCTCATGGTTAAATGATGGGCCCCGTTCAGGCCCTCGGAGGACGTTGAAACACTAAGTAATTGGTTTTTCTTGGCAGAATGGGGCCACGGCCACAGCTCGGGGCCAGTCAAGCTACACTATAGCTCAGGTCTTGTCAGGGATGGTAGCCTGCTGAACCTGGGAAAGAGGCTCAGCCACCAGAAGTAGAACTGAGAAAAATAGCCTGCTCACAAAGATTTCCTTGAAAGTTTTGAGAAAAGTAATTTTGCCAAAAATATCAACGTAAACAGATAGAATCAGTGAATACAGAACATTATTTATTATTCAGTGTTTTGGTCAAATGAGTAAGATACGTTTTGAGTGAAATACCCATTTCTGGGTAAAAGTCCCAACTTTCAAGGTCTAGAGATATAACTAGGCCCTGTGTAAACCTGGGAAATGTAAAAGTCTAGCTGACATTGTCACCAGTCAAAAATGTTTTTTATTTGTTTTTTTCATACTAAATAGGAATAAAATCTTGAGATGACAAGATGCAGCTTGATTTTTTTTTTACAAAATATTTCTTCATTTGGAAGCTCTCTAAAAATGTTAGATTTTCCGTACCTTATAATCCCAATAGCGTAAAATCTACATCGATACCAAAATGGGATGTACTACCAAGTACATATTTTTTTCTGTCCGATATGCCTAAATCTATCCCTGGTATGATTCTTGTGGGTGGCTGTGTGTCCGCTCTCCTGCCGTGAGAGGATTTGACTTTAACTCTATTGGAGATGTATGTGCTGAGCTGGGCGAGCAAGCACTGCGTGTCAAGAGTGTCATTCACATTTACTGAAATGTGCCAGAGAAGACAAAACGCACAGGCAGAGACACGCCCCACACACACACACACAAATAGATTTGCACATCTGCCCTCTCAGGCGCTGTTTCTTTTTGCAATCGACAAGTCTCTCTCTCCCTGTCTTCTTCAATCAGTCTTCCCTGTCTTTCACTCTGATAACCATACACACACTAGGACACACAAAAACAGGCACGCTGGTCTCTCAGCCCATAATGTCCTCTTTGTTTGCTGCTCTCTACAGTATGTATACGCAAGGTGCCTGTGTCCAGCTGAAGTGTTGTTGGCTGGTTGCTTGTGAGGCTCAGCCGTCCCTAAGCTTGGGAAAAGCCTCAGCTACATTGGCACTGCATGCCCGTGACTCTCTGTGGAGACTGTCAAGTTAGTTTTAAGAATAATGAGAGAGGCTAGTTTCCGGGAGAAACACATGGCAGTGACTTGGGGCCACAGGAGCTTTCTTTTTTTAGTACCGTCATCTTTCTCGTGTTTGTTTGATTTATTTCCTTTCCTCTTACCATTGGTCTTTCCCTCCGCCTGTACGTATGTGTGATCCCTCCACATATGGTGCATCTTCATTGTCCTGAACAAGTAATGCACTAGCCTCTATTCTCTTAAGGGTTTTCGACAGGAGCTTTATTGCGACATATAGGTTTAATTTTTCAACCTATAATTTCCACTCGCTGTGTTCTTTCTTTGAACTTTCTGATGGTCTGTAGTCGTCCCAAACAATTTTTTTTGTCTTTAATGGTTGCGCTCTGCATTGTTGCATTAGTGCACCAGTGACTCAGTGCACATGCAGTAATGGGATGTTAGCTACGGTCCGGTGTAGGGAGTTGTTAGTGTGAGATTAACAGCAGAGGCAACCTTGACTGAGAAGCAAATGATAAGGATAAATCATATAACTTGTATGTAAAGGATTGTGACGATATTGGATTATTTTATACTTTAAAGAGTAAGCAAGCACTCAATTTTAGCCTATCTCCTCCTGCTATTCACATTTTGGAAAAGGTGCTAGGAAAGGGCTGTATATGAACAGGTGTCACGCAAATTTACGTAGCCATGGAAGTGAATCAATTAATTACGATGAATTTATTCAAATAAATTTATATTGGTGCGAAATATGTCTGTCATAAATGCTGGTGTGACTGACGCCTAATGCTACGTCACATGGGTCCCAGTGTTATAGAATTTTCTGACTCCCCCACAGAATTTGACTCCCCTTAGAGTGAATGGGTTACATTTAAGGTTGGGGGGGGGTTAGGGTTAGCCTAACCTAACTAACCTAACCTAACCTAGCTTTAGGGTTAGCCTAGCCTAGCCTCACGCCAAGGGGAGCCAGATTCTGCCGGGAGTCAGAAAATTCGATAACACCGGCATTATGGAAGACCTCTCATTAAGCAGGCAATTCGCAGGGGATTGATTGTAATGTGCCTTTTCCCCTGGATGTAAAAAAAAAAGGAGCATAGATTTTCTCTCTCAAAACAGTGTCTTTTTTTTATCTACATTTATCATGAGGGCAGTCATCTCTTCCCTCCTAGCGCTGTAGCAACATGTTTCAAGCTATAAAAATGTCAAAAGTTTTCCTACCCCTTCTAATGAATTAGATTATAGTATAAATTGACATTATGAAATCAAAACAGCCATTCTGATCTGTTGAAGGAAGAATCTGCTTGAATGGAATAACCTCCAGTATTCTACTTTTTAAATCTATTATACAAACTGCGCAACAAATCTCATGAGCCGTTTTTGGAAACCTCTCAAAAGCTTGCAGCAAAATCTCTGACCACGGCCACGATGATATCCTCCATTACTCTCACCATCTCTGTGTCTCCCTCTTGCTCTTTCTCGCCTCTTTTCCCCCATACCCACCAGCTCTCTCAGCTGTGGCTGTGTGTGAGCGCTACATTTTAATTGAGTCATTTTCTCCTGATTTGAGCTGTGTTTCAGGCAGGCAGCTGTATGAAGGTGACCTCCCGCTATTGTTTTGGCCTCTGTGTTTTTTTGTCTTGCCAGCTTTGCCGACATAATCACTCCCTTACCAGCAATGTAACGGATCGGTTGTACTGGTGAGGCGTCGTTTCTGACCCGGCACGCCTCACTCCATGGGCGTGCAGAACACGCACACACACAGCTTTAAAAAAACAGCGTGGAAATATCAGCATGGCGTGACAAAGAGCGGTGGAAGTGAATTGAGTGATATGACATTTCATCGACCCTTCAATCTTCTGATCCTCCTCCCTCTCTCCTCTTCTTCCTCCTCCTCCTCATTGCACTCCTTATTTGGGGTGCTTTTGTTCAGTTTCTCCCAACCCCAAAGCAGCTTTAAGGGGGGCCATATGGAGACAGATCTCCTCTCCCCTCCCCTTGGTTTTTTGGGAGCATGCTCACTCAAAGGAATGATCTCTTGCCTGTTTAGAGCACTAATCCTTCTGTCAATCCCAGCTTCTCATTAACTGCTGCATTAGTGCCTAGTAGCCAGGCTGAGCTGGCGTGACCGTTATATGTTTATTTATTCTTTCTGCTCTTTAACCTTTAGTTTGACAACAAAGTTAGTTAGGAGGAAAATTATCATTTGCAATAACACAAAATATAAATTTCTAAACAAGCTTGATGGTACAGAGATGAGAGTTTTTCACAGTGTATTACAATGCGGTTTCTCTGTACCCGACCGAGCCTAGACTAAACTAAACTGGTCTCGGCTGGTTTGAATAGGACTTGACTGGATTTTACTAGAATCTACTTAGTGTTCCTGGACTCCTGCCATGCAAAATGTATCACGAATCTGATTTTAAAACATGTTAGTAACTCACTCTATCAAAGATGTGTTTTGTCCGCTTGTGTGTCAGTCCTTCCAGGGAAGAATGTTATCTAAAGGGGACCATTGTGGGATGGCTGATTACTGATGGCTTGACAGGAAGGCTGATCTTCACAATTAAGTCCTGCGAGATCCACCGGATAACAAGTGTCAATCACTACGACCCTAAGGAGCTTGGAGGTCCAGTTCTGAAAACACTGATTTGTAAATCCAGTATTAGGGATCTGTACCATACCGACCAGGTTGAGCTTGGTAGGGTTTCTGCTCAATTCACCTAATAGAGGATACATATATTCTTCAGGGTCGAAATACATAAAATATTTTCCCACCTATTTAGAAGCCTCAGAAAATTTGAGAATTACACCCTCATCAATGGCTAATCACACCAAGGTTCTTGTTTTGTTTTTCCCAGTTTCAGATGGAAATTGAATTGACTTCAGCTCTGCATGCTGCATCTATCCAGAGGGATGGATTTAATCTGCCATTTTCACCCAACAGAGTTCTGCCCAATGCCCAAGCTTCATTATTTACTGCACTGAGAAAAAAAAAAGTTTAACAAGTCACGTGGCCATGTATTCACCCCAGTCTCACAGTCCTGTTTTAACTGAAGCCATGTGAAAAATGAAATTTGCCAAGGAAACAAGATCATCTCACTTTTTCTCAAAACGGTTTCACCCATTTCCTTTTAAAATACAGGTATTAACAGATCACTCCACTTCAATAGATAATGTCACTTGATATATAAGAAGGTTCTTGAAACAACTTGATTTGCATCGGAAGCAAGTAGATCTATTCATCTTAATCCCGTGGCAGATTTTTCCACTTGTATTCAAGAAGACCCAGTAATGAATTAACTGACCTGTCAAGACAGACTTATTGCAGTGTGGTTGACAGATAATTGGGATGCAGGGTACGTGAGTCTGTGTTCTGACTACTCATCGGGGAACTGACGTGAGCAACCTCAGCAAAAATGACCAGCAGTTAATGGCTTTAAAAAGGATTTCTCTGATCAGAACAAAAATAACCACCTAATTACTGGTGCCATGTTGTCATTTATATCAGATATGGTCTGATAAAACATCTGGTTTAGACCAAGGAGAGGTCATACAGCCCCAGGCTGTAAGTGACCTTAGCTATGGCCCTGAAAGATATTTACTATTTGCAGTTTATTTTAGCAGACACTTTTATTCAAAGCAACGTACATCTGAGAGCTGATACAGCATAAGCAAGGATCTAGGCAGGAGAGAACAACATGAGTAAGTGCCATAAAGCTAAGTTCAAGTCTGATAGGATGCAGGTGCCAACAGGCAGTACACAGAGGCAGTGCATAGAATGCGTAGAAGCAGATTTTTTTCTTCAGTCCATCAAGAGCAGAGGTGTTTGCAAAAGAGGAGGGTCTTCAGTCTTTTCTTAAAGATTGAGAGGGACTCTGCTGATCAAACAGAGTTTGGTAACTCGTTCCACCACCACGAAACTACAGAAAAGTAGAGTCTAGCTTGTGGCTTCAGGCCCTGTTGTGGTGGTGGTACCAGGCGCCTTTCATTGGCAGAGTGTAGTGAGTAGGAGGGAGCGTAGACCTGAATGAGAGAGTTCAGGTAGGCAGGAGCTGTTGAGTTGCTGTTTTGTAAGCAAGTGTCAGGGTTTTGAATTTGATGCAGGCAGCGACTGGGAGCCTGTGAAGGGATATGAACAGTGGGGTGACGTGCTCTTTTGGCTGGTTGAAGACCAGACGTGCTGCTGCATCCTGGATCATCTGCAGAGGTTTGAACATACATGCGGGGAGGCCTGCCAGTAAGGAGTTGCAGTAGTCAAGACGTGATATTATGAGAGCCTGTACAAGGAGTTGTGTTGCATGCTCAGACAGGTTGGGTCTGATTTTCCTGATGTTGTTAGGGGCAAGTTGAGATGATCGAGCAATTGAAGCCACTCTCAGACCCCCCTCAAAGCTGACTTTGAAAACAGCTTCTCGGTCTTGAGAAACGATGATAGCCATTCATGTGTGGGGTATTCAGTAGGAAAAGATATAGGCTATTATTTGGCTATTCATGTCTACTGGCTTATGTGTAACTCACTGTTGTTCAAATCCAAATCTAATGAGTGTGTGTGTGTGTGTGTGTGTGTGTGTGTGTGTGTGTGTGTGTGTGTGTGTGTGTGTGTGTGTGTGTGTGTGTGTGTGTGTGTGTGTGTGTGTAAGCTTGAAGGTACGTTTGATCTTTGGCTTTCAAGGAACAGCATCCAACAAAGTAGACAGAAGTGTGAGGATGTGCTGAGAAAATGTTTTCATTACATCTAAAGAGGCAGCATGAAAAGAGACAAGGAGTAGATATGAAAAAGGAAAACGTAGATTGGAAGGAGATTAGAAAATAGGCAAATTTGGGCGTCCGGGTAGCATAGCGGTCTATTCTGTTGCCTACCAAAACGAGGCTCGCCAGTTCGAATCCTCGTGTTACCCCCGGCTTGGTCGGGCGTCCCTACAGACATGATTGGCCGTGTCTGTGGGTGGGAAGCCAGATGTGGGTATGTGTCCTGGTCGCTGCACTAGCGCCTCCTCTGGTCGGTCAGGGCGCCTGTTCGGGGGGGGGGGGCTGGGGGGAATAGCGTGATCCTCCCATGCACTACGTCGACCTGGTGAAACTTACCATTGTTGGGTGAAAAGAAGCGGCTGGCGACCCCACATGTATCGGAGGAGGCATGTGGTAGTCTGCAACCCTCCCCGGATCGGTAGAGGGGTGGAGCATTGAGTGGGATGGGTCAGAGAGTGGGATGATTGGTCAGGTACAATTGGGGAGAAAAAAAGGGGGGGGGAATCAAAGAAAATAGGCATATTGTCTTGAGGCATATGTAGCTGATGTACGGCGTAAGTCAGTTACCTTCACAATGCTAGGTGCATCCATTAATGCAGCCAACCCAAAACAAAATCAGAACAGGAACAGGGTGTTCAATATCTGAAAACTTAAGGTGAGTAAGCCACTATACAAAAAGAGGACTGTGATGTAAAGAGGGGGAAGGGGTAGAGTTATTGCCATGAATTCATTCGTCACGATATTTCAGAACCTTACAGGTGACCTACATCAAAGCGCTATCATTCAAATGCAGGTAAAGGTTTTGGAATGGGTTGAAAGAGGGGGGAGAGAGAGAGCGAGGGAGAGGGAGAGCAAGCGAGCAAGCTCATCACAGAGTGAATAATAGTCACGGAGCAGTTTAGAAAGTGACTTATGGACGCAATTGAGAAGTGTACCAATTGAGCAGTTATTTTTCATTGCCTTGTTCTTAATCTTTCCAAATCAGAGATCTTGGTGCGTCATTATTCAAATGGAGAGAGAGAGAGAGAGAGAGAGAGAGAGAGAGAGAGAGAGAGAGAGAGAGAGCGAGATCACCAGGTGAATCAGAGTGAGCTGGTGGTTGAGTTAGTGAGGGATGCGTTGTGAATGGAGCAGATCTGCGGGTGGTTGTCAGAGCTTTGTTACAGACATTAAAGGATGAGTGGCCTCTCCTATCATTCCGTCACTTGCTCACTCATTCCCTCATTTATTTATACCCCCCCTCCTTTTTTTTCTTTTCTTTTGGGCTCGTGACTGATTTGGCTCATTAAGATTGGGAGAGGGAGAATTAATTATTGTCATTAAATGAAGCATGCTGCTCCCCTCTCTCAAGCACTTTCAGCTGAAGGGCAGCGAAGTGTGGATGACAGTAGGGACATGAGGTTGGGGGGAGGGGGATGGATGGATGGAAGGAATAGATTGCAGATGATGAGTAAAGGGATGGGAAAAGATGGCGGGACATAGGGAATTAAGGACCACAAGACAATGAGAGATATGTGAATAGAGGCCTTCTGGGTGAAATGGAAAATTATGACGAGAGAGAGAGAGAGAGAGGGGGGGGGGGTGAGGGTGGAGGAGTAGGGCTTTAGGGAGGAACATGAGAGAGAGGGGCTGAGTGGGATTTTTTTTTTATTTTTATTTTTTGGCTGGGCCGTGTGCTTACACACTATAGAGCATATTGTTGAGCTCAGGGAGAGAAAATAAATAAACGATAATCTGGGTCAGAGGGATTGATGGATGGAGAGAGAGATCAAAATGGGGGAGTGGGACAGAGCAGAAAGGGAGGGGTGGGGGTGCAGAAATGGAAGGAGGTTACTGGTGGAGTGTGTCTTTTAGAGGGAAAGATGAGGCAGAAAAAGGAGACGGGGCGAAAGCAAGAGAGGGGACATAATTGCCGTCATAATCATCAACATCACCACAGCCATGGTTTCTGCTCCGCCGTGTGCAGCTTATACACCACTCATCATCAGTTAAAACATCCAATTAAGGGAGACAAAGGGACTGACGAACAGCAGGAGATTCGGTGTGCGGCAGCCTTGGCTGGCGGTTGTTGTTACCTGTAATGCATAGTGATGGTTACACAAGCAAGAAGCGGCGGTATGCTTAGCTACACCTGCTGTGCATGTGTGTGCGTGTATTTATGTGTGTGTCTATGTGTGTGTGTGTGTGTGTGTGTGTGTGTGTGAGTGAGGTGTGTGTGTTCAGAGCTAATATTATCAACTCTTGAGAAGGAAGCCTGCATGCGCCAGGCCCGAGGGCAAAGCCACTCAAGAACATCCCCTGCAATTCAAGTGACCTGCTTTCCTGACGCTGGCTCTTTCCCATTACCCAGAGTGGCATTTCATTTAGCTGCCGTCATTCATCTTTCCTTTTCCAGATGGGATTGGGGCTCTTGTGTTGCCAATGCCTCTCACTTCTGTTTTTTATTTTGCTGTCAGTCTTTATTCCTCCCCCCCTCTCCCTCCCTCTCCCTTTAATGCCGTTTCTCTGTCTCTCTTTCCGTCCCAACTTATCTCAGTCCATTTGTTAGCCTTAGCTAGGTCTATGTCTTGCTCTTTCTCTCTATTTCTTTGTATCAAAGGCCACTGATTAAAGTTTGTTTTGTTTTTTGTTTTTTTTGTGGTGGTCATAGGTTGTCTCCACCCACCCCTGACAGAAAAAGCAGGAATATATTGCTCATGGTGTAAATATGTGGTCAACTCCATATGCCACAAACATTGCGGCTAGGACAGAATGACCATTTCAGGTCAGGGAGTTATTTCTTTTTCTTTGCAAACAGTTCTCTTGAATGCCACGGTTAACATGACTCAGCTGCCTTGACAAACATCCCTAAGCGATTAGCTCCGCCGCCCTTAAACTGTTTGTGCTTCATAGCCAACTGATGTTGACAGCCAAACATTGCAAAAGGGTTGATTCAGTTGAAACACTTGTTGTGACAGCAACTTTGGTTTCCTATTTCCTTTCTCCTCAGCCTGAGCCAGACATGAGTGAGTCGGTGTTAGGGGAGTGGGAAAGGACTGACGAACTGCCCGACTTCAATTATAGAATAAAGCAGCGGCGGGAGGGTACCCAGCGGTGACTTTGCTGAATTCCAACGTACGATAAAAGAAAGCCAAACCTTTCTTTCCATTCTTCTGGTATCAAAAGTTGAAATCCATCACGTTTTGGGCAATCAAATACACCCCAGGTGGATGTCGGTTCCTCTGAAGAAGTGTATGCATTGGATTTAAGAGAAAGCTTTACAATCCTTTCGATCTACCTCTCTGCATTTCTTCCATTTCCTTTGACTCTGCGCTAATCTTTTGCAAAAGACAAGTCCTGGGGGAGAGAACTAAAAGGCCTTTCATGAGGAAGGAGATGTAACTATTTATGAGAAAATACAGTTTTATTTCACCAATCCGACAATGCACAATTCTACTCTAGTTCCCCTGTGCAAAAGGGGGAAAAAAAGCAAGTGTGCTGAAATAAATCCAAAAAGCTTTCACTTGTGGGATTTGCAAAACTAGCCAACGTCCAACACCTATTTGACAACTAGCTAAGTTGACACCAACACAAACTCCAAAAGACTTTTTTTGGAAATTTTACAATTCGAGATGAGGAGAGCTAGCATGGCCAGCATAATAAATGTGTGAAAATGCATGAAAAATGACAAATAAAAAATTAAACCCTTTAGATTTTCAAGTTATACACCATCTCTTCTGAACATTGCTGAATAAAGATCAGATTTCCTGCCAAAAATGGCTATTAATGCATTCTGTGGGATCGTCTGAAATATTACATACACAAACCTTGAAGCCCAAGTCAATAATCTGCATTCATGGTTCTCATCGCTGATTTGTAGTCCTCTCAGCCTAGTTTAGTGCAGTCAATACTCCTGAAAATCTTAAGTTTTCGGGCAAAACTTGCTTCGAACTTCAAAACACCGACTTAACATTAAACAGTGAAAGTCAATAGATCTTTTCTCACCTTCACTTAAAACCCCCCTCTGCTCTCTGCCCCTCCCACTTACGCCTCTCAATTGTTCCTTTTTTTTTTCTTTTTAAAAAGGCGGCATCTGACCATGTGGCTCTGCATTTCAAACGCCTCACTTGCTGCACGGTAGTGTCGTTTTGCAGCACCTGTGAAAACGGGAAATAGTGACGTGGAGGAAGGAAGATTGTGTTATAAGGTAGAAAAAAGAAAAGTCCAGGTGGGTGAGGAGAGCAGGGTTGAAACAAGAAAATCATCAGGAGTAAAGAAAGATGGTAGAGAGTAGGATATCTGTCACTTCAGGAGCTTGCTGGACTTTGTCCTGTAAAAATATATGCTCGCACATGCCCAAGGAGAACTTAGAAATGCGTATAGGTGGAGCATATGGGAAGTTGAAACAGTGGGAATGCAACTGTATGCTTTTAGATCCTTCTTTTAGCCACATCCAGGACAGATTCTGGAAATCACTTATGAATGAGAACAGGTCGGTAACACATTTCTAGTTTTCAGATTTCAGGTTTTCCTCTTCCCTCTGCAGTCTTATAAGACTCTCTATAAGACTTTGCTATGAAGTCCACATTTCTTTGATAGCGTGGTGTTCTGATGGTCTTTGCTCTTGGTGGGTAAAGAGTCTACGATAGGACAAAGATCTTGATCAGTGGAGGTATCGTAAGAAATGCATGAATATTCTTGTTTGGACAACCTAGTAATGAAGCTGTGGGTGTTGAATATACAGAGTAGAAAGTACTATATGTACCCACTAGCCATTCCCTAAAATTGACAGTTGAGACACACACACACACACACACACACACACACACAGACACACACACTACAAGATGTAAACATGCGCAGATGCACAAATTCACTACCTGACACCTGAACGTATTGAAACAGCAGCAAACATCTTACCTGCTGTTTACACCTTCACACTACATGCATGTAAAACACTTGCCCTTGCCTATGCAAGAAAAAAAAAGTACACACATGCACGCGCACACACACACACACACACACACACACACACACACACACACACACACACACACACACACACACACACACTATATGAGAACTTAATGGAGTGTGATCTGGTCTGACATCTCGCCACCAGTCGGGCCCCTCATCTACATGCAAGGCTATATTCAGCCAGCCTCCCATGGCACGTAATAGTAATAAATCCAGACTGAGGAATTGGCGCACCTAATCTGACAGGCCTTTATGGATACTCTCATTCATGTTGCACTGGCTCCGCACTGAATTATGCTCCCCAACTCCGTCTCTCACATGCTGCACACTGTTGATTGTTAAAAGAGCAAAGATTAATGACCTGGATGGATGCTATTTCTCTCGCAGATTGTGTATATCATCTGTGGCATGTACAGCTCACACACTGAGATCAGAAGCTCGTGGGCTGTAAAAGGTAAGAAAAAAAGAAAGAAATGACAGTTAAAAGGGGACCAAAGATACACAGGCTATAATGAGAAAACACATTTGTAGATCAGAGCGCATCATCAAGAGAGATTGGCGGTGCGCTTCGGCTCACCACCCCAATTCCCTCGCCTTGAACTCATCGGTGTCCACACTGGGCTCTGACAAAAAGATCACGAAGCGCCGTTGAACAAAGGGAGACATCTCAGCCATTTAGTTGACTTATAGCGAGCACTGGCAGGGTAATTAGTCAGCGTAAATGAATAACCAGGCCACGCCTGTCAGTAAAGAAGAACAAATGGCAACAACGTCGCCTTGATAACTAGGAGAGGAGTGTTTTTCAGTCTGTGGTTTTCATTGTCGCGTCTCCTCACAAAGACAAAGAAGCTCATCTCCGCTCTCCGTTTGTTACTTATATATTCATAGAACAAATAAATTGAGATTGGATGGGACACCTGGGTGCTGCGGTAGATAATAGTGTGGGTATGAGATATGAAATATCGTTCTATAAGCACTGTACAGCAGTGAATGTAAGACTGAGCACTTAATTTCCATTGCCGTTAGTCGCCATTGATTCGGTATTTCGGTCATGCCCATGTAGCCTCTGTGTTGGTCTCTAGCAGTTATAGGCATCGTGAATAATTTCGTCTGTATTGAGCATAGCCGTGAGAGGGTGACAGAGATGGACAGACAAAAAAAAGGGAGCAAGAGAGTAAAAAAGAGAGGTGCTTACCATTGCAATTCTGTTCATCTCAAGCATCCTCTGATCCTAGCCAATAGATGTAGTGTAGCCTGGGAAATCATATGAAGATGAACTTGGAAGTTGTGTCTGAATTTGACAGCATTCAACATATACTTAAAGTATGTAGTGTATACTACATACTGTTTCAGGCATATTATTTAGTATGCAGAATGCAGTGGTCATCACGTGCTATATACATTACACTTGGCAGACTCACATCCAAGTGTAAGTGACCCTTCATAACTAGAAGAACTTTGTAGTTTTTCAAAGTGCTTTTGCACTTTCGGTTTCAATTTTGCCATAGCTCTCTATGCTAAAAACACTTCTTTTTTTTTGGATTTGTTTCCCCTTTCTCTCCCCAATTGCATCCGGCCAATCACCCCACTCCTCCGGGCTCCTTGCTGATCCGGGGAGGGCTGCAGACTACCACATGCCTCCTCTGATACATGTGGAGTCGCCAGCCACTTCTTTTCACCTGACAGTGAGGAGTTTCACCAGGGGGACGTAGTGCGTGGGAGGATCACGCTATTCCCCCTGGTTCCCCCTCCGCCTCCAACAGGCGCCCCGACCGACCAGAGGAGTCGCTAGTGCAGCGACCAGGACACATACCCACATCTGGCTTCCCACCCGCAGACACGGCCAATTGTCTCTGTAGGGACGCCCAACCAAGCTGGCGGTAACACGGGGATTCGAACCGCTGAGCCCCGTGTTGGTAGACAACGGAATAGACTGCCACGCTACCCGGACGCCCTAAAATCAAATTTTAATCATGAAATTTTGGAATGATACTTTTGCACCGCCACATTGGTTTGGATTATTTTCCCCTGGCCGGTTGTCTCTGTGGAAATGGCAAAGACACAAGGAATTATGGGATAGTTTTGATGTGACAGTGATGGATAGTTTTAATGGCCGTAAGCTCCATACTTAACATTTTCAGCGATGTAGTGTGCTTACCGTACACGTACCTTTCACATATTAAAATTTCCATCTGAATATTGTGCGTACTAACATTTTTATACTGTTACTTCGCAGGTTCACACTACATACTAATAGTGTGTGCGCAGCTGGTGTTTGTGTGCGATGATGGTGTGTTAGCCATGTGTGGCGGATAAAAATGCATATGTGTGTCTGTGTCAGTCCATGTCAACATGTGCATGTGCCTTGTATGTGTTTTGGTATTTCATTGTGTAAGCATTAGTGGCTCTGCACAGCATGCCACATGTTTAAGTGTACTGCCATCAACACCATCGTTGTGTCAGTGCTCATATCCCAAAGTCTTGGGTAATGGGTTTAGCCTGGGGATGAGCCATGACCTTGAAACAGCGGCCTCCATCATCTTCAATGGCTCTGGGTCTGGTACATGGCGAGGTCCCTCCACAACAGACTCACTGCCTAATGAGCCTCGCCCAGATGCTAAGGGGAGTCACAGCCTCCCAGTAGCCCATGGTCCCTCTCCAATCTCAGCTGCACCTCTCTCAGTTCTCCATCTCTCAACCTCCTGTCCCTGTTTTTCTGCTTTTCCCTACGCCTCTCTCTCTCTCTCTCTCTCTCTCTCTCTCTCTCTCTCTCTCTCTCTCTCTCTCTCTCTCTCTCTCTCTCTCTCTCTCTCTCACTGTCTTGGCTGGAGCTGGTTGTCATCTTGATTATAGATGTGTTCCATTATCTCTCCCCCTTTCCCTTTGCAGTCTTCCTGTGTATAGTCTCCTTTTTGCTCACAACTGGTGAAACTAAAAATGAGGGGAGGAGGAAGATTGAATCGGGTTAGGTTAGGTTGTGGTGGCAGTAATAATGGTGCGGGGGGAAGAGGGGTTATATAATCAATGTTGTTCATTTGCCGTGCTTTTGTGTATTTGCAGTGGGCATGCCATTGTACACTTGATGTAATAATGTGAGTGGGGCTAGGGGTGAGGTGAGGGTCGGGGGGTTATTGAGCTCTGAGTCGGCGAACCACGAAGTCAACTATCTTTCACATCTCCCCTAGTTCAACCAGGAAGCAGCTAAACATCAGGGGAGCCACATTTTCACTCGCACGCGCCCTCGCTTCCCCCTCGTCTCCCCCGCAGCAAATATAACTGAGGTGCCTTGGGCGCTGGGAGGGCTGTAAAATGTTCGTTGTTGGAATTTTTCCCACAGACAAAATGGATTCGTCTTCTTTTAGCACAAGGGAGGAAAAGATAAATAAACAAACAGAGAATGTAACAGAGCAAAAAAAAAAAAAAAAGTGAAGGATGTTGACAAATGGCTCTCCTAAAAGCACTTTGGTCTGTTACGCCATTTAAATGAATCATCCCAATCACATCATGACACCACCCCTTCAACACACACACACACACACACACACAAACAAACACACACACACACACACACACACACACTCATAATGGACTTTAAGTGTCACAGTGCAAGGTAAATGATGGAGAGATGTATATGTCCTATGGGTGATGGTGTAACGTCATTGCGTTGGTGTCTCGTCTGACACGTAGATTGCCACCAGTCTGACATACATGATGTATTTTCCCATTGATTAACTCATGAGATGAACACTCAAAGAGACTTCGAATGTTTTTTCTTTTCTTTCTTTTTTTTTTTACCCAAGGGAGCTCATTGGGGTTGTCACTGCAATCATTTGCCCTCTGTTTTGTGACTTGCAGACAATTTATATTCAAATGTACTTTTATTTCATAGATGGAAGTATTTGATGTATTTTACTAGATGCTTGCATGCTTACAAGGTGCCTGCACATTGGAATAGAATAGAACAGAATATGCTTTATTGGTCATTTTGTACATACATACAAATGAAATTTACTCTCTGCATTTAACCCATCCTAGCTGTGTAGCTAGGAGCAGTGGGCAGCTGCCGTGCAGCGCCCAGGAACCAACTCCAGTTATTTCTTCCCATTGCCTTGGTCAGGGGCACATGTGAGGTTGCAGCCTGGCTGCAGCCTAGATGATGACACTATTTTGGTGGTCTATAGTGTCCCTTGGCAAGATTTTCTGTTGTTCGGTGGCACAGCGTAGCTGAGACGGCCGCAGAAGAATCCTGTTGCTTTTTGCCAGAACTTCTGCCGAGTTGACAAACAGAGCTGCCGGTTGCCGGAACCACTGCCGAGTTGACTGAGTGGAGCTGCCATGGTTTACCCTTTCCGGGTACTGACAGCTGGGTAGACTGTGCCCGGGGATTTGAATTCAGAGTTACCTTCTCCTAGCCTTTGCCTAAAGAGGCATCAACCCACAAGGCAGCAGGTGGATTTGAAATCAGAGTTCCCTTCTCCTATCTCAATGTGTTGGCTGGACTGGGCACCATGGGAAGTAACATACAGGCATGTAGGAGGACCAGATCTATCAGTAGGGACGTCGTCCTTAGCCAAAGGGCCCTTGCTGAGGTAAGGTGCTACCCCTCTACAGCCTGTGGTTACAGTTTAGCGTCTTACCCAGGACCAAGCGCTGTGAGCGTTTGTTGAAGCTTGTGTTTTTAGGATGAAAATATGCATCCAAACACTGTATGCCTTGGTCTAGTAACCCATAATTTCTATATGTTTCTATTTTTATTGACCCGAACGTGAAATGCCCCTCCCACAGCAGGCAAAAACAGTCGCACCCAAACCTCAAACTGTGCTAATTAATATCCGCCTGCTCTCAAGCTGTTTGATGCTGTGGAGTGGATGTGCTGAAAAGAAATGCCAGGGACAGTGAGTGCTTGTTTCAAGCCTCTGTGCTACCAGAGGTGGTTGGGGTGGACTGCTCTCCCCTTATCTCCCATTCTCCAACCCGCGCCCCCGCTCACCCCCGCTGTCTCTGGTGTTCTGAGTTTGAGTGTTTATAGGTGTGTGCGTGCGTGCGTGCATGCATGCGTGTGTGCGTGCGTGTAAATGATCCTAAATTACCAGTCTTGATTAGGCTGTATGTGTTGCCTTTGATTTCTTATTATGTTTCCATTTTGGTTTTTGGAGTGTGGTAGTGTGTGGGTGCTCTCAAATGTATTTGTGTTAACTGTGGGTGTGTGTGTGTGTGTGTGTGTGTGTGTGTGTGTGTAAACAGGCGTGTCTTTGTATACATATCTGCATGTTTAGCACATATGGACCCAGTATGTGCCACCCACTCTGTAGCAGGAGGTTAGAGTGGTTCGTGCCTGACACAGATGGTGTTAATGTGCGGCCATTTTAAGTGTGGCGTCACTGTTATGTTATAGACACCCAGGCAGCCGGCAATTGAGTGATCTTAGTATTTATGCACTGGCATGGCTAATAAACCTATGAGGAAAAAGAGTCACTCTATCATGTAAATTAATGTTTATGTGACATCCCCCCCCCCCCCCCCGGTGAAAATATTGTCAGTTCCTCCCTTCCTCCTCCTCATGACAGCTGGTAGGTTGGGCAATAGGATGAGAGTATTTACAGAAATGACCAGTGAGCCTGGGATGCTTGCTTGTTGGCAGGACCTCAAAAAGAAGATGAGAGCTTCTCTCTGAGGGCTTCTAGTCTGCCAGTCGTCACCTCCTCATGCTACAAAGGCTGCCAGGAAAAAGCCTTAGTCAGTGTAGCACGACATACACACACCACACACACACACACACACACACACACACACACACACACACACACACACAGAGTGCATACAAATGTGCGTGCACACACATACACAGTACACTAAAATACGCGAACACAACACGCATGAGAATATGAAAGCTCACGTACACAATCGCTCCCTCACACATTTACACACATGTTGGTGTTGGCAGGGTGCATCTAGTCATCAAAGGCGAAACTGAATTGTACTGATAGTGTTCCACAGACGCAGTATTTAAAAGGTCTTGGATGCATAGTCGTGTGCGGTATTAGATGTTTTGTTGTTGTGATTGGCCCAGTAAGGCAATTTGGGTCTCATTCAAGGCAACCAAATTCCCAAGATCACTTTTGTTGTGCTTCATGTGCTTCAACTTTATGGCAGATAGAATAGAAATCTTTTAGCAAAATGCTATCTTTTTATCTGTCCTATCTATCTATCGATCGATCCATCTATCTATCTTTTGGTAACACTTTATTTTAGGGGGTTGGAAATTACCTAGTAATTTCCTAGTAATAAGGTGGTAGTTTTTACATGTAATTTTACAGCTAACCCTAACCCTAACCCTCCCTAACCAAATTAGAAGTTAATTTCAACCTTATTTCTAAATAATTACCACCTCATAACCCGACCACTTCCAACCCCCTAAAATAAAGTGTAACCCATCTTTTTAATAGTCCATCATACTAGTAAAACCCATTTTGGGAGTATTCATCAGTTCAATTCAAGAACAATAGTAATCTCAAAGTAAGTATTTTGCATGGAGCTCAGTTGTTCAGCAAGAGCGCTGGTCTACTTCCTCCCTGGTCAGAATGAGATATTGACTCTGTCCATGGTGCTGATGTGCGGAACACGCTGGTGGGCTGAGAGCGAGGGCGCTGTCCGTGGAGCTGAAACACGGCATCTTTGAATTCGGGAAAACAAAATGCTGCCCGTGGTGCTGAAGTAGCTCATCCAGCACTTTTTAAATGTAACAGGATGAGCTCGACTTCCATTTCAGGGCTAAACATCGATGCCGTGGGCACGCTAATTATAGTGGGCACAAAGTGTGCCGCTTATCCCCCCCCACCTCCCATCCACCAAATACACAGAGGTTGGTGTCATATTTTTCATGTTGCTGCCAGCACAGATGACTTGTCAGCAACGTTGTGTTGTAAATATTTTCAGCCGGCCGTGGCCCATAAAACTCTCCTCTGGGGAGGGGGGTGTAAGCATTTGGAGCATTGTTGGACTTGCTGAAACCCCTTTCAGAGTGATCCATCCCTCATATTTCTCCATCCCTGTTTCTCTTACCTCTCAAAATAGGGCAAGCGTGGCGTTGCCTTATGCAATTGCGGCAGGGGTGCTGACTTTTAGATGTTTGGTGGTTTGGGCAAAAAAAACAAAAAACAACTACTTTAAAGGGGACATAATGTAATATTTCTGACACTGTTTCTTAAGACACTGCCACTATGCTTTCCATGGTTTCATCCATCCATCCATTATCCGAACCGCTTATCCTGCTCTCAGGGTCGTGGGGATGCTGGAGCCTATCCCAACAGTCACTGAGTGGCAGGCGGGGAGACACCCTGCACGGGCCACCAGGCCGTCATAGGGCCCACACACACACACACACACACACACACACACACACACACACACACACACACACACACACACACACACACACACGCACACACCTAGGGACAATTTAGTATGGCTGAGTCACCTGACCTGCATGTCTTTGTACTGTGGGAGGAAACCGGAGCACCCGGAGGAAACCCACACAGACATGGGGAGAACATGCAAACTCCACACAGAGGACGACCCCCAAGGTGGGACTACCCTGGGGCTCGAACCCAGGACCCTCTTGCTGTGAGGTGACCGTGCTAACCACTGCTCTACCGTGCTGCCCTCCATGATTTCAAAGATGCTTTAATCCATTTTTTCCTTGTAAATGTCCAAGATATTGAAGAAAGATGCTGTAGAAGAAAACCATAAAGTATCCAAGGCACGGATAAATACGCATCATAGGCCAGGAGGTTGTGGTAGTAATCTTTATTATTTCAATTTACATTGAAATCGCTCAGTGTAGTAGATTGTTATTGTATAGGACTGTGATTGATCATACTATAACTCTGTCACAGGCTACACTGAGGCTTATTTTACACTCTGCCATTCCAGGTTGGGGAAAAATTATCCACGTTTGCTAGGATTTAGCTGGATGCTAATGGTCATGCTTTGAAATTGACGTCCGTGTCCACATGCCGCGCCGGTGTCCAATCTTCCTACGTTCAGTTTCTGGTTGGCATTACAGAGTTTTTAAATGTTACTGCAATGTGTGCAGTTGACTTTGAGCCAATTTAATTCCCTTTGCACAAGTGGAAAAGGGTTCTATGGTCTTGCTGCTCCCCCGATCGCTTGTTTTTACCTCTTAGCAATACGCACACCACTCTGTCGCCTCAAATCCCCTCATAGCTTTCCTGCACAATCGCCTTTTACAATTCATCTCTCCATACTCTCAATTGCCTTTTCTTGTAGAATCTCTGAACTCAATTTAAACTGTCTCTGCTGTCCAGTCGCTCTCAGCTGTGGCTTACACTCTCTAGGGTGAGCGAGAGAGAGAGAGAGAGAGAGAGAGAGAGAGAGAGAGAGAGAGAGAGAGAGAGAGAGAGAGAGTTTCTCCAGGCCTTGCTCTACATTGGCTCTGAGGCCTCTGCGGCAGTTTGGGTGGACTGATTTTTATGAGTGTGATGATGGTTTGACATGGCATAATCCTCTTTCACTGATCTCCCCTCGTCCATCTGCTCCATCTCCATCCCTCTCTCCTCTTTTCCCTTCCTCACTCCATCTCGCTGTCCCAACGCATACACATGTGCCCGATCATATATAAAAGCCTACCCCCTTATACACACAACTTAGACAGATATAGCGTACATGCAATGTGACACACGCACACACAGATACAGACTCACACCATTCAACAGATTACGCTTAGTGGTTCGCTGTTGTCCTGCAGGCATCTTTGAAAGTCGCAGGTCAACAGAGGAGAGCCTTTCTCGCTTAACACCACCCGTCATCTGTGTTCCCTGTTTTATGATGTCTCCCCACCATTCACCTCCACCCTGGTCGGATTTTCAGGGAATTGAAATGCAGAGCCGGCCTTGAGAAGGAGAGACAATGTGTGGTTTACCACTGTGTTTCATGCTTGTTCTTGTTTGTTTTATTTCTCTTTTTTTTCTCCTCAATTCTTTTGCCATCTCCCTAAGATTGTATCATTTTTCCTTTTTGGGATAATCCCATCCAGTGTAGAACCATGCCGGCAGTCTGGGCTCTGAGACAGAGACGGATATCAGGGGAACATGTAATTTGTCTGACAAGTGGAACACTTGGGTTTTCTGGTTGTATTTCTGGTGATGTGGCTGTGAATCTTTCTAAAAAGAAAAAAACAACAACAGCCAGTGATATCCTCTCTCTCTCTCACCTTACTTAAAATGGACCCTGACTTGCTTGTCTCCATTTGATGTGTTGCGCAGAAATGGGTAAGTGTGCTGCTGTCGAAGACCTCCCTCTGTAACTGGAAGTAAATTTGAAAAGCCCAATTGGCTTTGAAGGAGTACTTTTTATTTTGTAAGAAAAGCTATGCTGTCAGGAAGAGCTTGTTTTTTTTTTCTCCTTTCAATTGCAAAGACATACATTCATGATCATTAATATTTCATGCATCACTGCTCTCTGCTCTGATTTCTTCTGGCCTGAATAAAATTTGAAGTGACAAAAATATGATGTGTGTTTTGGCAGAGGGGGCCCTCATGTTCTCAAGTTCCAAAGTTAGTGTTACTGCTCTGGATATAAATTCACCCTCTCCCCCCCTTTTATGGCTTCCTCCCTCACTAGTCGTTTCACCTCTGCCCCCTTTCAAGTCCTCCATTTTTTCATCTCTGTTCCTTTTTTTTCTTCAATCTTTTTCCCTTTCCGTCACTTGCTTCTCTCTCTCTCTCTCTCTCTCTCTCTCTCTCTCTCTCTCTCTCTCTCTCGCTCTCTTGCCCCCCCCCCATCTATCCCTCACTCACTTTCTCCTTGCTATAGCAGTGGGTGCACTAAGCAGGGATTAGGCCTGATTGAAACGCTGACGTGAGAGCTCTTCCACTGGGCCCTCTTATCCTCTGCAGTCCCCCAGAGAGACCTCTGAACGCCGGGCTTCACTGGCAGGCTAGGCCTGGCCTCTCCAAGGACTCCCCATGAAAATAGCTTCTCTCCATGCCTTCACGCCTTATCCCCAACAGCCTTAGTGCCTTTGCCTGATAGATGTGTGGCTTTGCCCTTATAGAGCTCCTTGCCTGCCAGGCACAAGCCAAGCTTTTATTTTTTTTTTCCTTGTGGAGAAGCCTTCCTTCCTATATCAAAGCTGGCTGCAGGGCTCTCTCCAAGAGGACTTGTCTTGGTCTTTCGCCCATCTCCCCCCCCTCTTTGCTCCCAAGTGACTCTCCTCATAGGCGTCGCAGGCTCGCTCCTGTGCTTTGTGACTCAGACGGGGGTCGCTTAAATTCGGGAACGGATTACCACAAGCGTGAGCGTTAACGAGCCATCCGCTCAGCTTTCTTGCCGTTCAAAAGAATCGCAAGTCGGGCGTTTCTGTCGTCCCCGTGTTTGATTGTTGCTCTTGAAAGGTCAGCACAGTTGCGTTGACGTGGCGTGTGGGCTGTGACGCACACCGATGACGGCATAACGGCGCACAAATGACCGCGTAAGCAGACGTCAAGGAGTCTCAGTAGCGTCGTGATGGTGGTGGTTTTGGCTGGGCGGAGGAGTGATTTGGTGGTGGGTGTGTATGCGTATGTGTGTGGAGGGGAGTGTGTGTGTGACTGCCCCCATCACTTCCCACGACCTAAATTTTCATTACATTCCCATTCGTCTCCCATCCACCACTGCACTGCCGGTGATTAACACATAAAAGAGGGAGAGATGTGGGATACGGTGTGCGCTCAGCATATTGTGTGCTTAACCACCCCATCCCCACCTACCCCCCCAGCCCCAGCCCTGTGCCGCCCGCCACCTGCCTCAGATACAGCGGCGAAATCTGTCTTTGAAGTTCAAGCTGCGGAGAAGAGGAGCAAGTGAGGAAACAAGAGGCGAGAGCAGACTGAAATATGTGCGGTGCAGCGCTGGCCCTCAGGGGCTAATGAGAATATTCATGGCGCCACTTGTTTCAAGTTGTTGATTTAGCCAATATTTGACTTTTCTTCTTTGCTTTTCCTTCTTTGGCAATGTTTTTAACGTATTTGCCCATGAAAATACAGCGATTACCCTAGATCTTTAGCCTCAGATGAGACACACAGCTACGTTACAGCACCGCTCAAGACCAACGCGTCGTTGCCGTTTTCAGAGGCAGCCATATTAGTTGAACGGTGTTACCAAATCGATGTTACCAGGCTACATGTGATTCTGCGGCAGTGAATCTTCAGAATATTAACCATTTTACTTTGGCGGGGTTGCACATGTCTAGTTTCATGGGAAAGAATGGACAATAGGGTGGTGGACTTGATCCAGGCTGTCTACTTTCACTCTGTCAAGGCTCCTTTCACAGTGCTGAACTCCTCTCTGCACAGATTTTGTATACACCCATGTGCTTGTGAATATATCCTGGTAAAACACTCCAATGCCATTTATTCATTAATCTGGAAAATTCTGCTGCAGGAGATCAGAGGCACAAAGGCTTGATTCTGATGTGGGGGGGGGGGGGTTCAAGGATTTCGGTGGGCGTTACCCCAATCACCCGCCACCTGCATTTGCAGCTCCTCTATCTAGTCACAAGCAGGGAAAGGGGAAAATCTCGGGAAGAATCAGTTTTGTTTTTTTTGGGGGGGGGGTTCTCCTCAGCGTATCAGTTTTTTTTACGTTTGTGCTGGCACTGGATTTTATAGAAAAACTATGAATCCAAATTGGAATTCATTCCATGAATGAACTGTGCAAATGCCAGTGTGCATTACATGGGAACTTCACAGCTTTCCAAAGCCCCGAGAGAATGGGTGACCCTGATTTCAACAGGGCGTGACTGTTTGATGAACCTCCACGGCTCTGTACTTGCATAGGCATCCGTTAAATGCCATGTAATGGACAGGAACCGTGCTAATCATGGCTTTCCAAAACAGCACAACAAACATTTTAAAATGCCCTTCTCCACTTGTCCACCCCCATTTCACCGCCCTCTCTGGTGATGTTCAGGAGAGCAGGGAACGCACAGTGCTTATTAAAAGGTAATGGATCATAAATGGAAACCGAGAGCTCTATAAAGGAACTCTAATCATGTGCGCGCACATGCGCGCACACATACTTCTGAAACCTTCAAACTTGCATTTCTCATTCATTATTCCCAGATGGCGCCTGGTTCGAGGTCATCTTTTATGAATCCCTGGTATAAATTTATTGGCTAATACGTTTTGGGGGGGTTTACGTCATGTTCCGGCCCGGCATGTTCTCCACCATGAAGTGCAGAATGAGTCAACCTCTGGGTTTTACTTAATGGACTTCTGGTATCTACGAGATACTCTCTCAGCAGGATGAGATTATTCAGTGTGCCTGTGTGTCTGTGTTAGGCGGTGTGCCTGTTTGTAGCCAAACCCCCAGAGATTTTTGAAAGCTTTGGAGTCTGAACCCCCCACACTGTCTGTCTCAAGTCATGTCCCCGTTTTGGGATCTTACATTTCCCATCGACACAAAGAATCTGCTGATCACTTGGTCTCGCTGTAATTCGGGGATAAATTAAAGCTGAGCGGCAGAGAATGCAAGCCCGGCGAAGTAATAGTAGCTTCCATTGTGGTGCCACAGTTTCCCGATTCCTCAACCACATCAGATTAAGCGTGTCACTATGAATAATTACAAATCGACCGTGTTCGGGGGGGGGGGGTGACAATTCAGCAAATTTCTCCCTCGCTCATTGTGCCACCACTCATTAATGTTTTAAACCTGGCGCACTACGGGCAAAGTGTTCGCCTAAACCCAAAGGAGTAAGGTGGTCGCACAAACACGCAATAAACACGCATCACACACGGTTTTTATCTTAACTGCTATGGCAAATTCGTTAACACATTATGGTACTCTGACACATCATTGTTCATGCTGCTGTCCCCTTTTGTCTTCATTATCCCTCAATGTGTGTGTAGTTTGGGCTACCTTTGCAGTTTGTTTCATTAAGCACTCTGCAATCTCTGGTTTTAAGATGTGCCTGACTTCTCCATTTCTCACAGTGTGTTGCCCTTCCCTCTCTCGTCCTCGCTCAGCATCCGCTGGTGAAGCAAGCTCCACCTCCAGAGGTGGAAAACTCCACTTCAGAAAGTAGAATTACTAACCATGTATTTGCTCCACCCATGCACTAAACCGGCTGGTTTCACTAATTAGTTCTCCTACCTGGCTGAAGTGTTGTGCTAATTAGAGTCCGCTGGTTTAGTGCATGGGTGGAGCAAATACATGGTTAGTACTTCTACTTTCTGAAGTGGAGTTTTCTACCTCTGGTAATTTCCCAGACGCACTAAAGTAACCAGCATCATTGGTGTCACTCCCATCATACCCAATTTCCCCTCAGGGATGAATAAAGTATTCTGATTCTGATTACCCCCCACCCACCCCCACCCACCCACCTCCACCCTTAAAGCTTTCTTCGCATGGCAGCCAAGCAAAGCTCGGTCAAGGTGGGGCAGGGGGTGGGGGGCTTAAAAGAGTAACGAAGCAAGATGCTGTGTATCCAGGGGAACCAACAGACTTGTCATGACTCAGACTAGTCCAAGTCCCTGGTGAAGTAAAGTCCAATAAGTACTGAATCTCTTTGATGTTTGAAAGTGGCAAACGTGGGCAACATCTTTGCTCTGCGCCCTTGGCCTCTGATGGAAGTAAGATTTCGAATTTTTGGTTTGGTTCTTGAACTCAGTTTTTTTTGGGGGGGGGGGACTGGTACAATCCTGAAAACCAAGGACAAATTGATTGCACTTGTATCGGCTTCCAGGGGCTTATCTGGCAACTGCAGACACGCAGCGATACACTCGTGTGCAAGGGAACACGGACACATGCACAGGCGTGCGCATGTCCACATACACTCAGCGCCCACTGTGGCGTGCCCATTAAGTCCCACACTTAAGAAAAGCCCCACACACAGCCAAACTATTGCACCGACCATATCTACACGTACAGACTTGTGCACTAGAGAAGGAGGCTTCTCGCACAACGTCAATTCTAGAAACTGAGGTCATTGCTGTCAGGAGGTAAATCAGGCACGTTTAATCAAACATGTAAGGCAGCAAGTGACGCAGTGATGCCAAGCTAAGCGTCAGCGAGCCAAACAAATTGCACAGGCCTCATGACCCGCCTTAATCTCAATTCAGTAGCATTTCATGTTGCCTCCAGGGCAGCGCTGCCTTCGTAACAACTGACCTGGCTCTCTCAACTCACTTGGGCATCAACCCCTCATCCATCTGGAGGAGCCTCTGGTGGATCCAGGAGTGCCACACGCTAGTTACCAGGCCTACCGGTCATACACGCGCACACACACACACACACACACACACACACACACACACACACACACACACACACACACACACACACACACACACACGTGTGCACAGGGTTCCAGAAATAGATTGATAATCCCTGGGGTGGAGTTGACTACTGTAGCATACAACCAGCTGTCCCACAGGAACTGGCATTTACATACTGTGTGTGTGTGTGTGTGTGTACAGGCTTCACTGTGTGCATATCTCTTCTCATATACTTGTAACATCCTCTCTTGCTTTGAGAGAGAATGAAATCTGCAAAGGAACTTGGGTGTGGACCCGAGAAGTTCCCCTTTAAAACATTCCAGGGCTGTCAGTCAAGGTTGCTCCTGTGGCTCAGGGCTTGTTCTCTGTAGACGCATGGGTGCTTACAGCTTGTCGTGAGCAAGACTCAACTGTAGACCCGTAGGTGCCCCCCCCCACCCCCCCAACAACTCTTAGACATTCTGAGATATTTTACATTACACAAAGAAATCAATTTACATCAGTTCAGTTTGCATCAATGTAATTTTATTTCACCTGTGTGTGACTATTGTGTACCATTTAAGGGGTCTGACGTTCCCAAGCAACAACAACACTTCGTCTTCAGTTTTATCAGAGGCGCAGCAGCCTGAAATTGTTGATTTATTTTTTTGGCGTGAAGTTTGGAGCGGGGGGAAAATAGTCGCCCAGAAGTCCATGAGGTGTTTCACTACCGGCAGTACGGCCCCCGGCATTTGTTCACTTCTTTTATGCCTTTGGAAGGCTTCCGTTGTAGAGAACACTTGGGGGGGAAAAAGACGGAAGACTGGAGAGAGAGAAAGATGAAACTACATGGGAGGAGCAGATGGAGTAGACTGGGCAGCAGAGAGACAGGCAGCATTTGATAAAACAAATATGAAGGAGGGAGGTGGAATTTGTGTATGTGAGAGAGAGAGAGAGAGAGAGAGAGAGAAGCAGGGTTGGAGACTGTAGAGTCTAGAGCAGGGAGAGAGAGACAGAAAGGGAGAGAGAGAGACAGGAGGGGGAGAGAGAGACAGAAGGGGGAGAGACGGGCGGACTTGAAACACGGGTTCTGGTTTTCAGGGAGGCCTGTCTGCAAGTCATCATCAGTTTATTAAAGAAAACAAGCCTGGTAATATCACCCCGACTTCGCCGACCCGTCGTCTCTCTCTGCGAGAATTTATCTTTCTCTTTGCCTATCTCACTTTTTCTTATTCGCTTGGTCTTGTACCCCCCACCCCCCCACCCACACACACACTGCTGTGTTCGGTGCTCTGATTTATCCCCTCATCTCCAGGGTGTCATTGCAGGGAGCCCTTTGCCTCTCCAGACTAATACCGTCGCCGAGATGGAGAGGGGATAATGTTATTGACTTCCAGGCCCAGACGACCAACTGCCATCGAGTGTGTGTCTGCGTGTGTGTGCCCATCTGATTTTAGTGTGTCTTTACATGGCAACAATGTACGCATTTGCATGAATGTATGCATAACTTTGTGTGTGTGTGTGTGTGTGTGTGTGTGAATGTGTTTGTATTACAGATGTATTAATGCAATACTGTATTGATCCCCAAGAGGAAATTCTCTTTTTGCTTGGCCCCTCTCCAGGGAAGCCGGAGCGCAGTGACAAACATAGATCAGTTCCCACAATGCTCCTGAGTAGTGGGTGCCTCACTGAAGGACACTTTATTAAGGCAGATGCGTGGGGGCTTAAACCAGGGTCCTCTGGTGGACGTGTGATCTCTCAACTCATTGCGCTGCCCCACTGCCCCCATTTACTTTGTGCGAGTGTGTGTGCGTGTGTGCGTCGGACATGGTCGGAGTGTGTGTGTTTGTGTGCTTTCTGCCTGTACAACATGCCAGGAAAAGCCCTGCAGTTTTCAGCCTCCAGACGACCAACCGCCCTACTCCAACAAGGTTGTCGATGGATTAAAAGGTCAACAGCCGGAATTGTGTTGGGATCGAAGCGACCTGTGTAAACCCACACGGATCGGAGGGAAGGGGGATTTGTACGGACTGTGCGGTTGCAGACGGCCCGTGCTCGGGTTGTAGTGAATATGGCTGTGCTCAGTGACAGAGTCACAGTGTTTCGCTTAACAAGAAGGGATCAGTTGATCAGATTGCGCACAAACAGGATTTGGGAACCAGCTGGGCTTTATTTGTTTGTTTTTAATGCAGTACACCAACAGTGCACATTTGAGCCCATGCATTTACTTGTGAGCATGCAACTGTGGACATGCGCATATGCTTGAGGGCGTGTAAGCCAGCGTGCTCATGCGGCCAAACTCACTTGCTCGAAATGTGCAGGAAAACCCGCCGCGAGTAATGTTGCATCACAGAACGTGAGTGACGGCGCGCTTTACATAAACGGCGCAGGAGGGCGGCGACCGTCAGCCGCAAACGTAAATAGAAAGAATAATAAACAGGCAACATGTTTGTAGAGCCTTTATAGGGAGGTGAAGTCACTACACACGGGAGGAAGTGTGACGCTGCCCAGAGACAAACTGACAGCCAGAGGGATACAAAAGACGTGCAGCGAGTCCTTGTGGTTGGGAAACGGGTGCCAGCAATGAATAGAATGGCAAAGCCGAGCACTGATAGGCCGTGAAGGAGGGAGGGGAAGGCGAGGGTGTGACTCACGGGCCTGCGATGCCTGCGCATCCTCCGCTGTTCAAAATGACACGACTGCACAGCACGCTGCAGACACCCTCACGAGCACAGGAGCCCGCCGTGCGTTCCCCAGAACTGTAGCCTGATGCTGCTGGGAGAGTGAGAGTGAGAGGAGGGAGGAAGGGAGGAAGTGAGGCATGATGGCGCACGAGTCCATGAGACTGCAGAGATGTCACTCGGTCCCCAGCTTCCCTCCGGAGGGGCTGTGGATCCTCTCTTCTAATCTTCTAATTTTAGAAAGCTGTGGGGGAGGTTTTGTGTGTGCATGTGTGTGTGTGTGTGTGTGTGTGTGTGTGTGTGTGTGTGTGTGTATGTGTGTGTAGGGACTAGGGAGGTGCTTAGTTTGTTTGGACCCAGCAGAGCTAACGAAAGGAAGACAAAGCAACCCCCCCCCCCATACCCATCCACAAGCTCCAGGCGCCCATTTAAAGAAAATGTACGTGGGAAAGAAAGGGAGGAAGGGAGTAAAGGAGAGAGAGAGTGACAGAGAGAGAGAGTGAGAGTGACAGAGAGAGAGAGAGAGCAAGATG